>NC_074667.1:57403394-57776728 GCF_029448725.1 Salvelinus fontinalis
ATCGGCACCTATATGAGGAGATGAAGGCTCTCGCCATCCCTGCCAGGTGATTAGTCTTGCTCTATCATTTATGGTTTTAAGCTCCTTAGCAATAGTAATAAGTGGAATGTTTTGTTGAGGAAGTGTTTACAGCAGTGAGCTCAATTAAATCTCCCCTCCTTCCTACTACTTGCAGGCATAGTAGTATTGAGCAGGATTGTGACGCGTCAGGAACCCCACCACAATCACCTTCTGCTGTTAGCCGCTATAATGACGAGAGTGTGTCCATGAGACGAAGACCAGGCAAGGTAGCAAGAAACTACTTTAATAACAATTTCATTCAAGAAGACTCATAATAATACATGTTATAAAAATGGTAGTTATTCAAACTTGTACTGCGGATATTCAAACTGAGGCTGTATTTTTCCACTGGGTAAAAGCTCCGTTTTGCTTTGTGACTCATTCTTCCTTTCATTTTCCCAGAGTCCTCTAAGGTTCAGCCCAAAGACCGCCATTGGACGGGGCCTTGGTTACCATGGCAGCTGTGGATCTCTGCCCAGAGAGGCGCGGGTGCAGGCTGTGCCCAGGACGAAGGGCAGTCCCATGCACACCTACAACAGTGTTGAGATCACCAATGTCTAAACTATGCAGAGCCACCAAGGATTTCAATGCAGTTTCCATTTAGCCTGAGGTGGATACTGGTGGTTGGACTCAGAATCAACATAATACCTGCTTTACGACAGTCTAAGTTTTCATCTTCATTTTTGGAATTAAAATCCTTTTCAATTTTAGAGACATTTTCTTTCTTTTGTTCTACAGTAAATGTCAATAGATCAGTGGACGTAATGCCTTATGTTTGAATCGGGATAATTCTGAAAATGTGGTAACATTCAACATTCCACATTGCAGCACTGGTGCCATGTTTCCTTTCTAATGAACATCACAACATTTCCTTATCAAGACATCTGTTGTAACATCTATCAAGAAATAATACGCTTATAATGGGTTTCCGCATATCAAACAAAAAAATATTGACTTCTGGGCATTAAAACAAACCATCCCAAGTCCATGGAGGCTGAAAGTGGTCTGTTCCTGATGTTGATGAAAATGTAGCCTTGCGAGGAGGACACATGGAAGGAAGATGTACGCCTGATGTCCTGGTTCTTTGATGTCTTTGCCCTGTTTCCTGTATCTCACTGTCTGGCCTGCCTCCCCCTGCAGGGGTCTGATGTTGGCATGCCTGGGTTTCCTGTATCTCACTGTCTGGCCTGCCTCCCCCTGCAGGGGTCTGATGTTGGCATGCCTGGGTTTCCTGTATCTCACTGTCTGGCCTGCCTCCCCCTGCAGGGGTCTGATGTTGGCATGCCTGGGTTTCCTGTATCTCACTGTCTGGCCTGCCTCCCCCTGCAGGGGTCTGATGTTGGCATGCCTGGGTTTCCTGTATCTCACTGTCTGGCCTGCCTCCCCCTGCAGGGGTCTGATGTTGGCATGCCTGGGTTTCCTGTATCTCACTGTCTGGCCTGCCTCCCCCTGCAGGGGTCTGATGTTGGCATGCCTCCCCCTGCAGGGGTCTGATGTTGGCATGCCTGGGTTTCCTGTATCTCACTGTCTGGCCTGCCTCCCCCTGCAGGGGTCTGATGTTGGCATGCCTGGGTTTCCTGTATCTCACTGTCTGGCCTGCCTCCCTCTGCAGGGGTCTGATGTTGGCATGCCTGGGTTTCCTGTATCTCACTGTCTGGCCTGCCTCCCCCTGCAGGGGTCTGATGTTGGCCTGCCTCCCCCTGCAGGGGTCTGATGTTGGCATGCCTCCCCCTGCAGGGGTCTGATGTTGGCATGCCTGGGTTTCCTGTATCTCACTGTCTGGCCTGCCTCCCCCTGCAGGGGTCTGATGTTGGCCTGCCTCCCCCTGCAGGGGTCTGATGTTGGCATGCCTCCCCCTGCAGGGGTCTGATGTTGGCATGCCTGGGTTTCCTGTATCTCACTGTCTGGCCTGCCTCCCCCTGCAGGGGTCTGATGTTGGCATGCCTCCCCCTGCAGGGGTCTGATGTTGGCATGCCTGGGTTTCCTGTATCTCACTGTCTGGCCTGCCTCCCCCTGCAGGGGTCTGATGTTGGCATGCCTCCCCCTGCAGGGGTCTGATGTTGGCATGCCTGGGTTTCCTGTATCTCACTGTCTGGCCTGCCTCCCCCTGCAGGGGTCTGATGTTGGCATGCCTGGGTTTCCTGTATCTCACTGTCTGGCCTGCCTCCCCCTGCAGGGGTCTGATGTTGGCATGCCTCCCCCTGCAGGGGTCTGATGTTGGCCTGCCTCCCCCTGCAGGGGTCTGATGTTGGCATGCCTCCCCCTGCAGGGGTCTGATGTTGGCCTGCCTCACCCTGCAGGGGTCTGATGTTGGCCTGCCTCCCCCTGCAGGGGTCTGATGTTGGCCTGCCTCCCCCTGCAGGGGTCTGATGTTGGCCTGCCTCCCCCTGCAGGGGTCTGATGTTGGCCTGCCTCCCCCTGCAGGGGTCTGATGTTGGCCTGCCTGGGTTTCCTGGCTCAAAAGTTGCAGATGACCACTAATTGAACTTGAAACCTATTCTTTGGAACCCGCCATTCACTGGGTTCTGTGTAAGTTTATCATTACATTCTATATTGTGAGAGATAACTAACTGGCCTTGTGTTAAAGACAACAGCCGTGAAGAGAATTAGGTGTGGGGGAGCAGAGCTTTCTCTTTGTTCAAATAGCTCAACTGTGGCTAAGAAGTACAGATAAAAACCTAATCAAATGTTATTTGTCACATGCTTGGTAAACAACAGGTGTAGACTAACAATGAAATGCTGACTTACAGGTCAGTTTCCAACAATGCAGAGTTAAAGGTCAAACATTTTATACAAATACAGACTACAGTTTGATATGTTTGTCATAAATATTCTTAACTTTACTGAAAGCAATAAAAGCACTTCACTTCCATGTGTCACTGTAAATATGGGGAACATACTCTATTACAATATTACTAATCAATTCATTAGAAGGTAAAGATTTAGCTATGTCTCTCTGTGTCACAGAGATTACAATGTTGTAAATGTTTGTACATTTTGCATTGCAGAAAATGAAGGACCTCAAACAAAGGAACAGTTAAATAATACCATAGTTTAGAATGTCTTCACAGGACAGAATGTCAAGAGAAATCTTTGTTTTATTATCAATAACTAAATTATCTTTACCACACATGATTGTAGCAAGAGTGCATGAGCTGTACGCAGTATGTAGAGCACGTGTCAATCTCATTCCACGGAGGGCCGAGTGTCTGCAGGTTTTTGTTCCTCCCTTGTACTTGATTGATGAATTAAGGTCACTAATTAGTAAAGAACTCCCCTCACCTGGTTATCTAGGTCTTAATTTAAATGAAAAACCGCAGATACTAGGCCCTCCATGGAATGAGTTTGACACCCCTGATGTATACCGTACAACAGTATATTTCACCACTGCATTCCACAGCCATGTCTCTGACAAGTCTGTCAGCTATGGGCGTCACCCCAGCACCCTAGTGAACACAGTCATATAGAGATACAAAGCGGGAACATTAGACTAGTTCAAACTAGTTAACTTTGGTTGTGAGATGTGGTTTGAACATCAATGGCTTATGTGTTACGGAAAACACACACTATACTGTTGACTTTGTTATGGTGTCACAATCTACTTTCAAACAAGCAATTCCCATCCATATAAAGTCAGACTACTGACAACAGAACAGAGGGGCAATTTCCATTAAATGAGAAAGAGAGTTTATATTGTATGTTTTCAAATAGATGCTTATTAAGTAATAATGTACATTGTGACACTGCTGATTTTTTTAACATTATGGAGCACTTGTGTTTAGTGTACTCAATAATAAAATATATAAATGCTATCTAAAATGAACTTTATTTCAGTTTAATATAAGCACAAGAAAATCGAGTAGTTCTAATTTTATTTTAATTTAGTCTGCTCAGGAACTTATCAGACAGGCCTATTTGGGGGAATAGAATTGTCAATACAAGTTTATTTGAGTTTTATGGGGAATTTCCAGCATACGCAATGCTCTTCATACAATCTGGACTCACCAGTGGTGCAGCGGTCTAAGGCACTGCATCTCAGTGTTTGATGCATCACTACAGACACCCTGGTTCGAATCCATCCTGGCCGTGATTGGGAGTCCCATAGGGCGGCGCACAATTGACCCAGCGTCGTCCGGGGTAGGACGTCATTGTAAATAAGAATTTGTTCTTAACTGACTTGCCTAGTTAAATAAAAAAAATGTAGACTTAAATCCAGGACACTCCAATTAGTATGGTATGTATTAATTTGTGAATGTCCATCATTAATTGTGTACGAAATTTTACGAATTGCAATTCATACAATATGTTACGAATTTACAAATGCATGACATGCTACGAATTCTAATTTGTTGTTAGCTAGGTGTCTAATGTTAGCTAGGCTAGTGGTTAGGGTAAAGTATACAGGGGGTTGGTGGCACCTTAATTAGGTAGGACGGGCTTGTGGTAATGGTTGGAGAGGAATGGGTGGAATGGCAAATATATCAAAAACATGGTTTCCATGTGTTTGATCCAATTCCATTCGCTTCGTTCCAGCCAATATTATCAGCAGGTTAGAAGTTAGGTTATTAAGGTTAGGGTTAGCTAACATGCTAAGTAGTTGAATAGTAGCAAAGTTGCTAATTATCTAAAATGCTGAAGTTGTCTGTGATCAGATTTGAACACACAACCTTTGGGTTACTAGACTTTCACATTATACGCTCACCCATCCACCCTGACTAACCACCCTACTTTCGTTTTTCCTTAAGTAACCTTCTGTCTTATGTAACCATACCAAATACAAAACGTAACATATACTAATTTGACGGTCACAGATTACTATGTTACGTCTCATCTATGAGACCAGGTTGCCTTATAAAAAGTGAGCCTACGTGCTCTATGACCAAGGAACAAAGAGTTAACGTTTTACAACAGGGGGGAAGTTGGACAAAGTTCCTGTCTAACATATTCCCTGAATTCTTTAGAGACTACCATCGCGGGAAATACACACGTTAATACATATTTCCGATTGTGTAAATAGCAGGATTACATTCTGGATATTGGGGTAGCAATATCATAATTTTGAAGACACCTGCGATACATCAGGTATTCGATTGGGAGGGAAGTCATTGGGCGTTCACGGCTGGAAAGACTAAGGTAAGGCCGTCTCAAATTGCAAATCACCTTGACAGTTTGAGCAGTGTTCAGACTGACTTTATTATATTCTCTGTGAAGTATTAGACCGTGTTATCTGATAACACGAAATCACAGTTCTTATGGCAAGATGTCAAGAGTTACAAGTGATCTAATGCCACAGAGTTTAACATGATTTCAGTTCCTCCCCACTACAAACACCTTCGCTCAAATGGCTGGCAGCGATATATTGTATTGGGATTCGGGACGGAGAATTGTAGTCAAATTGCTACATTAAGTTGGTAGTAGTCTGATTTGATCATGATGTAATACAGTTAATTGGTATATACACAGCCTTCAAAATCGTGTAAATGTTCCTTAGAAGCTAGCCCTTAATGAGTCTGTTAGATTACATTTTTCATAGAGTAAGAGTCATTGGAAAAGGCGTCTTCTGTAAGGGGGGGTTTTGTTAGGAGGCGCAACGCACGGTCTGAACATTAACATACATTGTTTAAGGTATGGTTTTGGAAGTATAAGGACCTTATTTTTCATTTCATCGAGAAATATATATATATTTTTAAGTTCAATTGATACACACCTTTCTTATAGGGATAGGGTTTCCACAAGGCCGCATTTCCATGTTACAGTGCTTGTTTAAAGAAATCGAATGGAAGATGGTGGACTAGCTGTGCTAATTAGCTATCTGCATCTCCGAACACGTGTGTAAACGGAAGACGAGACTCCACAAATGTGTCACTGAAAAATACTGTCGGCTGCAACTGTGTTAAACATGGCTTAAACCATGTACAGTAAGTGTGTGTGTTTTGCATTTGTGAAATTATTTTGATGTGACATGGAAGTAAAGGGATTTATGTTTCTAGAACTGTACCACAATTGAGAATCAATTCATGTTGAGATGGAGGATCTGTCTGTTTTGTCTTCAGAGCCAATTCGCCCTTTAAACAGAACATGCAAGGTCCTTGGACTAAGGAGTAACATTAGGCTTGGACTCAAGGTGTCGAAAACTGGATAATGTTGACTCCAATGCTTCCCAAGGTTGTGTGAAGTTTGCTTGATGTCCTTTTGGATAGTGGACCATTCTTGAAACACAGTAAGCTGTTGACCATCAAACCCAGCAGTGTTGCAGTTCTTGAGACAAACCGGTGCACCTGGCACCTACTACCATACCCTGTTCAAAGGGCTTGAAAAATCTGCTTGAAAAATCTATGGCAAGATTTGAAAATGGTTGTCTAGCAATGATCAACAACCAATTTGGTAGAGCTTAAATAATTTAGAAAGTATAAATGGGCAAATAATGTACAATCCAGGTGTGTAAAGCTCTTAGAGACTTACCCAGAAAGACTCACAGCTGTAATCAATGCCAAAGGGTATTCTAACCTATATTGACTCGGACATGTGAGTACTTATGTAAATTAGATATTTATGTGTTTTATTTAATACTCTATCAAATTGGTTGTTGATTACTGCTAGACAACCATTTTCGAGTCTTGCCATTGGTTTTCAAGCAGATTTAAGTCAACTGTATGTAACTCACCACATAGGAACATTCACTGTCTTCTTGGTAAGCAACTCCAGTGTATATTTGGCCTTGTGTTTTAGGTTATTGTCCTGCTGAAAGGTGAATTAATCTTCCAATGTCTGGTAGAAAGCAGACAACCAGGTTTTCCTCAAGGATTTTGCCTATGCTTAGCTTTTTATCCTGAAAAACTTCCCAGACCTTAACGATTACAAGCATACCCATAACATGATGCAGCCACTGCTATGCTTGAAAATATGAAGAGTGGTACTCAGTAATGTGTTTTATTGGATTTCCCTCAAACATATGTTTCTATTCAGGACAACAAGTGAATTGTTTAGAGAAATGTTTTACAGTATTACTGTAAGGTCGCCTAGTGGTTAGAGCATTGGGCCAGTAACCGAAAAGTTGCTAGATCAAATCCCCAAGCTAACAAGGTAAAAATCTGTCGTTCTGCCACTGAACAAGGCAGTTAACCCACTGTTCCTAGGCCGTCATTGTAAATAAGAATTTGTTCTTAACTGACTTGCCTAGTTAAATTTAAGTTTAAATTAAATAAAAAGTGCCTTGTTGCAAACAGGATGCATGTTTTGGAATATTTTTATTTCCTTCTTTTCATTCTGTCAATTAGCATAGTATTGCGGAGTAACTACAATGTTGTTGATCCATCCTCAGTTTTCTCCTATGACAGCCATTAACCGTTCCGCTAGCGGAACCCCTGACAACATTCCGCTGAAAAGGCAGCGCGGGAAATTAAAAAATATTTTTTAGAAATATGTAACTTTCACACATTAACAAGTCCAATACAGCAAATGAAAGATAAACATCTTGTTAATCTACCCATCGTGTCCGGCAAAACAGTTCTATTTTTGTTTCATCAGACCAGAGGACATTTCTCCAAAAAGTACGATCTTTTCCCCATGTGCAGTTGCAAAGCGTAGTCTGCCTTTTTTATGGCTGTTTTGGAGTTGTGGCTTCTTCCTTGCTGACCGGCCTTTCAGGTTATGTCGATTATAGAACTCGTTTTACTGTGGATATAGATACTTTTGTACCAGTTTCCTCCAGCATCTTCACAAGGTCCTTTGCTGTTGATTTGCACTTTTCACACCAAAGTACGCTCACCTCTAGGAGACAGAACGCGTCTCCTTCCTGAGCTGTATGACGGCTGCGTGGTCCCATGGTGTTTATACTTGCGTACTATTGTTTGTACAGATGAACTTGGTACCTTCAGGCATTTGGAAATTGCTTCCAAGGATGAACCAGACTTGTGGAGGTCTACAAAAAAAATTCTGATGTCTTGGCTGATTTCTTTTGATTTTCCCATGATGTCAAGCAAAGAGGCACTGAGCTTGAAGGGAGGCCTTGAAATACATCCACGGGTACACCTCCAATTGACTCAAATGATGTCAATTAAATTATCAGAAGCTTCTAAAGCCATGACACCATTTTCTGGAATTTTCCAAGCTGTTTAAAGGCACAGCAACTTAGTGTATGTAAACTTCTGACCCACTGCAATTGTGATTACAGTGAATTATAAGTGAAATAATCTGTCGGTAAACAATTGTTGGGAAAATGACTTGTGTCATGCACAAAGTAAATGTCCTAACCGACTTGCCAAAACTATAGTTTGTTAACAAGAACTTTGTGGCGTGGTTGAAAAATGTGTTTTAATGACTCCAACCTAAGTGTATGTAAACTTCCGACTTCAACTATACATACATGCATACATACATAGAAAGAAATGTCAAACAAAGCTAGTTTGTCTTTCCAGCTTCAGTTGGAAGGCATTGTGTTATCTGTGTTGTTGGCTAGCTCTCAAAGTGTCCTGACGTGAGAGCACATTTTCTATGCCAGGTGAAATCGCACATCATTAGCTCATTGTTATGGATGTATCCAAATAAATGTCACTAGAAATCAGCTTATGCAAATGCAGCTACTTTGTTGTTATTCTGTCTGCACTGTTTGACGTGGTTGAAGTTAGCCGTAGTTGGTTAGCTAGCAGGCAAGGGAAAAGAACATTGCCAGCCAGTATGGCAATGGAACATTTAGAGCAAACAACTAGATACAGAACATAGATAGATACAGAACAAAAAGACTGAACGTCTGGCAACCGAACAGGGCATTATCACTTAAATCTGACATTACCTTCAGTGTTGTGACATCTTATTACAGTCAGTGTTGTGACATAACATTACATTTGTATCAAGGTAGAGGGAGGTTGTGCTCTAAGCTTGGATGTACACTGAGAATGCCAAATATTAGGAAAGCATTCATAATATTTTTCCCTCAGAACAGCCTCAATTTGTCGGTCCATAGACTCTACAATGTGTCAAAAGCGTTCCACAAGGATGCTGGCCCATGTTGACTACAACGATTCCCACAGTTGTCAAGTTGGCGGGATGTCATCTGTGTGGTGGACTGTTCTTGATACACACAGGAAACTGTTGAGCATGAAAAACCCAGCAGCGTTGCAGTTCTTGATACAAACCGGTAATATGGTCACCATAATAGCATTACCGCCACACCGGCGGCCATGAGTCATAAAGGTAGTCAAACTCCACATGACTGTTTAGTCACGGTAATTAGGCTTCTCCAAGCTCTGATGCTGCTGATGGTCATTAGTAGCCTACCAAACTTGTTAACTACCTGGTACTCAGCACTCTATTGTCACTCTAATCACTCTGACATCAATGCAAATGTTATCGAAAATATAATCAAGCACTTTGTGAGCTCATGTTGCACAACATTTCTATAGGCTATGCAATTGCGTGAGAAAAAAGAGTGATGCCCTCTTAAAAAGAGGATCCCGTCAGCTAGGCCTACTATATTTCTCAACTTTCCTAATATTAAACACATTGCTTCTCTTTACAACAGTAAAGCCTACCTACCTGGCTGGCATGAAAATTAACCACAGGAAAAGCGTCCTCCATTCGCTAATTACGTGTTGCCCTTATTTTACATTTACATTTAAGTCATTTAGCAGACGCTCTTATCCAGAGCGACTTACAAATTGGTGCATTCACATTTTGAGATGAGTGCATGATAATGGTCCATTCCCAATCCCAAAAAACTTCACACATTATTTAGTAGATGTAAAAACACAATTAAATCAAGAATAGTCTGATGGGTGACAATATTAGCCGATCACTTGTGAATGATGCCCAGCTTAAGGCAAGAAACAGTGCATGCTTTTTTTTTTGCCACCTTTTTCAACTCATAGGCGCACACCTCATGTAGCCTAGCCCATAGGCCTATATGTTTTGATAAGGTTTGTATCACAACTAAAGTGGCCAAATAACTTTTTAAAATTATGCACATTAATCCACTTTACAACGGGTGTAGACTAGAGCCTAACTGGCATACATACACAGCGCGTGAGTTTCAAGTTAAGGGAAGATAATTTTCACCATAAAAATGCACCTTTTATAATAAAAGCATTACATACGTAATTGCAATTGTGGTCCCTTTTGAGAATGGTGTTTTCCTGCTAATGGAACATTTGTGCTTTAGCCTACTGCCCTGTGTGTATTGCTGCGCTTATGTGAAGAAATAGCCTAATAGTTTATCAACATTTTAAGCTAAATGTTCTGATCTGTTGCATCAAGCTCATTGCTTAAAACAGTTTTTTTGACGCTAGTGGTTGTATTCATTTGGGATCTATTGCATCCCACAACTGTCCCAGACTATGTTTTGTAATATTTATTTATTGCATAGAATAGGTCAACTTTTGCACTATGGGAGATGGTAGATTGACATACTGTAGGCTAGTGCTTTTGCTGTTCATTAGGCCTACTTATCTTGTTGGCTGACAAAGTAAATGTGGACAGTTCTTCCAATATCTTCCATATGCGCCTCGAAATTGAATAAGGACACGCTCAGTTGCGTCCCCGGTGTGTCTGTCTTCACTTGTAGCCTGTGCGAAAGACCCAAACACATGAAGGAGAGGTGATTCGGCAGGCAGCAGGGAGTTGGGAATTATAATGATTATATTCAGCCCAAGGGCACAACGGCCACTGGCTGCAAAAGGCATGGATTTTTTTAGGGGGCATTACGGCTACACAAAGGGGATGCAGTCGGGAAATTCTAGGCATTATCAAGTTCTTGTCAAATGTTGAATGAGACTGAAGTGTGTACAGCCTGTGCAGAAACAAAGCAGAGCTTATGCCTTTTTCATGCAACTTTTTAAAATCATCATTAGTCGCATCATGCAGCCTTAGAATGTATTAAAATCAAAACATATAGCCCAACATCACAACTAAAGTTACATAAACTCTAAGCATATAGTGTTAGAGTACCTGTTTCTTTGTTAAATGCTCAGCGCAGAATAGCCGCATGGGTGCACTCCTTCAAATCGTTTGGAGAAAATAGCCTTTCTATTTTACTCAGCTATGTTCAGATATATTCTTCATACTATAAAATAATATAAAATAATGCCATGGAATTCAAAGCAAATCTTGTCTGCTAAATGAACTAGTTTAGCCCACAGCCATATGGCATAGCCAGATCAGGACCTTACATAGGGACAACTCAGAGTATGCTATTCTGTTCTCCTGAAATAGACTACATTTTCTACATATGTTTCTTTAGACTTGTCTAAAATAAATAATGGATTTATTGTGATGGTGTAGGCTATATTACATGGATTTATTAGACTTATTTAAAATGTAGAGGTTCCAAAGGTCTGCATCAGTGGCTTGTAGGAAGCCAGGAGATGCTAAATGTTTTTATGTTAATTAACAGTTATCCCTGGCTGACAATTTCATGACCCCGTTCAAAGGCACTTACATTTTTTGTCTTGCCCACTCACCCTCGGAATGGCAAAAAATGTAAGTGCCATTTCTCAATTTCTCGAGGCTTAAAAATCCTTCTTTAACCTGTCTCCTCCCCTTCATCTACACTGATTTTGAAGTGCATTTAACAAGTGACATCAATAAGGGATCATAGCTTTCACCTGGTCAGCCTGTCATGGAACGAGCAGGTGTTCTTAATGTTTTGTATCCTCTGTGTATATCCTATTGTGTACATATCAGTTGTATTACTATGCATACTACCTTCCTGTAATTACTTTTTATTTGTTTTAATTTTGACTTGATTATTATTATACTGCAGGGTTGGAGCTAGCACGTAAGCATTTCACTGCACCTTTTATACCTGCTGGAAACTGTGTACGTGAGAATTTTTTGTTGTTGATGTGTGCCACACGCTAACTTACTGTTTAAGTGCCTTGAAACAGGGGACTCTGGCTTGGCATAATAGAATATTCTCATTGAGTCTGTTGTTGTACAGAATCTTGCACGATGACTGCACTTTTTGCGACGTCTGTATTTGTTGTAGAGCACCTGACTTTAGTGCAGGGGTTCTTAAACTTTTTCCAGCCTGGCACCCAAATGAGAAATTCTGTGTTTTCCTGGGACCCAAGCTTAGGAAAATATGCAACTATACATAAATATCAGTACATTTCATTACCCTTATTTATGCCTAAAACAAATGCAATATAGACAATAACAATGAAATGAAATATGTATTCATGTTTATTTTCCCCATTAAAAAAACTCTTACATCTGTCTAGGTTGGAACTGTTGCTGTTAAAATACAATACAATTTTCATTCTGAACTGGAATAAACTGATTTAACACATCACACAGATGTAGACCAGAAAACACACACACACAATCCCAATGAGAGGTGTGTGGCTGGTTGAAGTTTTCATGTCTTTTTGGGCTCTGTTTTTGACAGTGCAACACTGAGGTCATGCTCAGCCTTGAAACTGTTTCTGTACTTGTTTTTTAAGTATGTCAGAGTTGAGAACCCTAACTCGCATAGGTATGTGGTGCCAAACTGGACCAGAACTTCTACTGCTTTCTCAGTCAGGCAGGAGACCGCTTCCTGTAGATGAGCAACCCGGAACTGTGTGAGTGTATTTGCCTCTAACAGCATCTTGCTTCAATCAGTTTATTCCAGTTAAGAATACAAAATGATTACATGTATTCTAACAGCAACAGTTCCAACCTAGACTTTCTTTCAGCCTACAGTAGGCCTGAACATTTTTCATCTTCTGTACTGTTACTAGGATTGCACTATCAGTAGCTAGCTTGCTTTGGTGAACGTTATCTATTAGCTGTGTACAAGGCCAGGGGATTGCTTGAAAGAGAAACTCCCATCTATTACTATGAGAGTTAGTACTCTCTTATTTCTGCTTATTACCTGTTATAAAATGACAACAATGCCTTGCTAGCTGACTTTTCCACTGTCAGAAGCACTGTTTCCTGAAGCATTCTGCCCTGTTCTGAAAGAACTCCCTGGGTTTACCACCATGCTGTGGATGTTTGGTCAGGACATATCGTTTTATTAATTTGTTCGTTTTGAGAGACTCATTACTATGCACTTCCCCGCACAAACACATTGTGTGCGCTCCTCGTTTTAAAATGTGTATGAAAGAGGGAGAAACTCATCACTGTATATGTGTTTCATGACAATTGAGCTCAGTCAGACCTTGTGGCTAGCATGAGTCCATTTGATAACAACGGTGAGTGATGGCGAGTGGGAATGACAAGTGAGTGGCAGACAGCGGATCATCGGCTGCGTTGTATGTGTCGCGGCGTGATCTTCAAGAAAACTGCAGAAAAAATATCTGGTAAACCGCGAAGCACACAGGCACCTCCCTCTCTCGCGTACGCAGATGCCAAACTGAGCAGAGACCGCAGATGCACTTGGCCAAATCACTTCCAGTAATTAATGATTAGTAATTAAATAATTATACATTTACTCTGACACATCGCTACCCACCATGTGCGTCCATGTCCGTGCGTCACGACCCAAACTTTAAAGGCTACTTTAGTGTAATGTGATTGCTTGTCACCTTGAAAGCACACCAATAACATTGTTGCTATAGGAGGCTTTTTCATACATTCATGCTTCTGATGCTTCACTGTACCATAACGTTCATGTCAATACTTGTCTGTGCTAATGTGATAGGTGCAGTGCATGCCTTCAACTGCCATCCTTCACATTAAGGTTTTGTTGGATAGTGTGTCTTCAGTGCATATTAAGACCTGCACTGCAAAGCTGTTCACACTTTACACCACCGGTCTTTTATTTCCACCTGAAGCATCTCTTCTAGTGATCCAACAAGTCAAACCATTTAATATATTAGCTGACAGGTACGTGTGAATGGCATACATGTATTTTAGACAGTTATGCATTCAATGATTTATGTTGAATACACTTATCACCAAACATTGCATATCAGGAATATTTATTTATTTTATTTAACCTTTATTTAACTAGGCAAGTCAGTTAAGACCAAATTCTTATTTACAATGGCGGCCAAACCCGGACGACGTTGGGCTAATTGTGCACTGCCCTATGGGACTCCCAATCATGGCCGGTTGTGATACAGATTGGAATCGAACCAGGGTCTGTAGTGACGCCTCTAGCACTGAGATGCAGTGCCTTAGACTGCTGCGCCACTCGGGAGCCCAAAATATATGCTTAATGAGAAATGAATGCGCACTTCATAGGCTGTAGGTTACACACTTAGGCCAAAGTGGTATTACATGCAGACACAGCAGACTCCCAGTACAAGTTGTTGTCTTGGTATGGTCGGCCAGCTAGAGATCCATCCGAGAGTGACAGATTTCTGTGTGTTTTTGTTTAGGGGCCCTTTGCTGCATTAGGAGCTAAAAGGAATAAGTACTGTCAGTGTTTGCTGAATCCATGTTAAGTGACTCATAGCATGATATGGAGGTATCACTATGTGACAGTCATTTTGTGAATATCTACCATTTACACTGTGAAATGCTCTTCCTGACAATTACAATGTGAAATGCTCTAGTTGTAAACGGAAAAGAAACAAATGGAAGTGCCAGCAGTTTAGAATCTTCTGTTGGTTATACTATAGTAATACAACCTCAACACAGCCTGAGCAAAGTGTAGTGTTGGTTTAGCATGATTTAGGAGGGCTAGACCCACAAAGAAATGTTCAGGACATTGTTTGGGTAATATATTGTCACTCGAAATACCAACACATTCACAAAGTGAAGTATTTAAAGACAGGACAATGATAAATTACCATGGTATATATTAAGTTGCCATGCACACTACCTCCAACAATACATTTGAATGGATTTCAAATCACAGGGCTAGCCTTTAATTTGGCTTTGTAGTTTTGAGGAAGATTTCTTCGAACTTCACTACAATAGTATAGGCCTACATTATTTCCTGGTGCTTTTTGGTCAATGATTGGCTCATTCACATGATTAATTCAGCTCTCTTTGATTGGCACTATTCCAGCGGCTCTATCATGTAAAATATATTTGTGAATAACTAAAACACATGTTAATGTAACCCTCCATGAACTTCTCTGGCTTTGGCCCCCTTCCCAGCCACATTGTGTCTATTCCAGGAAGTTGTTCATTGTCATCTGATTTCAGCTAGTCTGAGCCTTTGCCAGTTTTATTGTGCTGCTACATTCCTGCTCCTTAATGTGAAAACAACTTTCCTCTCTCCCACATTGCAGGTTAGGTCTACGCTTCATCCCTTGAGCCTCTTCTACCCAGTCTGCTCTATCTGATTGTGTAACACTTCTGGTGGGTCCACGTGGGGAGGTGATGTGTTCCAGTGGCGGTCCAGACAGCTCCGGCTATGGGGGCAGCCGGTCTGGCTCCTCATATGCTCTGTGTGCCTTGGGGGTGGGGCTCATAGCCCTGGGCATCGTCATGATCGTGTGGACTGTGGTGCCCGGGGATGCTCCCCGGACAACCAAGCCTCCGGGCAACTTCAGTGTTATTGTACCAGTGGACCATGCTGGGGATGGAGAGAAGGACAGGGAAACAGCAAAGACCTCATCAATAGCCTATGTGCTGGTGGGGGCGGGGGTGGCCATGCTGCTGCTGTCCATCTACCTGGGGGTGAGGAACAAGAGGAGGGGGAGCCAAAGAGGACAGGAGACACAGGTCCCCTTTGTGGACCATGTGGCTGGGGAGGCAGGAGAGATGTGAGTGCTTTAAACAATTTAGATAATCACTAACAGTGACTTATTTTAATCATCCAAGAAGGGGTTGAAAGAGGCTTCGTTTTCACTATTAACCCATATAACCTAGTTTCTAGGATGATGCCTGCAACATGCCTCCCTTTTGATTGATAGATGTTAAAGCACCAGTTTGTCTACACTGCGTGTACAAAACATTCATAATATTGAGTTGTCTTGCCCACTCGCCCTCCGAATGACACACATACACAATCCATATCTCAATTGTCTCAAGGCTTAAAAATCCTTATTTAACCTGTCTCCTCCCCTTCATCTACACTGATTGAAGTGGATTTAACAAGTGACATCAATAAGGGATCATAGCTTTCACCGAATTCACTTGGTCAGTCTGTGTCATCGAAAGAGCAGGTGTCCTTAATGTTTTGTACTCTCAAAACTAGCACCAAATGTCATACCAGTACATACCACTAGTAATTAAGGAATAAAAGTCCATTAGAGAAAGAAAAATTGAACGCCGTGCACTTATTACCACTACTGGCCGGTGTGGCTAGTGAGGTTTACAACAATAGCAGAAACATATCATTACAAAAGCTCTTATTGTTCTGGCAATAGATGTTTTTGTGATTATGATAAGTTAGGAAGCAGTACTTAGCTATTTTAGGCTTTTCTAGTATCCTTAAAAAAAACATAATGTAAATGATGGCTAAAATGTTGCTTATTTTAAACCGCCGTCCTTGTACATTCTTTTGTAGTGCAGGGGAGCCAGCACCAGCCTACGACGTGCCCAGTTATGAGGAGGCGGTCACCAGTGGCCAGTACCCCATACGCCAGAGCAACTTACGCCACAGCACCTCCCAGCTGCCTTCCTACGAAGACCTCATCAGTGCTGTGGAAAACGAGGGGGAGGGACCAAGAGCAGTCACTTCAGAGGATGTTCCTCCCACTACTCCGGCCCTGGATCCCCAGCCCACCCCCGCCGCTGCAGCCAACCCCCCCACCCGCAGCAGCAGTCGGGCTAGCCGGATACTACGGCCGCTCAGGGTACGCAGAATCAAGTCAGAGAAACTCCATCTGAAGGACTTCCGTTTTAAAGTCCACAACCCTACTGATGTAAAGGTGACCATTGAACCCATCACGCCACCACCACAGTATGACGATAAGATGCCTGAGTTCTGACAGCGCCCTCGGGCTTGGGAGGACTACAAGCATTGTTTTTCAATGTTGAGTAAAACAACACTATTGCTGGATCAGATGGACTAATAATAATACCATTTCTGGAAAGTAGAACCATTATAACAGATGCTTTGTGAATATAGGCCCTGAACTCACATACCATCTCAGAGTAGGATTGTTGATCTAGGATCTGTCCATGCAATCTTATTCATTATGAACTCAAAGGCAAAACTGATCCTAGTTCAGATCTCCTACTCTGAGACACTTTGTGGATACACAGGCCTTGAGTCCAGAGGTCTGGCTTGGGAGTCTTCTTCCTTCACACTGAGACCAAGACACTGACATTGTTGCTTTGAATCAAGATGTTTCTCTGCTCTAACTTGACGTGTTTATTGAATTCTGCTTAATGGCATATTTATTCCAGGGCTTCTTTATGTGCACTATGCTATCTGTTTAGAACACTGTGGCTGTGTTTTGAAGATAATTAGCTATCTTATTCTTATCTTGTGCACAAATACATCTTGACATCCAGAAAATGTCCTTAACCTTTTCAGATGGAATGCATAAAATGGTGTCATAACAGTGCCTTGGTAATTGTATTGTATCAGCAGATGTGCCTATTAGGAAACAATCCATGTCATCAGTTTGTCCCCCCACACTGTGATTGCTCATGGACTACTGGAAACAAATGCCTTATGAAAATGGTAGTTTCATGTCAGTTTATACAAAGAATGGCACAACTTTTGAGAATGTGTTTTATAGTACTACTATGTAAAGGACATGCTGAAGCCAAGGAATATTTAAATACCTTTATGTTGACTGGCCTCTGTCCTCTGTGTTGACGTTTGGCAGTTGGAGAGTATTGAATGTGAATCATGAAAATGTCCGCTTTCTATAACTGCAGCAACAATGAAAGGGAATAAGTGTTGTCTCGTCAGCTTTACATTCAAGGGAATAGCAGGTAGAATACCCTGAAGTCCAAATAAACTGTAAGACTTTATCTCTGCTAATTTATCTAACCATGCACATTTTTACAGCGTTAACAGCATTTTGATAAGATTGCTTCAAGGTTTCTTTACTTATGTGGACCGTGAATGAATGTACCTTTCTCGTACTGACCCAGTTCAACTAACTAAAACCATGTTTGGGAAGATCATTGGAGAAGCATAATGTTCTTAGAATTTAACAGCAGTTATTTATTAAAGATTTTTTGTCATCTGACACTGTAGGAGAAAAAATTTAACTATTGGGCTCCCGAGTGGCGTAGCAGTCTAAGGCAGTGCTACAGGCGTAACTACAGAACCTGGTTCGAGTCCAGGCTGTATCACAACCGGCCGTGATTGGGAGTCCCATAGGGCTGCTCACAATTGGCCCAGTGTCGCCCAGGTTAGGGTAGGCAGTCATTGTAAATAAGAATTTGTTCTTAAATGACTTTCCTAGTTTTAAAAAATGAGGGGGGGGGGGGGGGGTGTACTGTATATGTACTTAGTGTAGGTGACCAAATTCAATAGATGGCACTGTATGAATGACCTCTGGTCTGTAGAATTGGTGTGCGTTTATGTGCTTGTTTCTGTATTGACACAAATTTAAATAAGTAATGAAAGGTATTGGGGTAATTGTCTGTTTTCAAAAATGTTAAATATCAATGTATTTATTTTAACGTGCAAATCTTTATTTGGGGATTCTTGAGAAATAAAATTGACTGAGTTGTTTGTGTTGTATGGATCAAAGATGCATCACAATCTCACACTGAACATTAAATATTTCAATCTTGACCTTCTCACGTTACATGTGTAAACAAACAATATGTTGCCCAGAATGTTCTTTGACCTACGGTTATATAATAAGATTGTCATTTTTTTTATATTGCCATAAATTCCTATGGCTTCCTATTTTTCCGGCTCTTAAGTTATATTTTAGCACCCTCTAGTGGTATTTTAATGAACCCACGTAAAGTGAAGGACTGGGTGCAAGTTTATTCCTGACCATGCCGTCAAACCGGGGAAATTGGGCCCAGGGATGGATTCATTACGTCTTGCAACGGAAACCATTTAGGAACCAAACGCAAGTAATCTGAGCAAACGGAACGTAATAGGCCAGGAACTACGTGCATTGCATAATAGAAACGATCGTTTTCGTTGCAAAACTTTTTCCGTTTGGAGTAAACGTTTTCTGTTGCAAAACATCGGCGTACTGAAAACCCCCTGGTTATATCATGTGTAGAGCGTAGAAAGGGAAAAAAGCCACAAAATATTGTCATCAAACTGGGGTGCGTTCAGCAAGACCCAACGTTTTGGAATTTTCAGATAGTAATACGCTATGAGGAACAAACATGCCTCTGACGTATAATAAAGAATCGACTCGGCTCTATTCGTTGCATATCTGTAACGTTCAACATTTGGGTACTGAACATCGTCCTGGTGTGTACTCATTCTGTCTTCCAACGGAAACTGTTTACCGTTCAAGAACTAAACGGAAGCAAGCAGAACGTAACCGGGAGGGACCTACCTGAATTTGACCATTGAAACGCTAGTTTTTGTTGCAAAAGGTTTTCCAATTGGAGTAAAATGTTTCTGTTGCAAAATATTTAGCAAAATAATTGGCATAATGAACTAGTAACACAAATTTTATCTGAAGTGTTAAGGAAATATATATTTTATGCACCAAATAATTCAGCATAGGACGCTAATCATAGCTTCTTATTGATTTCAGGGGTTCACATTAACCTACATAAACCTATAGTGTACACTAACTTGTAGTACACGTTTTTCCAAAAGCACAATGAGGTCCTACTTTTCATGGCTATATCTACAAATTATTCATCGAATATTCAACTTATTCTGTTATGTCGTTCTGCCTGTTAAATAGTAGACTATTAAAGACTTTTGGCAGCTGACCATAGAAATATTTGTGTAATACTTTATTATAACTTTGACAAATAACCGTTAATAAACTAGGCAAGTTATAAATGTTAACAGGCCTACATGTTTACAAATAATGAAATAGTTATTAATAGTTTAAGCATTTATAGGCCTAAGCATTAGCGGAAAATAATTACAATTCATCATAAGCATTGAACATGTATAAACATTTCTAAGCATCCATAATGGAATATTCATGAAAGTTATTTTAAAGTGTTACCCCCTAGGATTTGCTGTAATTGCAGGTGTCTGTAAGCTACTAAAATACCCAATTGAAATAATTTAACCTAATGTGACTATTAAACAATTTCATAATAATAGTAATATTTTGTGTGAACTATTCATTTAGAGATTAGGGTTTGATAACTAAATGTACTTATTTATGTTTAGCACTGCGGGGGGGAAACGTTGTAAGATCATGTTTGAGCTAGGGAAGACCGGGGCTAAATGTAACACTTTTCCTTTTGCTTATTTATGAAAATACTATTTTAGGGCTCTATTCAATCCCTATCGCGGTATGTCAGTGTTACAGCGTGTTTGGAATGTAAAGGCAATGTTCCTACATTAGCGAGTGTTGGAACATTGCTGTGGAATTTGCTTCCATTCAGCCGTAAGAGCATTAGTGAGGTCGGGTACCGATGTTGGGTGATTCTTCCACACCGATCTCGACAAACTATTTCTGTATGAACCTCGCTTTGTGCATGGGGGCATTGTCATGCTTGAACAGGAAAAGGACTTCCCAAAACTTTTGCCAAAAAGTTGGAAGCACAGAAACATATAGAATGTATGCTGTATGCTGGCATTAAGATTTCTCTTCACTGTAACTAACAGGCCTAGCCCGAACCATGAAAAACAGCCCCAGACCATTATTCCTCCTCCACCAAATGTTACAGTTGGCACTATGCATTGGGGCAGGTAGTCTTCTCCTGGCATCTGCCAAACCCAGATTCGTCCGTCGGACTGCCAGATGGTGAAGTGTGATTCATCACTCCAGAGAATGCGTTTCCACTGCTCCAGAGTCCAATGGCGGCAAGCTTTACACCACTCCACCCAACGCTTGGCATTGTACATGGTGATCTTAGGATTGTTTGCGGCTGCTTGGACATGGAAACCCATTTCATGAAGCTCCCGATGAACAGTTATTGTGCTGACGTTGCTTCCAGAGGCAGTTTGGAACTCTGTAGTGAGTGTTGCAACCGAGGACAGGCGATTTTAACGCGCTTCAGCACTCGGCAGTCCCATTCAGTGAGTTTGTGTGGCCTACCACTTCGCGGCTGAGCCATTGTTGCTCCTAGATGTTTCTACTTCACAATAACAGCACTTTAAAATTTGATATCATTATGTGAATGTGTCTAAATACCATATAAAATACAATATAATTTTAGGTACACTGCAATACAAATAACCCTGTTACAACTAACCCCCATTACTAATCTGAGTCTAATCTAAGTCATGTGAGATAAAAAAACAACAACTGAAAAGCCCATTTCTTACTTATCAAATGTATATATAATTGTAGATACATGGAGAGTGTTCCACAGGTCAATAATCAAAAAAGAGAGCCAGCAAGAACATTTTATTTAGGCAACAACAACAAAAAATATGTGTCCCCCCTTGCCCTCAGAACAGCCTAAATTCATTGGGGCATGGACTCTACATGAAAAACCCAGCAGCGTTGCAGTTCTTAACAAAAACCGGTGCGCCTGGAACCTACTACCATTCCTCGTTCAAAGGCACTTACATCCTTTGTCTTGCCCATTCTCCCTCTGAATTGCACACATACACAATCCATTTCTCAATTATCTCAAGTCTTACAAATCCTTCTGTAACCTGTCTCCTCCCCTTCATCTACACTGACTGAAGTGGATTTAACAAGTGACATCAATAAGGGATCATAGCTTTCACCTGGATTCATCTGGTCAGTCTATGTCATGGAAAGAGCAAGTGCTCTTAATGTTTAGTACACTCAATGTAGATACCACTGACAACAAGACTGTGGTATCACACATATATTTATGAACACTGCCATGGGTACATTCATGCATTATAAAGGCTCATTGGAACTAGTTTTAATAGTTTCAATTGAGATTAATGTATTCTCCCCATTGAGGTCAGACTCCACCCTTACTTTCCAGTCTACTAGGTTTTTGTGGCTGCTGCTGCAGCTGCCATGGTATGAGGGGGAGGGACAACTCGTTCAGGGAACAGCCAGCCCGGGGAGTCAGTCACATTCCTGGCCGGGATTCAATGACTGAACCAGACACAAACAAACAGAGAGAGAGAGAGAGAGGGAGGGGAAATAGAGAGAGCGAGAGAACGCCAGACTGCTCAGACTTGGCATATTTGAGGATCACATCGTGCAGACTAGACATAGACATTACAACCAGAGACTGCTTTGGAGAAGATAAACATTGTATCGTTTTGACGCTCTTTTGTGAGTGGTGCGACGGATTTATCTTTCTTATCTGTGGACTGGGGAGAGTTTTAAGAGTATTTCATCTCAATAGTGTCTTATCCTCATTTTTTTAACAGATAACGACCAGGGCCGGTGGTGACATTCTCTAGTGACATGGAAATGCTCTTTTGGTGGATTTTGAAGACAACTGATTAAAATAGATCGCGTAAATTTGAACTCACTTCTCTAGTGGCAAAAACATGGAGGCTCCATCAAGCTTTCAGCCTCACCCCGGACTTCAGCAAACTCTGAAGCAGTTTCATTTGAGTTCCAGGAGCTCCCTTGGTGGACCAGCGGCGTTCTCCGCTCGGTGGCACCAGGAAATTCTCTTCAACAAAGATGGAAAAACAGCTGAACTGACGCTGGCCATGCCTCCCCTGACACCCCAGGTTTTGTCGGGGCCGTTGTTCATTCCATCCGACCGCTCCATCGAAAGGTGCGAAACTGTCCTGGAGCGCGAGACAATTTCTTGTTTCGTGGTCGGCGGCGAGAAACGGCTGTGTCTGCCGCAGATTCTCAACAGTGTCCTGCGGGATTTCTCGCTTCAGCAGATAAACTCGGTGTGCGACGACCTGCATATCTACTGCTCCCGGTGCACTGCGGACCAGCTGGAGATCCTCAAAGTCGTGGGTATCCTGCCCTTCTCTGCCCCATCATGCGGACTGATCACCCAGACGGATGCTGAGCGCCTCTGCAATGCCCTCATTTACTGTGGTATCTACCCTCCTCACTGCAACAAAGAGCTGTCTGGCTCCCTAGAGTTGGAGAGGACGGAAAAAAGCTTCAAAGTATACCACGAATGTTTTGGTAGGTGTAAAGGGTTATTTGTCCCAGAACTGTATACCAGTCCCAATACCGCCTGTATCCAATGCATGGACTGCAGACTCATGTACCCCACTCACAAGTTTGTGGTCCATAGTCACAAAAGACTAGAGAACCGGACAGTTCACTGGGGGTTCGACTCGGCTAACTGGCGGGTCTATGTTCTCCTGGACCCGGACTATACAGGGAAAGAAGAGAAGGCTGTCCTGGATCAGAACCTCAAAGAAATGAAAGGCAAATTTGACTTCGTGAACAAGTTCTCAAACAAATCATGCCGTGTAAGTCTGTTCAAGTTTTTTTTTAAAGTTTGTGTTTAAAATATCTTTTAACATATTTGATGACATACATTAACATTGAATTAAGTGATAATGCCCGAGAAGCAACCAGTCAGCATTCAGGATTAAACCCATCCGTTGTATAATTAAGCAATAAGGCTCGAGGAGGTGTGGTAAATGGCCAATATACCACAGCTAAGGGCTGTTCTTATGTATGATGCAACACGGAGTGCCTGGATACAGCCCTTAGCCATGGTATATTGGCCATATATCACAACCCCCCAAGGTGCCTTATTGCTATTATAAACTGGTAACCAATGTATTTATCAAAATAAAGAAAGTCGCACACTCCATGTATAATCTCCAGGCAATTTAATGGGTATTTACCAACGTTTCGGCATCACTGTGCTGAAACGTTGGTAAATACCCATTAAATTGCTGGGAGATTATACATGGAGTGTGCACTTTCTTTATTTTGATAGTTTATTCGTCTTAGTCAGCACCTCCACACAAACTATGATTCTGAGTGTGCGCCAGCTCATGTTTTTTTTAATCTACCAATGTAATTAGAGCAGTAAAAATAACTGTTTTGTCATACTGGTGGTATAAGGTCTGATATACCACGGATGTCAGCCAATCAGCATTCAGGGCTTGAACCACCCAGTCTATAATTTGTGATAACCTATTGGTTAATGTGTTGTTATTCATTAATCAATGGTAGTGTTTTGAAATAATGGCCCTATTACACAGTTGCGTGTTAAGAACAACTAAGGATATCTGAATATGATATCTTATAGCATGCCATTTAGCCCACACTATTGAGTCATTCCATCACTGTTACATTTGCAACTGACAATGTACAGTAGGGATGACCAACCTGTATATAATGGCCCCTTCCCCTGCCCTGTTCTATTGGTCTCACTCACTCACTCACTCACTCACTCACTCACTCACTCACTCACTCACTCACTCACTCCACACACATTCATACATTCATACATTCATACACACACATAAACACACAAACACATTCACACACACATTATTTATTTCCAATGTTTTCCTCTGACTTTTTGCAGTGCAGGTACATTGGTTTAAATTCACATTAAAAAGGTTGTTTTAAAATGTTCCTTTGAAAACAAAAGAACCTCAAACTTTCACACCCTGAGTGGTCCTCCACTCCACTCTCCTTGGAACCCCCATAGTGTAACTCAAGGGCATCTTCATATGACAGATTTTATTAGTGTCAGAGAAGGGAGGGGGGCTGGGGAATCCATTATTGGGCCACAAGGTGCTTTAGGGGATAAGAGTTAAATGAACTATGGGTTATTATAATGTGTGTTAGATCAGGATAGGTTGTGTGTGTGTGTGTGTGTGTGTGTGTGTGTGTGTGTGTGTGTGTGTGTGTGTGTGTGTGTGTGTGTGTGTGTGTGTGTGTGTGTGTGTGTGTGTGTGTGTGTGTGTGTGTGTGTGTGTGCGTGCGTGCGTGCGTGCGTGCGTGCGAACTTGAGCCCATTGAATGCAGGGTGGTGGAAGGTTTTCAGGGTGAACACTTGCCTGAGATCTATGGCTGTGCTGCCTGGCTCCACCGATGCTCACAGATGTTCAGAGTGGACAAAGGACAGGGAGACATGGTGGCTGTTTCCCTCAGCTCACAGCAGCTGTTGAGTGGGACTTTGCTAATGACTGGACACTATGTTTCACCGTGGTGTAACAACTACACTATGAATAGGAGACAGGCTATGTCTCTTCAATATTCCTCTCAGTCACTTTACATTTCATTATCATTCCTACACAGGAAATTGTGGAATTTGGAATTGTGGAATTTGGAATTATTATAAATTAATGGAGGTCTACCTCGACCAAGAGAGGCTTGATTGAATATTAGTTCTGAGCGATCAACCGAAATATAGATTATTTTTCAGTTTTTAACAACTAATTGACTGACGTCAGTTCAAATATTTGAAATAAATTGAGTTTTTTTTTCTCCAGTGAGCTCAATGCGCATATTGCATAATTTCTCTAGAGATAAATCACATCCAGCCTGAACTGTGCGATGTAGTAGGGAGTTGTAGTTTCCAACAGGCCAATATTCTACATAGGTTAGCACATAAACCATGGTAATTAACTACAATGACCATAATCCATTATGCATCTACCAGTCTGTGTTTCTTTTAAGCCTGCTATGGAAGAGACAAGAATGCATAATCGTGAGTCTCAACGTCAACAGTGAAGACGCGACTCCGGGATGCTGGCCTTCTAGGCAGAGTTCCTCTGTCCAGTGTCTGCGTTCTTTCGCCCATCTTAATATTTAATTTTATTGGTCAGTCTGAGATATGTCTTTTTCTTTGCAACTCTGCTTAGAAGGCCAGCATCCTGGAGTCGCCTCTTCACTGTTGACGTTGAGACTGGTGTTTTGCGGGTACTATTTAAAGAAGCTGCCAGTTGAGGACTTGCGAGGCGTCTGTTTCTCAAACTAGACACTCTAATTTCCTTGTCCTCTTGCTCAGTTGTGCACCGGGGCCTCCCACTCCTCTTTCTATTCTGGTTAGAGACAGTTTGCGCTGTTCTGTGAAGGGAGTAGACAGCATTGTACAAGATCTTCAATTTCTTGGCAATTTCTCCCATGGAATAGCCTTCATTTCTCAGAACAAGAATAGACTGACGAGTTTCAGAAGAAAGCTCTTTGTTTCTGGCCATTTTGAGCCTGTAATCGAACCCACAAATGCTGATGCTCCAGATACTCAACTAGTCTAAAGAAAGCCAGTTTTATTGCTTCTTTAATCAGAACGGCAGTTTTCAGTTGTGCTAACATAATTGCAATATTTTTTCTAATGATCAATTAGCCTTTTAAAATGATCAACTAGGATTAGCTAACACAACGTGCCATTAGAACACAGGTGTGATGGTTGCTGATAATGGGCCTCTGTACGCCTATGTAGATATTCCATTAAAAATCTGCCGTTTCCAGCTACAATAGTCATTTACAACATTAACAATGTCTACACTCTATTTCTGATCAATTTGATGTTATTTTAATGGACAAAAAATGTGTTTTTCTTTAAAAAACAAGGACATTTGTAAGTGACCCCAAACTTTTGAACGGTAGTCTATATTCTTAATTTCTAAATTGCTTGTAAAACGGCTTCCAATGTCTCTCTTTTGAGACACAGTAACATTGTGCCCTCTACAGTTTTCAAAATCTCACAGTTAATGCACATTTAATAATACATTTACATAATCTGTGTCATTTCCACATAAGAAATGGACATTCAAAACTTCACAGTGGCTTGGACCTAAAGAAAAAATGTATGTGTGTCAAAACGTCTACCACCTTACTGCTGCTGTCCTAACTGTAGTCATCATGACATGATATATGGTCAGTGTTTCATATTTTCAAAACTGTGAGGTCTCTGCTTCAGGGGGCATAGGGTGGTGTGGGGTTGTGGTGTGTGCTTCTGCGTGTGTGTCTGCCTGCCTTGGTTCACAGTCAGTAGTGTCCCAGTTAGCAGACAGCCAGGCCTGGTCCTTGGGGAGCTGCACACCAGTGCTCCCATACATCACTCTGACAGGGGAAGCTGCTGAGAGGCTGGACTGACAGCCCTGGCTCGCTTACCCATAAAACAACAACAATGTTATCAACCGACCTCAGACCCACATTAATGTCAGGGTGTCTGTTGGGTCAGACCTCACCCAGGATCATGTCTGTCTGTTTGGGCCTTCAGTTACACTACTGTACACAGTTCTGTAAACTAGGTTCAGATAAAAATGACCTTTTTGCTATTTTTGAGTATTTTCTTTGAATAAAAAGATAAAGTATATTGAGATAATAGGTCATTCAATTATAAACATTTCCAAAGTTCTGTAGAACATTGTTCGGGTACAAAGCAGACAGGGAATTGAGGGGGATGACACCAGAGGTCAGTGGTGGACTGGGACCAGAAATCGTCCCTGGCATTCTGTAATGTGTTGTGTTGGTGGCAGGGAAGTCAGGCGCAGGAGAACGAACTTGGTATAAACGGAGTCGTTTAATAAGTCCTCATAAAACTCCAATAACCAAAATATACAAAAAATAATAAAAGTGGTTACAAAACCTGTCGCAGACCGACGCATGACTTGCACAAAACATACAATCAAACAATCTCCGACAAGGACATGAGGAGAAACAGAGGGTTAAATACACAACATGTAATGATGAGATTGGAACCGGGTGTGAAGGAAGACAAGACAAAACCAATGGAAAATGAAAAATGGATCAGTGATGGCTAGAAGGTCGGTGACGTCGACCGCCCGAACAAGGAATGTCACCGACTTCGGCGGAAGTCATGACACATTTCTAACACACTGGCCCGTTTTCCCCCCGTTGATGCCCCCACACTGCGCTAAAAACCTCAGTTAGACAGGCCAACTGGGCTAAAAATGGACCAGCCCAGGCACAGTCCGCCCCTGTCAGAAGTCCATTGTGTCTGTTTTAAATCGAATCCTGCATTGGGTCATTTAGCCGTTGCCTAATGTAAAGATGGGGGTAGATTGGAAGAAAACAGGCTGTAGACTCTCATTGAAGAGATACGGGCCCAGTGGGGCAGGGCCTTAACATGTCTTGTTAAAAAGCGGTGACATCTGACCTCTATCCACAGAGACTGACCCCACTCACCCCCACTCTTTTTACAGCGTCCAATCAGATGTCCTTGTGTCCAGTCCACTGGCCAGATGGCTGTCTGATAAAGGACAGAGAGACACAGCAAATAAATAAATACAAATAACAAACATTATTACGATCTAGCCTAACAACCACGCAAATACAAAAACACATAGTACCACAGTATCTATCATACAGGAAACAAGTACACCAGCATACAACACAAACAAATTATCTTATGAAACCCCACAATTCAAATAAATAACCAAATATCAAAGGTACAAAAACTGATATTCATTGCTTTTCTGAAATATGAATTCCACCTGTTCTTCTATTTAGGGAAATACATAAAATATGGTTTTGTGAGGAATGACTAAAATATGTTTCCCCCCCTCATTGTCCAATATTTCTTAGTATAAGCTTTACAAGTAAGAGCAATAACATCAATCTTGTGCATGAGTGTAGAGAAGAAGCGGACTCTGGAGACCCGTGTAGTCCAAACTTAATGGAAGGGATATTAAACTTGTTCATGTCAGGCCAATTTCTCATCGCATCGTTCTGTTCACTCCATCAAATGAGCCTCAAACCTGGGACCAAACCAGTAAACTGAGTACTGTACTCTGAGGTGGAGAGGGACGGTGTGTGTTTTATTTTGGGGTAAAGCCCTACATCTGTGTGCTTATGTATTGCTCTATGTCACTTATGGCTAGCAAGACAAATCAAATGTTATTTTTCACATGTGCTGAATACGACAGTTGTAGACTTTACCGAAGGCTTACTTTACGAGCCCTTTCCCAACAATGCAGAGTTAAAAAATACAAAAATAATCAAAATAAGCAGAGAAAATAGGAAATATTAACACAATAGAATAATGAGGCTATATACAAGGAGTGCCAGTACAGAGTGAATGTGTAGGGCTATGAGGTAGTTGAGGTAATTCAGGTAATATGTACATGTAGGTAGGGGTAAAAGACAGTGTTGTCTGTATGTGTCTGTGTGTATGTGTATTCATGTGTGTGTGAGAGGGGTGTATATGAGTGTGTGCAGTGTGTGCATGTGAGTGGTATTATGCCTGGATCAGCTGGGCTGGGTGATTCAAATGAGCTCACTGCCGGCTCATTTCCGCACCTATCTGTCTCCTAACCTCTGGGAAGCCCTGAGAGCACACATGGTTCATCCTCCCTGGCCCAGCCCTCGGTCACCCCTGTCTGACCACCACTGACCCAACACACACTTCCTCACTGACCAGCACCTCCCCTAAACGGACCATCCAAGCCAAACTCAGTCCCAGCATCTCCAACCTATGCCTCCAGTTCAACCTAAACCATAACCTAGTCCCTAAGCAAACAAATATTTCAGTGGATAATGCATCCAGCCCAGAGTGTTGTTGGTAGGATTCAATATAAGGAGCTCTGAGTCTGTTCAATTACCTCGTCTGTAAACCCTTTTGAAAACATGGCTAACTAAAGTGCATCATCTCATATTATATGTGATTGAAGGAGAGTGAGACGCAGAGTGTCAGAAAGAGGGGTGTGAGGAGCTCACAGGGGTCTCGCACTCCATTCTCCAAAGGCTGACCCCCTGTTTAAAGGCCGTCAGCTGGAGCTCTGTCATGGTGAGGGGTGCTGAAGACCAGCCACCTCCTTTGTTCCAGAGCCCTGCCTTTCAGAGGCTGTTAAGTGCAGCCATTCCTTTTTTTAAATGTCTTGTTTCTTTGGGTGGTGCGTGGGTAAAATGTCTCTAACTCACAGCCTCTCCCAGGGTGGGAAACCTATGACTGAGCACTTTGCTGTGTCTGTCTGTATCAATGGCATCCTGCTCCATGTAGGGCAGCCAGTTGCCACTGACTGGTCACTGTCTGTCTGCTTCAAAAGCATGCGCACTCACCTGAAAGTACAGCTTCAAGTAGACCTCATACCATTATTCATAACCTATGACAAATAGATGGTACAGTGTTTGTTGATGTGGTGTACATTCTTTAAAGGTGGTGTTTAACATTAGACAGTCAGAGAAGGAGATTAGTGAGGAGGAGGTGGAGAAGAGGAGGAGATTAGTGAGAAGGAGGTGGAGATTAGTGAGGAGAAGGAGGTGGAGAGGAGGAGGAGATTAGTGAGGAGATGGAGGTGGAAAGGGGGAGGAGAAGGAGGTGGAGAGGGTGAGGAGATTAGTGAGGAGAAGGAGGTGGAGAGGAGGAGGAGATTAGTGAGAAGGAGGTGGAGATTAGTGAGGAGAAGGAGGTGGAGAGGGGGAGGAGATTAGTGAGGAGAAGGAAGTGGAGAGGAGGAGGAGATTAGTGAGGAGATGGAGGTGGAGAGGAGAAAGCGGTGGAGAGGAGGAGATTAGTGGGGAGGTGGAGAGGAAGAGGAGATCAGTGAGGAGAAGGTGAAGAGGAGGAGATTAGTGAGGAGAAGGAGGTGGAGAGGAGGAGGAGAAGGAGAGGAGGAGGAGATTAGTGAGGAGATGGAGGTAGAGAGGAGGAGGAGATTAGTGAGGAGATGGAGGTAGAGAGGAGGAGGAGATTAGTGGGGAGAATGAGGTGGATAGGAGGAGATTAGTGAGGAGAAGGAGGTGGAGAGGAGGAGGAGATTAGTGAGGAGAAGGAGGTGGAGAGGAGGAGGAGATTAGTGAGGAGAAGGAGGTGGAGAGGGGGAGGAGAAGGAGGTGGAGAGGAGGAGATTAGTGAGGAGAAGGAGGTGGAGAGGAGGAGGAGATTAGTGAGGAGAAGAGGTGGAGAGGAGGAGGAGAAGGAGGTGGAGAGGGGGAGGAGAAGGAGGTGGAGAGGAGGAGATTAGTGAGGAGAAGGAGGTGGAGAGGAGGAGGAGATTAGTGAGGAGAAGGAGGTGGAGAGGGGGAGGAGAAGGAGGTGGAGAGGAGGAGATTAGTGAGGAGATGGAGGTGGAGAGGAGGAGGAGATTAGTGAGGAGAAGGAGGTGGAGAGGAGGAGGAGATTAGTGAGGAGATGGAGGTGGAGAGGAGGAGATTAGTGAGGAGATGGAGGTAGAGAGGAGGAGGAGATTAGTGAGGAGAAGGAGGTGGAGAGGAGGAGGAGGAGATTAGTGAATAGAAGGAGGTGGAGAGGAGGAGGAGATGGAGGTGGAGATTAGTGAGGAGAAGGGGGTGTAGAGGGGGAGGAGATTAGTGATGAGAAGGAGGTGGAGAGGAGGAGGAGATTAGTGAGGAGAAGGAGGTGGAGAGGAGGAGAAGATGGAGGTGGAGATTAGTGAGGAGAAGGGGGTGGAGAGGGGGAGGAGATTAGTGAGGAGAAGGAGGTGGAGAGAGGAGATTAGTGATGAGAAGGAGGTGGAGAGGAAGAGGAGATTAGTGAGGAGATGGAGGTGGAGAGGAAGAGGAGATTAGTGATGAGAAGGAGGTGGAGAGGAAGAGGAGATTAGTGAGGAGAAGGAGAGGAGGAGGAGATGGAGGTGGAGAGGAGGAGGAGATTAGTGAGGAGAAGGGGGTGGCGAGGGGGAGGAGATTAGTGAGGAGAAGGAGAGGAGGAGGAGATGGAGGTGGAGAGGAGGAGGAGATTAGTGAGGAGAAGGAGAGGAGGAGGAGATGGAGGTGGAGAGGAGGAGGAGATTAGTGAGGAGAAGGAGGTGGAGAGGGGGAGGAGATTAGTGAGGAGAATGACGTGGAGAGGAGGAGGAGATTAGTGAGAAGGAGGTGGAGATTAGTGAGGAGAAGGAGGTGGAGAGGGGGAGGAGATTAGTGAGGAGAAGGAAGTGGAGAGGAGGAGGAGATTAGTGAGGAGATGGATGTGGATTGGAGAAGGAGAAGGAGAGGAGGAGGAGAAAGAGGTGGAGAGGAGGAGATTAGTGGGGAGGTGGAGAGGAAGAGGAGATTAGTGAGGAGAAGGAGGTGAAGAGGATGAGATTAGTGAGGAGAAGGAGGTGGAGAGGAGGAGATTAGTGGGGAGGTGGAGAGGAAGAGGAGATTAGTGAGGAGAAGGAGGTGAAGAGGATGAGATTAGTGAGGAGAATGAGGTGGATAGGAGGAGATTAGTGAGGAGAAGGTGGTGGAGAGGAGGAGATTAGTGAGGAGAAGGAGGTGGAGAGGAGGAGGAGATTAGTGAGGAGAAGGAGGTGGAGAGGGGGAGGAGAAGGAGGTGGAGAGGAGGAGATTAGTGAGGAGATGGAGGTGGAGAGGAGGAGGAGATTAGTGAGGAGAAGGAGGTGGAGAGGAGGAGGAGATTAGTGAGGAGATGGAGGTGGAGAGGAGGAGATTAGTGAGGAGATGGAGGTGGAGAGGAGGAGGAGATTAGTGAGGAGAAGGAGGTGGAGAGGAGGAGGAGATTAGTGAGGAGAAGGAGGTGGAGAGGAGGAGGAGATGGAGGTGGAGATTAGTGAGGAGAAGGGGGTGTAGAGGGGGAGGAGATTAGTGATGAGAAGGAGGTGGAGAGGAGGAGGAGATGGAGGTGGAGATTAGTGAGGAGATGGAGGTGGAGAGGGGGAGGAGATTAGTGATGAGAAGGAGGTGGAGAGGAGGAGGAGATTAGTGAGGAGAAGGAGGTGGAGAGGAGGAGGAGATGGAGGTGGAGATTAGTGAGGAGAAGGGGGTGGAGAGGGGGAGGAGATTAGTGAGGAGAAGGAGGTGGAGAGAGGAGATTAGTGATGAGAAGGAGGTGGAGAGGAAGAGGAGATTAGTGAGGAGATGGAGGTGGAGAGGAATAGGAGATTAGTGATGAGAAGGAGGTGGAGAGGAAGAAGAGATTAGTGAGGAGAAGGAGAGGAGGAGGAGATGGAGGTGGAGAGGAGGAGGAGATTAGTGAGGAGAAGGGGGTGGCGAGGGGGAGGAGATTAGTGAGGAGAAGGAGAGGAGGAGGAGATGGAGGTGGAGAGGAGGAGGAGATTAGTGATGAGAAGGAGAGGAGGAGGAGATGGAGGTGGAGAGGAGGATGAGATTAGTGAGGAGAAGGGGGTGGAGAGGAGGAGGAGATTAGTGAGGAGAAGGGGGTGGAGAGGGGGAGGAGATTAGTGATGAGAAGGAGGTGGAGAGGAGGAGGAGATTAGTGAGGAGATGGAGGTGGAGAGGAGGAGGAGATTAGTAAGGAGATGGAGGTGGAGAGGAGGAGGAGATTAGTGAGGAGATGGAGGTGGGGAGGAGGAGATTGAGGTGGAGGTGGAGAGGAGGAGGAGATTAGTGAGGAGAAGGAGGTGGAGAGAGGAGATTAGTGATGAGAAGGAGGTGGAGGGGAGGAGATTAGCTGTGGCTGTGACTGTAGACTTGCTGAGAACAGATGCCTGGATGGGGTTTGGTGTTATTTTATGATCATCAGTTCATCTGCGATAGCCTCGTGATTATGAGATACATGATTAAGACTCTGCTCCAGCTGTGTGGATAGTGAAAATCCTGGAGCCTGCACCTGCTGCTGGGAGGAGGAGGTTTTAATCCTGGAACACTCCTGGAATGCACTGACTCGGTTTGGATGAAAATGAACATCTGGACGGCTCGTCGGGGGTCTGAGTGATGAATCTGAGTCTAGTGTCTAAGTTTGACCTCTTCAGACAGGGAAACTGTAATGTTCCTCTTCCCTCATGTTTGGTTGGCCTTACTGCTAACTTAGTTACTGCTAACTTTGTCTGGAATTTTCATTATTTGATTGTTAGAGAACAGGAATTAGAAATATGAGAATATGTCTTCCAGACTGGCTTGCTGCAGCAACACACAAGGCTTAGTAATATTCTGATGATTCTGATGAAAGTTTCTGTCTACAGTTTTTGAAGCCACAGACAGTATAATTTTTTATTTCTTTATTATGTCCATCCTGGTTTGCCTTTGAACTAACCTGCAGTACTAGTCTGTGTTTGTTGATCTATCAGACCAGTGCTACAGTAATGTAGCTCCAGCCAGAACAGAACAGAGCAGGGCCTGCTGGTGCCATATGACAAATCGGCATGCTGCTCTCGCCTACGTTCCGCCCACCAACCACCCCCAAAGCTATCAGGAGGATTAGCTCACGTAGCTGAACCAAAAAGACTGCTCAATGTTCAGACAGCATTTGTTCCAAATGATGGATTTAAATGCTCACAAATCATCCAATCATTTCAGTTGTAGCTGGTGCAAATTGTAGGCTACGCTACAGTAACTGAATAGGAAAAGTAGTGAATGTTTTAAGGATTTACTACTTCCTTGCTCTCCAGGATATACATCATTTCTTTTAGGATGTATTGGAACAGATTAACTCTCACTGCAGGTTCAGTTCAGAATTCAAACAATCCAAGACGGAGAGGAAAGCATCTGTTAGCAACCAACATTATTCTGTAATCACTAGGTTAGAAAGTCTGGTTTGCATGAAATATGTTTTTTAACTGAGTGTGTGTCCCAGGCAGCATTCAGAGTTCTCTCAAAGACTACACACACGCACGCACGCACGCACGCACGCACGCACGCACGCACGCACGCACGCACGCACACACACACACACACACACACACACACACGCACACACACACACACACACACACACACACACACACACACACACACACACACACACACACACACACACACACAGGCTGGAGTCTCCTCCATACAGTAGGCATGTGATTGGAGGGCCGATGTGGTTGCTAAGCAGAGCTGCTCTTCCTCTGCTAAATAAGAACTTGGTGCTCTTTCTCTGGCTGGTGGGCTGAGAGGAGTGTGCCAGAGCTGAGCAGCACAACAAACACAGACAGGCAGGCAGGCAGGCAGGCCTCCCCACACAGACTTACACTCAGCAGAGCAGAGAGACTGTAGGTTTCCCTTCTCCACCCTCCTCTACCCTGCACAACAGATACATCCTCCTCCTCCTCCCTATAGAATACACACCTCGTCCTCCAACAACATCACATACAGTAGACCTCCTTACACAGACCTCCAACCGCCTCCTCCTCCAACTACACCACATACAGCAGACCTCGTTACACAGACCTCCAACCACCTCCTCCTCCAACTACACCACATACAGCAGACCTCGTTACACAGCCCTCCAACTACACCACATACAGCAGACCTCGTTACACAGACCTCCAACCACCTCCTCCTCCTCCAACTACATCACATACAGCTGACCTCGTTACACAGACCTCCAACCACCTCCTCCTCCTCCAACTACATCACATACAGCTGACCTCGTTACACAGCCCTCCAACCACCTCCTCCTCCTCCAACTACACCACATACAGCAGACCTCGTTACACAGACCTCCAACCACCTCCTCCTCCAACTACACCACATACAGCAGACCTCGTTACACAGACCTCCAACCACCTCCTCGTCCAACTACACCACATACAGCAGACCTCGTTACACAGACCTCCAACCACCTCCTCGTCCAACTACACCACATACAGCTGACCTCGTTACACAGACCTCCAACCACCTCCTCTTCCTCCTCAAACTACACCACATACAGCTGACCTCGTTACACAGACCTCCAACCACCACCTCCTCCTCCTCCAACTACACCACATATAGCAGACCTCGTTACACAGCCCTCCAACCACCTCCTCCTCCTCCTCCAACTACATCACATACAGCAGACCTCGTTACACAGCCCTCCAACCACCTCCTCCTCCTCCAACTACATCACATACAGCTGACCTCGTTACACAGACCTCCAACTACCTCCTCATCCAACTACACCACATACAGCAGACCTCGTTACACAGACCTCCAACCACCTCCTCCTCCTCCAACTACACGACATACAGCTGACCTCGTTACACAGACCTCCAACCACCACCTCCTCCTCCTCCAACTACACCACATATAGCAGACCTCGTTACACAGCCCTCCAACCACCTCCTCCTCCTCCTCCAACTACATCACATACAGCTGACCTCGTTACACAGCCCTCCAACCACCTCCTCCTCCAACTACATCACATACAGCAGACCTCGTTACACAGCCCTCCAACCACCTCCTCCTCCTCCAACTACACCACATACAGCAGACCTCGTTACACAGCCCTCCAACCACCTCGTCCTCCTCCAACTACACCACATACAGCAGACCTCGTTACACAGACCTCCAACCACTACCTCCTCGTCCAACTACACCACATACAGCAGACCTCGTTACACAGCCCTCCAACCACCTCCTCCTCCTCCAACTACATCACATACAGCAGACCTCGTTACACTGACCTCCAACCACCTCCTCCTCCAACTACACCACATACAGCAGACCTCGTTACACAGACCTCCAACCACCACCTCCTCGTCCAACTACACCACATACAGCAGACCTCGTTACACAGCCCTCCAACCACCTCCTACTCCTCCAACTACAGCACATACAGCTGACCTCGTTACACAGACCTCCAACCACCTCCTCCTCCTCCTCCAACTACACCACATATAGCAGACCTCGTTACACAGCCCTCCAACCACCTCCTCCTCCTCCTCCAACTACATCACATACAGCAGACCTCGTTACACAGCCCTCCAACCACCTCCTCCTCCTCCAACTACATCACATACAGCTGACCTCGTTACACAGACCTCCAACTACCTCCTCATCCAACTACACCACATACAGCAGACCTCGTTACACAGACCTCCAACCACCTCCTCCTCCTCCAACTACACCACATACAGCTGACCTCGTTACACAGACCTCCAACCACCACCTCCTCCTCCTCCAACTACACCACATATAGCAGACCTCGTTACACAGCCCTCCAACCACCTCCTCCTCCTCCTCCAACTACATCACATACAGCAGACCTCGTTACACAGCCCTCCAACCACCTCCTCCTCCTCCAACTACATCACATACAGCTGAGCTCGTTACACAGACCTCCAACTACCTCCTCATCCAACTACACCACATACAGCAGACCTCGTTACACAGACCTCCAACCACCTCCTCCTCCTCCAACTACACCACACACAGCTGACCTCGTTACACAGACCTCCAACCACCACCTCCTTCTCCTCCAACTACACCACATATAGCAGACCTCGTTACACAGCCCTCCAACCACCTCCTCCTCCTCCTCCTCCAACTACATCACATACAGCAGACCTCGTTACACAGCCCTCCAACCACCTCCTCCTCCAACTACACCACATACAGCAGACCTCGTTACACAGACCTCCAACCACCTCCTCCTCCAACTACACCACATACAGCTGACCTCGTTACACAGCCCTCCAACCACCTCCTCCTCCTCCAACTACATCACATACAGCGGACCTCGTTACACAGACCTCCAACCACCTCCTCGTCCAACTACATCACATACAGCAGACCTCGTTACACAGACCTCCAACCACCTCCTCCTCCAACTACACCACATACAGCAGACCTCGTTACACAGACCTCCAACCACCTCCTCCTCCTCCAACTACATCACATACAGCGGACCTCGTTACACAGACCTCCAACCACCTCCTCGTCCAACTACATCACATACAGCAGACCTCGTTACACAGACCTCCAACCACCTCCTCCTCCAACTACACCACATACAGCAGACCTCGTTACACAGACCTCCAACCACCTCCTCCTCCTCCAACTACATCACATACAGCGGACCTCGTTACACAGACCTCCAACCACCTCCTCGTCCAACTACACCACATACAGCAGACCTCGTTACACAGACCTCCAACCACCTCCTCGTCCAACTACACCACATACAGCAGACCTCGTTACACAGACCTCCAACCACCTCCTCGTCCAACTACATCACATACAGCAGACCTCGTTACACAGACCTCCAACTACACCACATACAGCAGACCTCGTTACACAGACCTCCAACCACCTCCTCCTCCTCCAACTACACCACATATAGCAGACCTCGTTACACAGCCCTCCAACCACCTCCTCCTCCTCCTCCAACTACATCACATACAGCAGACCTCGTTACACAGCCCTCCAACCACCTCCTCCTCCTCCAACTACATCACATACAGCTGACCTCGTTACACAGACCTCCAACTACCTCCTCATCCAACTACACCACATACAGCAGACCTCGTTACACAGACCTCCAACCACCTCCTCCTCCTCCAACTACACCACATACAGCTGACCTCGTTACACAGACCTCCAACCACCACCTCCTCCTCCTCCAACTACACCACATATAGCAGACCTCGTTACACAGCCCTCCAACCACCTCCTCCTCCTCCTCCAACTACATCACATACAGCAGACCTCGTTACACAGCCCTCCAACCACCTCCTCCTCCTCCAACTACATCACATACAGCTGAGCTCGTTACACAGACCTCCAACTACCTCCTCATCCAACTACACCACATACAGCAGACCTCGTTACACAGACCTCCAACCACCTCCTCCTCCTCCAACTACACCACACACAGCTGACCTCGTTACACAGACCTCCAACCACCACCTCCTCCTCCTCCAACTACACCACATATAGCAGACCTCGTTACAAAGCCCTCCAACCACCTCCTCCTCCTCCTCCAACTACATCACATACAGCTGACCTCGTTACACAGCCCTCCAACCACCTCCTCCTCCAACTACACCACATACAGCAGACCTCGTTACACAGACCTCCAACCACCTCCTCCTCCAACTACACCACATACAGCTGACCTCGTTACACAGCCCTCCAACCACCTCCTCCTCCTCCAACTACATCACATACAGCGGACCTCGTTACACAGACCTCCAACCACCTCCTCGTCCAACTACATCACATACAGCAGACCTCGTTACACAGACCTCCAACCACCTCCTCCTCCAACTACACCACATACAGCAGACCTCGTTACACAGACCTCCAACCACCTCCTCCTCCTCCAACTACATCACATACAGCGGACCTCGTTACACAGACCTCCAACCACCTCCTCGTCCAACTACACCACATACAGCAGACCTCGTTACACAGACCTCCAACCACCTCCTCGTCCAACTACACCACATACAGCAGACCTCGTTACACAGACCTCCAACCACCTCCTCCTCCTCCAACTACACCACACACAGCTGACCTCGTTACACAGACCTCCAACCACCACCTCCTTCTCCTCCAACTACACCACATATAGCAGACCTCGTTACACAGCCCTCCAACCACCTCCTCCTCCTCCTCCTCCAACTACATCACATACAGCTGACCTCGTTACACAGCCCTCCAACCACCTCCTCCTCCAACTACACCACATACAGCAGACCTCGTTACACAGACCTCCAACCACCTCCTCCTCCAACTACACCACATACAGCTGACCTCGTTACACAGCCCTCCAACCACCTCCTCCTCCTCCAACTACATCACATACAGCGGACCTCGTTACACAGACCTCCAACCACCTCCTCGTCCAACTACATCACATACAGCAGACCTCGTTACACAGACCTCCAACCACCTCCTCCTCCAACTACACCACATACAGCAGACCTCGTTACACAGACCTCCAACCACCTCCTCCTCCTCCAACTACATCACATACAGCGGACCTCGTTACACAGACCTCCAACCACCTCCTCGTCCAACTACACCACATACAGCAGACCTCGTTACACAGACCTCCAACCACCTCCTCGTCCAACTACACCACATACAGCAGACCTCGTTACACAGACCTCCAACCACCTCCTCGTCCAACTACATCACATACAGCAGACCTCGTTACACAGACCTCCAACTACACCACATACAGCAGACCTCGTTACACAGACCTCCAACCACCTCCTCCTCCTCCAACTACACCACATATAGCAGACCTCGTTACACAGCCCTCCAACCACCTCCTCCTCCAACTACATCACATACAGCAGACCTCGTTACACAGCCCTCCAACCACCTCCTCCTCCTCCAACTACATCACATACAGCTGACCTCGTTACACAGACCTCCAACTACCTCCTCATCCAACTACACCACATACAGCAGACCTCGTTACACAGACCTCCAACCACCTCCTCCTCCTCCAACTACACCACATACAGCTGACCTCGTTACACAGACCTCCAACCACCACCTCCTCCTCCTCCAACTACACCACATATAGCAGACCTCGTTACACAGCCCTCCAACCACCTCCTCCTCCTCCTCCAACTACATCACATACAGCAGACCTCGTTACACAGCCCTCCAACCACCTCCTCCTCCTCCAACTACATCACATACAGCTGAGCTCGTTACACAGACCTCCAACTACCTCCTCATCCAACTACACCACATACAGCAGACCTCGTTACACAGACCTCCAACCACCTCCTCCTCCTCCAACTACACCACACACAGCTGACCTCGTTACACAGACCTCCAACCACCACCTCCTCCTCCTCCAACTACACCACATATAGCAGACCTCGTTACACAGCCCTCCAACCACCTCCTCCTCCAACTACATCACATACAGCTGACCTCGTTACACAGCCCTCCAACCACCTCCTCCTCCAACTACACCACATACAGCAGACCTCGTTACACAGACCTCCAACCACCTCCTCCTCCAACTACACCACATACAGCTGACCTCGTTACACAGCCCTCCAACCACCTCCTCCTCCTCCAACTACATCACATACAGCGGACCTCGTTACACAGACCTCCAACCACCTCCTCGTCCAACTACATCACATACAGCAGACCTCGTTACACAGACCTCCAACCACCTCCTCCTCCAACTACACCACATACAGCAGACCTCGTTACACAGACCTCCAACCACCTCCTCCTCCTCCAACTACATCACATACAGCGGACCTCGTTACACAGACCTCCAACCACCTCCTCGTCCAACTACACCACATACAGCAGACCTCGTTACACAGACCTCCAACCACCTCCTCGTCCAACTACACCACATACAGCAGACCTCGTTACACAGACCTCCAACCACCTCCTCCTCCTCCAACTACATCACATACAGCAGACCTCGTTACACAGACCTCCAACTACACCACATACAGCAGACCTCGTTACACAGACCTCCAACCACCTCCTCCTCCTCCAACTTCATCACATACAGCAGACCTCGTTACACAGCCCTCCAACCACCTCCTCCTCCAACTACACCACATACAGCAGACCTCGTTACACAGCCCTCCAACCACCTCCTCCTCCAACTACACCACATACAGCAGACCTCGTTACACAGCCCTCCAACCACCTCCTCCTCCTCCAACTACACCACATACAGCTGACCTCGTTACACAGCCCTCCAACCACCTCCTCCTCCTCCAACTACACCACATACAGCTGACCTCGTTACACAGACCTCCAACTACCTCCTCATCCAACTACACCACATACAGCAGACCTCGTTACACAGACCTCCAACCACCTCCTCCTCCTCCAACTACACCACACACAGCTGACCTCGTTACACAGACCTCCAACCACCACCTCCTCCTCCTCCAACTACACCACATATAGCAGACCTCGTTACACAGCCCTCCAACCACGTCCTCCTCCTCCTCCAACTACACCACATACAGCAGACCTCGTTACACAGACCTCCAACCACCTCCTCCTCCTCCAACTACACCACATATAGCAGACCTCGTTACACAGCCCTCCAACCACCTCCTCCTCCTCCTCCAACTACATCACATACAGCAGACCTCGTTACACAGCCCTCCAACCACCTCCTCCTCCTCCAACTACATCACATACAGCTGACCTCGTTACACAGACCTCCAACTACCTCCTCATCCAACTACACCACATACAGCAGACCTCGTTACACAGACCTCCAACCACCTCCTCCTCCTCCAACTACACCACATACAGCTGACCTCGTTACACAGACCTCCAACCACCACCTCCTCCTCCTCCAACTACACCACATATAGCAGACCTCGTTACACAGCCCTCCAACCACCTCCTCCTCCTCCTCCAACTACATCACATACAGCAGACCTCGTTACACAGCCCTCCAACCACCTCCTCCTCCTCCAACTACATCACATACAGCTGAGCTCGTTACACAGACCTCCAACTACCTCCTCATCCAACTACACCACATACAGCAGACCTCGTTACACAGACCTCCAACCACCTCCTCCTCCTCCAACTACACCACACACAGCTGACCTCGTTACACAGACCTCCAACCACCACCTCCTCCTCCTCCAACTACACCACATATAGCAGACCTCGTTACACAGCCCTCCAACCACCTCCTCCTCCTCCTCCAACTACATCACATACAGCTGACCTCGTTACACAGCCCTCCAACCACCTCCTCCTCCAACTACACCACATACAGCAGACCTCGTTACACAGACCTCCAACCACCTCCTCCTCCAACTACACCACATACAGCTGACCTCGTTACACAGCCCTCCAACCACCTCCTCCTCCTCCAACTACATCACATACAGCGGACCTCGTTACACAGACCTCCAACCACCTCCTCGTCCAACTACATCACATACAGCAGACCTCGTTACACAGACCTCCAACCACCTCCTCCTCCAACTACACCACATACAGCAGACCTCGTTACACAGACCTCCAACCACCTCCTCCTCCTCCAACTACATCACATACAGCGGACCTCGTTACACAGACCTCCAACCACCTCCTCGTCCAACTACACCACATACAGCAGACCTCGTTACACAGACCTCCAACCACCTCCTCCTCCAACTACACCACATACAGCAGACCTCGTTACACAGACCTCCAACCACCTCCTCCTCCTCCAACTACATCACATACAGCGGACCTCGTTACACAGACCTCCAACCACCTCCTCGTCCAACTACACCACATACAGCAGACCTCGTTACACAGACCTCCAACCACCTCCTCGTCCAACTACACCACATACAGCAGACCTCGTTACACAGACCTCCAACCACCTCCTCCTCCTCCAACTACATCACATACAGCAGACCTCGTTACACAGACCTACAACTACACCACATACAGCAGACCTCGTTACACAGACCTCCAACCACCTCCTCCTCCTCCAACTACACCACACACAGCTGACCTCGTTACACAGACCTCCAACCACCACCTCCTTCTCCTCCAACTACACCACATATAGCAGACCTCGTTACACAGCCCTCCAACCACCTCCTCCTCCTCCTCCTCCAACTACATCACATACAGCTGACCTCGTTACACAGCCCTCCAACCACCTCCTCCTCCAACTACACCACATACAGCAGACCTCGTTACACAGACCTCCAACCACCTCCTCCTCCAACTACACCACATACAGCTGACCTCGTTACACAGCCCTCCAACCACCTCCTCCTCCTCCAACTACATCACATACAGCGGACCTCGTTACACAGACCTCCAACCACCTCCTCGTCCAACTACATCACATACAGCAGACCTCGTTACACAGACCTCCAACCACCTCCTCCTCCAACTACACCACATACAGCAGACCTCGTTACACAGACCTCCAACCACCTCCTCCTCCTCCAACTACATCACATACAGCGGACCTCGTTACACAGACCTCCAACCACCTCCTCGTCCAACTACACCACATACAGCAGACCTCGTTACACAGACCTCCAACCACCTCCTCGTCCAACTACACCACATACAGCAGACCTCGTTACACAGACCTCCAACCACCTCCTCGTCCAACTACATCACATACAGCAGACCTCGTTACACAGACCTCAAACTACACCACATACAGCAGACCTCGTTACACAGACCTCCAACCACCTCCTCCTCCTCCAACTACACCACATATAGCAGACCTCGTTACACAGCCCTCCAACCACCTCCTCCTCCAACTACATCACATACAGCAGACCTCGTTACACAGCCCTCCAACCACCTCCTCCTCCTCCAACTACATCACATACAGCTGACCTCGTTACACAGACCTCCAACTACCTCCTCATCCAACTACACCACATACAGCAGACCTCGTTACACAGACCTCCAACCACCTCCTCCTCCTCCAACTACACCACATACAGCTGACCTCGTTACACAGACCTCCAACCACCACCTCCTCCTCCTCCAACTACACCACATATAGCAGACCTCGTTACACAGCCCTCCAACCACCTCCTCCTCCTCCTCCAACTACATCACATACAGCAGACCTCGTTACACAGCCCTCCAACCACCTCCTCCTCCTCCAACTACATCACATACAGCTGAGCTCGTTACACAGACCTCCAACTACCTCCTCATCCAACTACACCACATACAGCAGACCTCGTTACACAGACCTCCAACCACCTCCTCCTCCTCCAACTACACCACACACAGCTGACCTCGTTACACAGACCTCCAACCACCACCTCCTCCTCCTCCAACTACACCACATATAGCAGACCTCGTTACACAGCCCTCCAACCACCTCCTCCTCCAACTACATCACATACAGCTGACCTCGTTACACAGCCCTCCAACCACCTCCTCCTCCAACTACACCACATACAGCAGACCTCGTTACACAGACCTCCAACCACCTCCTCCTCCAACTACACCACATACAGCTGACCTCGTTACACAGCCCTCCAACCACCTCCTCCTCCTCCAACTACATCACATACAGCGGACCTCGTTACACAGACCTCCAACCACCTCCTCGTCCAACTACATCACATACAGCAGACCTCGTTACACAGACCTCCAACCACCTCCTCCTCCAACTACACCACATACAGCAGACCTCGTTACACAGACCTCCAACCACCTCCTCCTCCTCCAACTACATCACATACAGCGGACCTCGTTACACAGACCTCCAACCACCTCCTCGTCCAACTACACCACATACAGCAGACCTCGTTACACAGACCTCCAACCACCTCCTCGTCCAACTACACCACATACAGCAGACCTCGTTACACAGACCTCCAACCACCTCCTCCTCCTCCAACTACATCACATACAGCAGACCTCGTTACACAGACCTCCAACTACACCACATACAGCAGACCTCGTTACACAGACCTCCAACCACCTCCTCCTCCTCCAACTTCATCACATACAGCAGACCTCGTTACACAGCCCTCCAACCACCTCCTCCTCCAACTACACCACATACAGCAGACCTCGTTACACAGCCCTCCAACCACCTCCTCCTCCAACTACACCACATACAGCAGACCTCGTTACACAGCCCTCCAACCACCTCCTCCTCCTCCAACTACACCACATACAGCTGACCTCGTTACACAGCCCTCCAACCACCTCCTCCTCCTCCAACTACACCACATACAGCTGACCTCGTTACACAGACCTCCAACTACCTCCTCATCCAACTACACCACATACAGCAGACCTCGTTACACAGACCTCCAACCACCTCCTCCTCCTCCAACTACACCACACACAGCTGACCTCGTTACACAGACCTCCAACCACCACCTCCTCCTCCTCCAACCACACCACATATAGCAGACCTCGTTACACAGCCCTCCAACCACCTCCTCCTCCTCCTCCAACTACACCACATACAGCAGACCTCGTTACACAGACCTCCAACCACCTCCTCCTCCTCCAACTACACCACATATAGCAGACCTCGTTACACAGCCCTCCAACCACCTCCTCCTCCTCCTCCAACTACATCACATACAGCAGACCTCGTTACACAGCCCTCCAACCACCTCCTCCTCCTCCAACTACATCACATACAGCTGACCTCGTTACACAGACCTCCAACTACCTCCTCATCCAACTACACCACATACAGCAGACCTCGTTACACAGACCTCCAACCACCTCCTCCTCCTCCAACTACACCACATACAGCTGACCTCGTTACACAGACCTCCAACCACCACCTCCTCCTCCTCCAACTACACCACATATAGCAGACCTCGTTACACAGCCCTCCAACCACCTCCTCCTCCTCCTCCAACTACATCACATACAGCAGACCTCGTTACACAGCCCTCCAACCACCTCCTCCTCCTCCAACTACATCACATACAGCTGAGCTCGTTACACAGACCTCCAACTACCTCCTCGTCCAACTACACCACATACAGCAGACCTCGTTACACAGACCTCCAACCACCTCCTCCTCCTCCAACTACACCACACACAGCTGACCTCGTTACACAGACCTCCAACCACCACCTCCTCCTCCTCCAACTACACCACATATAGCAGACCTCGTTACACAGCCCTCCAACCACCTCCTCCTCCTCCTCCAACTACATCACATACAGCTGACCTCGTTACACAGCCCTCCAACCACCTCCTCCTCCAACTACACCACATACAGCAGACCTCGTTACACAGACCTCCAACCACCTCCTCCTCCAACTACACCACATACAGCTGACCTCGTTACACAGCCCTCCAACCACCTCCTCCTCCTCCAACTACATCACATACAGCGGACCTCGTTACACAGACCTCCAACCACCTCCTCGTCCAACTACATCACATACAGCAGACCTCGTTACACAGACCTCCAACCACCTCCTCCTCCAACTACACCACATACAGCAGACCTCGTTACACAGACCTCCAACCACCTCCTCCTCCTCCAACTACATCACATACAGCGGACCTCGTTACACAGACCTCCAACCACCTCCTCGTCCAACTACACCACATACAGCAGACCTCGTTACACAGACCTCCAACCACCTCCTCGTCCAACTACACCACATACAGCAGACCTCGTTACACAGACCTCCAACCACCTCCTCCTCCTCCAACTACATCACATACAGCAGACCTCGTTACACAGACCTACAACTACACCACATACAGCAGACCTCGTTACACAGACCTCCAACCACCTCCTCCTCCTCCAACTTCATCACATACAGCAGACCTCGTTACACAGTCCTCCAACCACCTCCTCCTCCAACTACACCACATACAGCAGACCTCGTTACACAGCCCTCCAACCACCTCCTCCTCCAACTACACCACATACAGCAGACCTCGTTACACAGCCCTCCAACCACCTCCTCCTCCTCCAACTACACCACATACAGCTGACCTCGTTACACAGCCCTCCAACCACCTCCTCCTCCTCCAACTACACCACATACAGCTGACCTCGTTACACAGACCTCCAACCACCTCCTCGTCCAACTACACCACATACAGCAGACCTCGTTACACAGACCTCCAACCACCACCTCCTCGTCCAACTACACCACATACAGCAGACCTCGTTACACAGCCCTCCAACCACCTCCTACTCCTCCAACTACACCACATACAGCTGACCTCGTTACACAGACCTCCAACCACCTCCTCGTCCAACTACACCACATACAGCAGACCTCGTTACACAGACCTCCAACCACCTCCTCGTCCAACTACACCACATACAGCTGACCTCGTTACACAGACCTCCAACCACCTCCTCTTCCTCCTCAAACTACACCACATACAGCTGACCTCGTTACACAGACCTCCAACCACCACCTCCTCCTCCTCCAACTACACCACATATAGCAGACCTCGTTACACAGCCCTCCAACCACCTCCTCCTCCTCCTCCAACTACATCACATACAGCAGACCTCGTTACACAGCCCTCCAACCACCTCCTCCTCCTCCAACTACATCACATACAGCTGACCTCGTTACACAGACCTCCAACTACCTCCTCATCCAACTACACCACATACAGCAGACCTCGTTACACAGACCTCCAACCACCTCCTCCTCCTCCAACTACACGACATACAGCTGACCTCGTTACACAGACCTCCAACCACCACCTCCTCCTCCTCCAACTACACCACATATAGCAGACCTCGTTACACAGCCCTCCAACCACCTCCTCCTCCTCCTCCAACTACATCACATACAGCTGACCTCGTTACACAGCCCTCCAACCACCTCCTCCTCCAACTACATCACATACAGCAGACCTCGTTACACAGCCCTCCAACCACCTCCTCCTCCTCCAACTACACCACATACAGCAGACCTCGTTACACAGCCCTCCAACCACCTCGTCCTCCTCCAACTACACCACATACAGCAGACCTCGTTACACAGACCTCCAACCACTACCTCCTCGTCCAACTACACCACATACAGCAGACCTCGTTACACAGCCCTCCAACCACCTCCTCCTCCTCCAACTACATCACATACAGCAGACCTCGTTACACAGTCTCCAACCACCTTTTCCTCCAACTACACCACATACAGCAGACCTCGTTACACAGACCTCCAACCACCACCTCCTCGTCCAACTACACCACATACAGCAGACCTCGTTACACAGCCCTCCAACCACCTCCTACTCCTCCAACTACAGCACATACAGCTGACCTCGTTACACAGACCTCCAACCACCTCCTCCTCCTCCAACTACACCACATATAGCAGACCTCGTTACACAGCCCTCCAACCACCTCCTCCTCCTCCTCCAACTACATCACATACAGCAGACCTCGTTACACAGCCCTCCAACCACCTCCTCCTCCTCCAACTACATCACATACAGCTGACCTCGTTACACAGACCTCCAACTACCTCCTCATCCAACTACACCACATACAGCAGACCTCGTTACACAGACCTCCAACCACCTCCTCCTCCTCCAACTACACCACATACAGCTGACCTCGTTACACAGACCTCCAACCACCACCTCCTCCTCCTCCAACTACACCACATATAGCAGACCTCGTTACACAGTCCTCCAACCACCTCCTCCTCCTCCTCCAACTACATCACATACAGCAGACCTCGTTACACAGCCCTCCAACCACCTCCTCCTCCTCCAACTACATCACATACAGCTGAGCTCGTTACACAGACCTCCAACTACCTCCTCATCCAACTACACCACATACAGCAGACCTCGTTACACAGACCTCCAACCACCTCCTCCTCCTCCAACTACACCACACACAGCTGACCTCGTTACACAGACCTCCAACCACAACCTCCTCCTCCTCCAACTACACCACATATAGCAGACCTCGTTACACAGCCCTCCAACCACCTCCTCCTCCTCCTCCAACTACATCACATACAGCTGACCTCGTTACACAGCCCTCCAACCACCTCCTCCTCCAACTACACCACATACAGCAGACCTCGTTACACAGACCTCCAACCACCTCCTCCTCCAACTACACCACATACAGCTGACCTCGTTACACAGCCCTCCAACCACCTCCTCCAACTACATCACATACAGCGGACCTCGTTACACAGACCTCCAACCACCTCCTCGTCCAACTACATCACATACAGCAGACCTCGTTACACAGACCTCCAACCACCTCCTCCTCCAACTACACCACATACAGCAGACCTCGTTACACAGACCTCCAACCACCTCCTCCTCCTCCAACTACATCACATACAGCGGACCTCGTTACACAGACCTCCAACCACCTCCTCGTCCAACTACACCACATACAGCAGACCTCGTTACACAGACCTCCAACCACCTCCTCGTCCAACTACACCACATACAGCAGACCTCGTTACACAGACCTCCAACCACCTCCTCGTCCAACTACATCACATACAGCAGACCTCGTTACACAGACCTCCAACTACACCACATACAGCAGACCTCGTTACACAGACCTCCAACCACCTCCTCCTCCTCCAACTACATCACATACAGCAGACCTCGTTACACAGCCCTCCAACCACCTCCTCCTCCAACTACACCACATACAGCAGACCTCGTTACACAGCCCTCCAACCACCTCCTCCTCCAACTACACCACATACAGCAGACCTCGTTACACAGACCTCCAACCACCTCCTCCTCCAACTACACCACATACAGCAGACCTCGTTACACAGACCTCCAACCACCTCCTCCTCCTCCAACTACATCACATACAGCGGACCTCGTTACACAGACCTCCAACCACCTCCTCGTCCAACTACACCACATACAGCAGACCTCGTTACACAGACCTCCAACCACCTCCTCGTCCAACTACACCACATACAGCAGACCTCGTTACACAGACCTCCAACCACCTCCTCGTCCAACTACATCACATACAGCAGACCTCGTTACACAGACCTCCAACTACACCACATACAGCAGACCTCGTTACACAGCCCTCCAACCACCTCCTCCTCCAACTACATCACATACAGCAGACCTCGTTACACAGCCCTCCAACCACCTCCTCCTCCAACTACACCACATACAGCAGACCTCGTTACACAGCCCTCCAACCACCTCCTCCTCCTCCAACTACACCACATACAGCTGACCTCGTTACACAGCCCTCCAACCACCTCCTCCTCCTCCAACTACACCACATACAACTGACCTCGTTACACAGACCTCCAACCACCTCCTCGTCCAACTACACCACATACAGCAGACCTCGTTACACAGACCTCCAACCACCTCCTCGTCCAACTACACCACATACAGCTGACCTCGTTACACAGACCTCCAACCACCTCCTCGTCCAACTACACCACATACAGCAGACCTCGTTACACAGACCTCCAACCACCTCCTCGTCCAACTACACCACATACAGCTGACCTCGTCACACAGACCTCCAACCACCTCCTCTTCCTCCTCAAACTACACCACATACAGCTGACCTCGTTACACAGACCTCCAACCACCACCTCCTCCTCCTCCAACTACTCCACATATAGCAGACCTCGTTACACAGCCCTCCAACCACCTCCTCCTCCTTCTCCAACTACATCACATACAGCAGACCTCGTTACACAGACCTCCAACTACCTCCTCATCCAACTACACCACATACAGCAGACCTCGTTACACAGCCCTCCAACCACCTCCTCCTCCTCCAACTACACCACATACAGCAGACCTCGTTACACAGCCCTCCAACCACCTCGTCCTCCTCCAACTACACCACATACAGCAGACCTCGTTACACAGACCTCCAACCACTACCTCCTCGTCCAACTACACCACATACAGCAGACCTCGTTACACAGCCCTCCAACCACCTCCTCCTCCTCCAACTACATCACATACAGCAGACCTCGTTACACAGACCTCCAACCACCTCCTCCTCCAACTACACCACATACAGCAGACCTCGTTACACAGACCTCCAACCACCACCTCCTCGTCCAACTACACCACATACAGCAGACCTCGTTACACAGCCCTCCAACCACCTCCTACTCCTCCAACTACAGCACATACAGCTGACCTCGTTACACAGACCTCCAACCACCTCCTCCTCCTCCTCCAACTACACCACATATAGCAGACCTCGTTACACAGCCCTCCAACCACCTCCTCCTCCTCCTCCAACTACATCACATACAGCAGACCTCGTTACACAGCTCTCTAACCACCTCCTCCTCCTCCAACTACATCACATACAGCTGACCTCGTTACACAGACCTCCAACTACCTCCTCATCCAACTACATCACATACAGCAGACCTCGTTACACAGACCTCCAACCACCTCCTCCTCCTCCAACTACACCACATACAGCTGACCTCGTTACACAGACCTCCAACCACCACCTCCTCCTCCTCCAACTACACCACATATAGCAGACCTCGTTACACAGCCCTCCAACCACCTCCTCCTCCTCCTCCAACTACATCACATACAGCTGACCTCGTTACACAGCCCTCCAACCACCTCCTCCTCCAACTACATCACATACAGCAGACCTCGTTACACAGCCCTCCAACCACCTCCTCCTCCTCCAACTACACCACATACAGCAGACCTCGTTACACAGCCCTCCAACCACCTCGTCCTCCTCCAACTACACCACATACAGCAGACCTCGTTACACAGACCTCCAACCACTACCTCCTCGTCCAACTACACCACATACAGCAGACCTCGTTACACAGCCCTCCAACCACCTCCTCCTCCTCCAACTACATCACATACAGCAGACCTCGTTACACAGACCTCCAACCACCTCCTCCTCCAACTACACCACATACAGCAGACCTCGTTACACAGACCTCCAACCACCACCTCCTCGTCCAACTACACCACATACAGCAGACCTCGTTACACAGCCCTCCAACCACCTCCTACTCCTCCAACTACAGCACATACAGCTGACCTCGTTACACAGACCTCCAACCACCTCCTCCTCCTCCAACTACACCACATATAGCAGACCTCGTTACACAGCCCTCCAACCACCTCCTCCTCCTCCTCCAACTACATCACATACAGCAGACCTCGTTACACAGCCCTCCAACCACCTCCTCCTCCTCCAACTACATCACATACAGCTGACCTCGTTACACAGACCTCCAACTACCTCCTCATCCAACTACACCACATACAGCAGACCTCGTTACACAGACCTCCAACCACCTCCTCCTCCTCCAACTACACCACATACAGCTGACCTCGTTACACAGACCTCCAACCACCACCTCCTCCTCCTCCAACTACACCACATATAGCAGACCTCGTTACACAGCCCTCCAACCACCTCCTCCTCCTCCTCCAACTACATCACATACAGCAGACCTCGTTACACAGCCCTCCAACCACCTCCTCCTCCTCCAACTACATCACATACAGCTGAGCTCGTTACACAGACCTCCAACTACCTCCTCATCCAACTACACCACATACAGCAGACCTCGTTACACAGACCTCCAACCACCTCCTCCTCCTCCAACTACACCACACACAGCTGACCTCGTTACACAGACCTCCAACCACCACCTCCTCCTCCTCCAACTACACCACATATAGCAGACCTCGTTACACAGCCCTCCAACCACCTCCTCCTCCTCCAACTACATCACATACAGCTGACCTCGTTACACAGCCCTCCAACCACCTCCTCCTCCAACTACACCACATACAGCAGACCTCGTTACACAGACCTCCAACCACCTCCTCCTCCAACTACACCACATACAGCTGACCTCGTTACACAGCCCTCCAACCACCTCCTCCTCCTCCAACTACATCACATACAGCGGACCTCGTTACACAGACCTCCAACCACCTCCTCGTCCAACTACATCACATACAGCAGACCTCGTTACACAGACCTCCAACCACCTCCTCCTCCAACTACACCACATACAGCAGACCTCGTTACACAGACCTCCAACCACCTCCTCCTCCTCCAACTACATCACATACAGCGGACCTCGTTACACAGACCTCCAACCACCTCCTCGTCCAACTACACCACATACAGCAGACCTCGTTACACAGACCTCCAACCACCTCCTCGTCCAACTACACCACATACAGCAGACCTCGTTACACAGACCTCCAACCACCTCCTCGTCCAACTACATCACATACAGCAGACCTCGTTACACAGACCTCCAACTACACCACATACAGCAGACCTCGTTACACAGACCTCCAACCACCTCCTCCTCCTCCAACTACATCACATACAGCAGACCTCGTTACACAGCCCTCCAACCACCTCCTCCTCCAACTACACCACATACAGCAGACCTCGTTACACAGCCCTCCAACCACCTCCTCCTCCAACTACACCACATACAGCAGACCTCGTTACACAGACCTCCAACCACCTCCTCCTCCAACTACACCACATACAGCAGACCTCGTTACACAGACCTCCAACCACCTCCTCCTCCTCCAACTACATCACATACAGCGGACCTCGTTACACAGACCTCCAACCACCTCCTCGTCCAACTACACCACATACAGCAGACCTCGTTACACAGACCTCCAACCACCTCCTCGTCCAACTACACCACATACAGCAGACCTCGTTACACAGACCTCCAACCACCTCCTCGTCCAACTACATCACATACAGCAGACCTCGTTACACAGACCTCCAACCACCTCCTCCTCCTCCAACTACACCACATACAGCTGACCTCGTTACACAGACCTCCAACCACCACCTCCTCCTCCTCCAACTACACCACATATAGCAGACCTCGTTACACAGCCCTCCAACCACCTCCTCCTCCTCCTCCAACTACATCACATACAGCAGACCTCGTTACACAGCCCTCCAACCACCTCCTCCTCCTCCAACTACATCACATACAGCTGAGCTCGTTACACAGACCTCCAACTACCTCCTCATCCAACTACACCACATACAGCAGACCTCGTTACACAGACCTCCAACCACCTCCTCCTCCTCCAACTACACCACACACAGCTGACCTCGTTACACAGACCTCCAACCACCACCTCCTCCTCCTCCAACTACACCACATATAGCAGACCTCGTTACACAGCCCTCCAACCACCTCCTCCTCCTCCAACTACATCACATACAGCTGACCTCGTTACACAGCCCTCCAACCACCTCCTCCTCCAACTACACCACATACAGCAGACCTCGTTACACAGACCTCCAACCACCTCCTCCTCCAACTACACCACATACAGCTGACCTCGTTACACAGCCCTCCAACCACCTCCTCCTCCTCCAACTACATCACATACAGCGGACCTCGTTACACAGACCTCCAACCACCTCCTCGTCCAACTACATCACATACAGCAGACCTCGTTACACAGACCTCCAACCACCTCCTCCTCCAACTACACCACATACAGCAGACCTCGTTACACAGACCTCCAACCACCTCCTCCTCCTCCAACTACATCACATACAGCGGACCTCGTTACACAGACCTCCAACCACCTCCTCGTCCAACTACACCACATACAGCAGACCTCGTTACACAGACCTCCAACCACCTCCTCGTCCAACTACACCACATACAGCAGACCTCGTTACACAGACCTCCAACCACCTCCTCGTCCAACTACATCACATACAGCAGACCTCGTTACACAGACCTCCAACTACACCACATACAGCAGACCTCGTTACACAGACCTCCAACCACCTCCTCCTCCTCCAACTACATCACATACAGCAGACCTCGTTACACAGCCCTCCAACCACCTCCTCCTCCAACTACACCACATACAGCAGACCTCGTTACACAGCCCTCCAACCACCTCCTCCTCCAACTACACCACATACAGCAGACCTCGTTACACAGACCTCCAACCACCTCCTCCTCCAACTACACCACATACAGCAGACCTCGTTACACAGACCTCCAACCACCTCCTCCTCCTCCAACTACATCACATACAGCGGACCTCGTTACACAGACCTCCAACCACCTCCTCGTCCAACTACACCACATACAGCAGACCTCGTTACACAGACCTCCAACCACCTCCTCGTCCAACTACACCACATACAGCAGACCTCGTTACACAGACCTCCAACCACCTCCTCGTCCAACTACATCACATACAGCAGACCTCGTTACACAGACCTCCAACTACACCACATACAGCAGACCTCGTTACACAGACCTCCAACCACCTCCTCCTCCTCCAACTACATCACATACAGCAGACCTCGTTACACAGCCCTCCAACCACCTCCTCCTCCAACTACACCACATACAGCAGACCTCGTTACACAGCCCTCCAACCACCTCCTCCTCCTCCAACTACACCACATACAGCTGACCTCGTTACACAGCCCTCCAACCACCTCCTCCTCCTCCAACTACACCACATACAGCTGACCTCGTTACACAGACCTCCAACCACCTCCTCGTCCAACTACACCACATACAGCAGACCTCGTTACACAGACCTCCAACCACCTCCTCGTCCAACTACACCACATACAGCTGACCTCGTTACACAGACCTCCAACCACCTCCTCGTCCAACTACACCACATACAGCAGACCTCGTTACACAGACCTCCAACCACCTCCTCGTCCAACTACACCACATACAGCTGACCTCGTCACACAGACCTCCAACCACCTCCTCTTCCTCCTCAAACTACACCACATACAGCTGACCTCGTTACACAGACCTCCAACCACCACCTCCTCCTCCTCCAACTACTCCACATATAGCAGACCTCGTTACACAGCCCTCCAACCACCTCCTCCTCCTTCTCCAACTACATCACATACAGCAGACCTCGTTACACAGACCTCCAACTACCTCCTCATCCAACTACACCACATACAGCAGACCTCGTTACACAGACCTCCAACCACCTCCTCCTCCTCCAACTACACGACATACAGCTGACCTCGTTACACAGACCTCCAACCACCACCTCCTCCTCCTCCAACTACACCACATATAGCAAACCTCGTTACACAGCCCTCCAACCACCTCCTCCTCCTCCTCCAACTACATCACATACAGCTGACCTCGTTACACAGCCCTCCAACCACCTCCTCCTCCTCCAACTACACCACATACAGCAGACCTCGTTACACAGCCCTCCAACCACCTCGTCCTCCTCCAACTACACCACATACAGCAGACCTCGTTACACAGACCTCCAACCACTACCTCCTCGTCCAACTGCACCACATACAGCAGACCTCGTTACACAGCCCTCCAACCACCTCCTCCTCCAACTACACCACATACAGCAGACCTCGTTACACAGACCTCCAACCACCTCCTCCTCCAACTACACCACATACAGCAGACCTCGTTACACAGACCTCCAACCACCTCCTCCTCCTCCAACTACATCACATACAGCGGACCTCGTTACACAGACCTCCAACCACCTCCTCGTCCAACTACACCACATACAGCAGACCTCGTTACACAGACCTCCAACCACCTCCTCGTCCAACTACACCACATACAGCAGACCTCGTTACACAGACCTCCAACCACCTCCTCGTCCAACTACATCACATACAGCAGACCTCGTTACACAGACCTCCAACTACACCACATACAGCAGACCTCGTTACACAGACCTCCAACCACCTCCTCCTCCTCCAACTACATCACATACAGCAGACCTCGTTACACAGCCCTCCAACCACCTCCTCCTCCAACTACACCACATACAGCAGACCTCGTTACACAGCCCTCCAACCACCTCCTCCTCCTCCAACTACACCACATACAGCTGACCTCGTTACACAGCCCTCCAACCACCTCCTCCTCCTCCAACTACACCACATACAGCTGACCTCGTTACACAGACCTCCAACCACCTCCTCGTCCAACTACACCACATACAGCAGACCTCGTTACACAGACCTCCAACCACCTCCTCGTCCAACTACACCACATACAGCTGACCTCGTTACACAGACCTCCAACCACCTCCTCGTCCAACTACACCACATACAGCAGACCTCGTTACACAGACCTCCAACCACCTCCTCGTCCAACTACACCACATACAGCTGACCTCGTCACACAGACCTCCAACCACCTCCTCTTCCTCCTCAAACTACACCACATACAGCTGACCTCGTTACACAGACCTCCAACCACCACCTCCTCCTCCTCCAACTACTCCACATATAGCAGACCTCGTTACACAGCCCTCCAACCACCTCCTCCTCCTTCTCCAACTACATCACATACAGCAGACCTCGTTACACAGACCTCCAACTACCTCCTCATCCAACTACACCACATACAGCAGACCTCGTTACACAGACCTCCAACCACCTCCTCCTCCTCCAACTACACGACATACAGCTGACCTCGTTACACAGACCTCCAACCACCACCTCCTCCTCCTCCAACTACACCACATATAGCAAACCTCGTTACACAGCCCTCCAACCACCTCCTCCTCCTCCTCCAACTACATCACATACAGCTGACCTCGTTACACAGCCCTCCAACCACCTCCTCCTCCTCCAACTACACCACATACAGCAGACCTCGTTACACAGCCCTCCAACCACCTCGTCCTCCTCCAACTACACCACATACAGCAGACCTCGTTACACAGACCTCCAACCACTACCTCCTCGTCCAACTGCACCACATACAGCAGACCTCGTTACACAGCCCTCCAACCACCTCGTCCTCCTCCAACTACATCACATACAGCAGACCTCGTTACACAGACCTCCAACCACCTCCTCCTCCAACTACACCACATACAGCAGACCTCGTTACACAGACCTCCAACCACCACCTCCTCGTCCAACTACACCACATACAGCAGACCTCGTTACACAGCCCTCCAACCACCTCCTACTCCTCCAACTACAGCACATACAGCTGACCTCGTTACACAGACCTCCAACCACCTCCTCCTCCTCCAACTACACCACATATAGCAGACCTCGTTACACAGCCCTCCAACCACCTCCTCCTCCTCCTCCAACTACATCACATACAGCAGACCTCGTTACACAGCCCTCCAACCACCTCCTCCTCCTCCAACTACATCACATACAGCTGACCTCGTTACACAGACCTCCAACTACCTCCTCATCCAACTACACCACATACAGCAGACCTCGTTACACAGACCTCCAACCACCTCCTCCTCCTCCAACTACACCACATACAGCTGACCTCGTTACACAGACCTCCAACCACCACCTCCTCCTCCTCCAACTACACCACATATAGCAGACCTCGTTACACAGCCCTCCAACCACCTCCTCCTCCTCCTCCAACTACATCACATACAGCAGACCTCGTTACACAGCCCTCCAACCACCTCCTCCTCCTCCAACTACATCACATACAGCTGAGCTCGTTACACAGACCTCCAACTACCTCCTCATCCAACTACAGCACATACAGCTGACCTCGTTACACAGACCTCCAACCACCTCCTCCTCCTCCAACTACACCACATATAGCAGACCTCGTTACACAGCCCTCCAACCACCTCCTCCTCCTCCTCCAACTACATCACATACAGCAGACCTCGTTACACAGCCCTCCAACCACCTCCTCCTCCTCCAACTACATCACATACAGCTGACCTCGTTACACAGACCTCCAACTACCTCCTCATCCAACTACACCACATACAGCAAACCTCGTTACACAGCCCTCCAACCACCTCCTCCTCCTCCTCCAACTACATCACATACAGCTGACCTCGTTACACAGCCCTCCAACCACCTCCTCCTCCTCCAACTACACCACATACAGCAGACCTCGTTACACAGCCCTCCAACCACCTCGTCCTCCTCCAACTACACCACATACAGCAGACCTCGTTACACAGACCTCCAACCACTACCTCCTCGTCCAACTGCACCACATACAGCAGACCTCGTTACACAGCCCTCCAACCACCTCGTCCTCCTCCAACTACATCACATACAGCAGACCTCGTTACACAGACCTCCAACCACCTCCTCCTCCAACTACACCACATACAGCAGACCTCGTTACACAGACCTCCAACCACCACCTCCTCGTCCAACTACACCACATACAGCAGACCTCGTTACACAGCCCTCCAACCACCTCCTACTCCTCCAACTACAGCACATACAGCTGACCTCGTTACACAGACCTCCAACCACCTCCTCCTCCTCCAACTACACCACATATAGCAGACCTCGTTACACAGCCCTCCAACCACCTCCTCCTCCTCCTCCAACTACATCACATACAGCAGACCTCGTTACACAGCCCTCCAACCACCTCCTCCTCCTCCAACTACATCACATACAGCTGACCTCGTTACACAGACCTCCAACTACCTCCTCATCCAACTACACCACATACAGCAGACCTCGTTACACAGACCTCCAACCACCTCCTCCTCCTCCAACTACACCACATACAGCTGACCTCGTTACACAGACCTCCAACCACCACCTCCTCCTCCTCCAACTACACCACATATAGCAGACCTCGTTACACAGCCCTCCAACCACCTCCTCCTCCTCCTCCAACTACATCACATACAGCAGACCTCGTTACACAGCCCTCCAACCACCTCCTCCTCCTCCAACTACATCACATACAGCTGAGCTCGTTACACAGACCTCCAACTACCTCCTCATCCAACTACACCACATACAGCAGACCTCGTTACACAGACCTCCAACCACCTCCTCCTCCTCCAACTACACCACACACAGCTGACCTCGTTACACAGACCTCCAACCACCACCTCCTCCTCCTCCAACTACACCACATATAGCAGACCTCGTTACACAGCCCTCCAACCACCTCCTCCTCCTCCTCCAACTACATCACATACAGCTGACCTCGTTACACAGCCCTCCAACCACCTCCTCCTCCAACTACACCACATACAGCAGACCTCGTTACACAGACCTCCAACCACCTCCTCCTCCAACTACACCACATACAGCTGACCTCGTTACACAGCCCTCCAACCACCTCCTCCTCCTCCAACTACATCACATACAGCGGACCTCGTTACACAGACCTCCAACCACCTCCTCGTCCAACTACATCACATACAGCAGACCTCGTTACACAGACCTCCAACCACCTCCTCCTCCAACTACACCACATACAGCAGACCTCGTTACACAGACCTCCAACCACCTCCTCCTCCTCCAACTACATCTCATACAGCGGACCTCGTTACACAGACCTCCAACCACCTCCTCGTCCAACTACACCACATACAGCAGACCTCGTTACACAGACCTCCAACCACCTCCTCGTCCAACTACACCACATACAGCAGACCTCGTTACACAGACCTCCAACCACCTCCTCGTCCAACTACATCACATACAGCAGACCTCGTTACACAGACCTCCAACTACACCACATACAGCAGACCTCGTTACACAGACCTCCAACCACCTCCTCCTACTCCAACTACATCACATACAGCAGACCTCGTTACACAGCCCTCCAACCACCTCCTCCTCCAACTACACCACATACAGCAGACCTCGTTACACAGCCCTCCAACCACCTCCTCCTCCAACTACACCACATACAGCAGACCTCGTTACACAGACCTCCAACCACCTCCTCCTCCAACTACACCACATACAGCAGACCTCGTTACACAGACCTCCAACCACCTCCTCCTCCTCCAACTACATCACATACAGCGGACCTCGTTACACAGACCTCCAACCACCTCCTCGTCCAACTACACCACATACAGCAGACCTCGTTACACAGACCTCCAACCACCTCCTCGTCCAACTACACCACATACAGCAGACCTCGTTACACAGACCTCCAACCACCTCCTCGTCCAACTACATCACATACAGCAGACCTCGTTACACAGACCTCCAACTACACCACATACAGCAGACCTCGTTACACAGACCTCCAACCACCTCCTCCTCCTCCAACTACATCACATACAGCAGACCTCGTTACACAGCCCTCCAACCACCTCCTCCTCCAACTACACCACATACAGCAGACCTCGTTACACAGCCCTCCAACCACCTCCTCCTCCTCCAACTACACCACATACAGCTGACCTCGTTACACAGCCCTCCAACCACCTCCTCCTCCTCCAACTACACCACATACAGCTGACCTCGTTACACAGACCTCCAACCACCTCCTCCTCCTCCTCCAACTACATCACATACAGCTGACCTCGTTACACAGCCCTCCAACCACCTCCTCCTCCAACTACATCACATACAGCAGACATCGTTACACAGCCCTCCAACCACCTCCTCCTCCTCCAACTACACCACATACAGCAGACCTCGTTACACAGCCCTCCAACCACCTCGTCCTCCTCCAACTACACCACATACAGCAGACCTCGTTACACAGACCTCCAACCACCACCTCCTCGTCCAACTACACCACATACAGCAGACCTCGTTACACAGCCCTCCAACCACCTCCTCCTCCTCCAACTACATCACATACAGCAGACCTCGTTACACAGACCTCCAACCACCTCCTCCTCCAAGTACACCACATACAGCAGACCTCGTTACACAGACCTCCAACCACCACCTCCTCGTCCAACTACACCACATACAGCAGACCTCGTTACACAGCCCTCCAACCACCTCCTACTCCTCCAACTACAGCACATACAGCTGACCTCGTTACACAGACCTCCAACCACCTCCTCCTCCTCCAACTACACCACATATAGCAGACCTCGTTACACAGCCCTCCAACCACCTCCTCCTCCTCCTCCAACTACATCACATACAGCAGACCTCGTTACACAGCCCTCCAACCACCTCCTCCTCCTCCAACTACATCACATACAGCTGACCTCGTTACACAGACCTCCAACTACCTCCTCATCCAACTACACCACATACAGCAGACCTCGTTACACAGACCTCCAACCACCTCCTCCTCCTCCAACTACACCACATACAGCAGACCTCGTTACACAGACCTCCAACCACCACCTCCTCCTCCTCCAACTACACCACATATAGCAGACCTCGTTACACAGCCCTCCAACCACCTCCTCCTCCTCCTCCAACTACATCACATACAGCTGACCTCGTTACACAGCCCTCCAACCACCTCCTCCTCCTCCAACTACATCACATACAGCAGACCTCGTTACACAGACCTCCAACCACCTCCTCCTCCAACTACACCACATACAGCAGACCTCGTTACACAGACCTCCAACCACCACCTCCTCGTCCAACTACACCACATACAGCAGACCTCGTTACACAGCCCTCCAACCACCTCCTACTCCTCCAACTACAGCACATACAGCTGACCTCGTTACACAGACCTCCAACCACCTCCTCCAACTACACCACATATAGCAGACCTCGTTACACAGACCTCCAACCACCTCCTCCTCCAACTACACCACATACAGCAGACCTCGTTACACAGACCTCCAATCACCTCCTCCTCCAACTACATCACATACAGCTGACCTCGTTACACAGACCTCCAACTACACCACATACAGCAGACCTCTTTACACAGACCTCCAACCACCTCCTCCTCCTCCAACTACATCACATACAGCAGACCTCGTTACACAGCCCTCCAACCACCTCCTCCTCCAACTACACCACATACAGCCGACCTCGTTACACAGACCTCCAACCACCTCCTCTTCCTCCAACTACACCACATACAGCGAACCTCCCACCACCTTTTCCTTCTCCCTACAGCACAGAGCTTCTCCTCCTCCCTACAACTCCTATTTTACACTACAGAACATATAAAGCACACCATTCCTACTGCCCAGAAGGCTGCCATCCATCTGCAGTCTTTCTGTCCTGCCTGTCCCTCTGCAAATGAAGAGAGAGGGTGATGATGACTGTGATGTCAGGATGACCAGACAGCCAGGCTCCATCTCTGCTCTGAATGAAGGAGTGGGAGACTAATTTCTCTGCCTTTCTGCTCTGTTATATCCTATCAAGACAGGCTACTATGTTGTGTTTCTGCTCTGTTATATCCTATCAAGACAGGCTACTATGTTGTGTTTCTGCTCTGTTATATCCTATCAAGACAGGCTACTATGTTGTGTTTCTGCTCTGTTATATCCTATCAAGACAGGCTACTATCTTGTGTTTCTGCTCTGTTATATCCTATCAAGACAGGCTACTATCTTGTGTTTCTGCTCTGTTATATCCGATCAAGACAGGCTACTATGTTGTGTTTCTGCTCTGTTATATCCTATCAAGACAGGCTACTATCTTGTGTTTCTGCTCTGTTATATCCTATCAAGACAGGCTACTATGTTGTGTTTCTGCTCTGTTATATCCTATCAAGACAGGCTACTATGTTGTGTTTCTGCTCTGTTATATCCTATCAAGACAGGCTACTATGATGTGTTTCTGCTCTGTTATATCCTATCAAGACAGGCTACTATCTTGTGTTTCTGCTCTGTTATATCCTATCAAGACAGGCTACTATCTTGTGTTTCTGCTCTGTTATATCCTATCAAGACAGGCTACTATCTTGTGTTTCTGCTCTGTTATATCCTATCAAGACAGGCTACTATCTTGTGTTTCTGCTCTGTTATATCCTATCAAGACAGGCTACTATCTTGTGTTTCTGCTCTGTTATATCCTATCAAGACAGGCTACTATCTTGTGTTTCTGCTCTGTTATATCCGATCAAGACAGGCTACTATGTTGTGTTTCTGCTCTGTTATATCCTATCAAGACAGGCTACTATGTTGTGTTTCTGCTCTGTTATATCCTATCAAGACAGGCTACTATGTTGTGTTTCTGCTCTGTTATATCCTATCAAGACAGGCTACTATCTTGTGTTTCTGCTCTGTTATATCCTATCAAGACAGGCTACTATGTTGTGTTTCTGCTCTGTTATATCCTATCAAGACAGGCTACTCTCTTGTGTTTCTGCTCTGTTATATCCTATCAAGACAGGCTACTATGTTGTGTTTCTGCTCTGTTATATCCTATCAAGACAGGCTACTATGTTGTGTTTCTGCTCTGTTATATCCTATCAAGACAGGCTACTATCTTGTGTTTCTGCTCTGTTATATCCTATCAAGACAGGCTACTATCTTGTGTTTCTGCTCTGTTATATCCTATCAAGACAGGCTACTATGTTGTGTTTCTGCTCTGTTATATCCTATCAAGACAGGCTACTATGTTGTGTTTCTGCTCTGTTATATCCTATCAAGACAGGCTACTATCTTGTGTTTCTGCTCTGTTATATCCTATCAAGACAGGCTACTATCTTGTGTTTCTGCTCTGTTATATCCTATCAAGACAGGCTACTATCTTGTGTTTCTGCTCTGTTATATCCTATCAAGACAGGCTACTATGTTGTGTTTCTGCTCTGTTATATCCTATCAAGACAGGCTACTATGTTGTGTTTCTGCTCTGTTATATCCTATCAAGACAGGCTACTATCTTGTGTTTCTGCTCTGTTATATCCGATCAAGACAGGCTACTATGTTGTGTTTCTGCTCTGTTATATCCGATCAAGACAGGCTACTATGTTGTGTTTCTGCTCTGTTATATCCTATCAAGACAGGCTACTATCTTGTGTTTCTGCTCTGTTATATCCTATCAAGACAGGCTACTATCTTGTGTTTCTGCTCTGTTATATCCTATCAAGACAGGCTACTATCTTGTGTTTCTGCTCTGTTATATCCTATCAAGACAGGCTACTATCTTATGTTTCTGCTCTGTTATATCCTATCAAGACAGGCTACTATGTTGTGTTTCTGCTCTGTTATATCCTATCAAGACAGGCTACTATGTTGTGTTTCTGCTCTGTTATATCCTATCAAGACAGGCTACTCTCTTGTGTTTCTGCTCTGTTATATCCTATCAAGACAGGCTACTATCTTGTGTTTCTGCTCTGTTATATCCTATCAAGACAGGCTACTATGTTGTGTTTCTGCTCTGTTATATCCTATCAAGACAGGCTACTATGTTGTGTTTCTGCTCTGTTATATCCTATCAAGACAGGCTACTATCTTGTGTTTCTGCTCTGTTATATCCTATCAAGACAGGCTACTATGTTGTGTTTCTGCTCTGTTATATCCTATCAAGACAGGCTACTCTCTTGTGTTTCTGCTCTGTTATATCCTATCAAGACAGGCTACTATGTTGTGTTTCTGCTCTGTTATATCCTATCAAGACAGGCTACTATCTTGTGTTTCTGCTCTGTTATATCCTATCAAGACAGGCTACTATGTTGTGTTTCTGCTCTGTTATATCCTATCAAGACAGGCTACTATCTTGTGTTTCTGCTCTGTTATATCCTATCAAGACAGGCTACTATCTTGTGTTTCTGCTCTGTTATATCCTATCAAGACAGGCTACTATGTTGTGTTTCTGCTCTGTTATATCCTATCAAGACAGGCTACTATGTTGTGTTTCTGCTCTGTTATATCCTATCAAGACAGGCTACTCTCTTGTGTTTCTGCTCTGTTATATCCTATCAAGACAGGCTACTATCTTGTGTTTCTGCTCTGTTATATCCTATCAAGACAGGCTACTATGTTGTGTTTCTGCTCTGTTATATCCTATCAAGACAGGCTACTATGTTGTGTTTCTGCTCTGTTATATCCTATCAAGACAGGCTACTATCTTGTGTTTCTGCTCTGTTATATCCTATCAAGACAGGCTGCTATGTTGTGTTTCTGCTCTGTTATATCCTATCAAGACAGGCTACTATGTTGTGTTTCTGCTCTGTTATATCCTATCAAGACAGGCTACTCTCTTGTGTTTCTGCTCTGTTATATCCTATCAAGACAGGCTACTATCTTGTGTTTCTGCTCTGTTATATCCTATCAAGACAGGCTACTATGTTGTGTTTCTGCTCTGTTATATCCTATCAAGACAGGCTACTCTCTTGTGTTTCTGCTCTGTTATATCCTATCAAGGCAGGCTACTATGTTGTGTTTCTGCTCTGCCTTTAAGGCAGTGCATTTGATATCTCATACTGCAGCTCTCATACTCTGCTCTCATACTGCGATGTCTTTGCTCATCCACCCCCTGCAAACTAATAGACAACCAGTCCTATTAACCACATCACCACATGGCTAGGCTATTTCCTTCTGTGCTAGTTTTGTCTGGTAAAAGCTTTGGGATGCGCAGAGCAGCTATTGTCTATTGGTAAAAAGCTGTGAGCCCATGTGTGCTCTTAAAATCATCTCTACATGCTCAATAACAGCGCTGCCGGCAGGCAGACAGGCAGACAGACAGACAGGCAGATAGGCAGGCAGGCAGATAGGCAGGCAGGCAGACAGATAGGCAGGCAAGCAGATAGGCAGAAATGCAGGAAGACGGACGGACGGACGGACGGACGGACAGATAGGCAGGCAAGCAGACAGACAGACAGATAGGCTGACAGACAGATAGGCAGCCAGGCAGATAGACAGGCAGGCAGGCAGATAGGCAGGCAGATAGGCAGGCAGACAGACAGGCAGGCAGATAGGTAGGCAGACAGACAGACAGGCAGGCAGACATGCAGATAGGCAGGCAGACAGGCAAGCAGACAGGCAGGCAGGCAGATAGTCAGACAAATAGGCAGGCAGATAGGCAGGCAGGTAGACAGGCAGGCAGATAGGCAGGCAGGCTGACAGGCAGGCAAATAGGCAGGCAGACAGACAGACAGGCAGATTGTCAGGCAGATAGACAGACAGGCAGACAGGCAAGCAGACAGACAGATAGGCAGGCAGGTAGACAGGCAGGCAGATAGGCAGGCAGGCTGACAGGCAGGCAGATAGGCAGACAGACAGACAGGCAGATTGTCAGGCAGATAGACAGACAGGCAGATAGGCAGACAGGCAGACAGGCAAGCAGACAGGCAGGCAGGCAGATAGGCAGGCAGGCTGACAGGCAGGCAGGCAGACAGACAGACAGGCAGATTGTCAGGCAGATAGACAGACAGGCAGATAGGCAGGCAGGTAGACAGGCAGGCAGATAGGCAGGCAGGCAGGCTCACATATCAAATGAATTTAGCACAGGTGTCTTTATTCTACTGGTCTGTACTGGGCTGAGTTAGACTTGTTTATTCAGTATTACAGGCCCTCTTGGTCTGTCATGGTCACTCCCATTACTGTCTCCTTCTTTACCGCAAAGCATCTGACTAGTCCGTCCTTTCTCTCTCTTTTGTTCTTCCTGTTTCTGACAGGAAGTGCCCTCATTCAAAAGCCTTGATGTGTCGTTGCAGACGTGTCACTCCTGATTACTCACCAGAGCAGGGCTCTGTCTCTCCTTTAATCCCTCCACACACTCCCTCACTCCCTTTCTTCCCTCCCTCCATTTCTGACATGGCGGCTTTCGCATTTAGAGAGACAGGCACACCGATTGGGGATGCTATAGGCTCAGAGAGAGAGAGAGAGAGAGAGAGAGAGAGAGAGAGAGAGCGTCTTCCCTCTGCAGGGGCCTTAGATGATGAGATGGCCTCATTCTGTGGCGCTGCCAGGGTGGGGCCCTTAACTGGAGCTCCCGTCCTCTGTCTGGTTTGCCCAGTGGGGCTGTGTGAGCCGGTGGCGTTGATGGGAGTCTGGCTGGCTTTATTTCCAGCCAGTCAGCGGGACCGCAGACAGACACAGACTGACTCAGCCTGAAATAGAGCTTGGATGGAGACTTGCCCTCTATCCCATAATGAGGAGACTTATAAACCCAGTGTCTTAAGGCAGGGAATTGTACAGTGTTAGGGCAGAGGTTAGCTTTTACATCACCTTAAAAATCTCCAAGCTGCTTTTCAGATTATCATCATAAATTGGGTAGTCACCTCCTCTTTTGGCACCAACAGCTTAATCTGCTGCATAGTGAAGAGCAGAGGCAGAGTATCCAACTCCTATTGAGGTTGCAGTGACCTGACCTTTCTGGATGTAATGTGCTCTTTGGCAATGGAGAAGATGAAGCAAGGTCTCCTGAGAGGGAGTAAGTGAATAGGGATTAAGAGATGGGTTATCTTGACGTTGTGGAACGTTCCGATTTCACTATTGAAAGATTGGGTACATTGTTAATACAATGATATACAGTTACAGTAGTGAAATTGCAGATGAACCCATGACAGACACAACAATAGGTCAGTCTGTGTCTCACATGGAATGTATGAATTATTCCAGGGCTATGACAGGGCAATGTTGGAGCTCATCTCCACAAAGACTCCCATCTCTGCATGTCCATATTTAATTCAGGCCTTTCAGTTGCTCAACTGTACAGGCTGATGATAGAATGAGCCTTTCCAGAGGGATTAGTCGCCCTCTCATCAGCCTGCACCCTAATTTCTCTTCCTTTGTTGGGGTGCAGGCTGTACTAAATGGGATAAAGGACCTTGGCCGGACACAGTGGGAAGGAGTGGATTTTGTGTGGCTGGCAGGTGCAGTGGAGTGCAGACGGAGTGACAGTGGGGTTTTGAGTAGTGTGTGTGTGGGTGTGTGTCTGTGAGTAAGTGTGTGCTTGTGCGCATCTGTATGAGTAAGTGTGTTTCTGTAAGTGTGTGTGTGTCTTTGTGAGAGTGTGAGTGTGTGTGTGTCTTTTTGAGAGTGTGTGTGTGTCAGAGAGAGAGTGCGTGTATGAGAGAGTGTGTGTGTGTGTGTGTGTGTGTGTATCTGTGAGTAAGTGTCTGCTTCTGCACATCTGTATGAGTAAGTGTGTTTCTGTGAGTGTGTGTGTCTTTGTGAGAATGTGTGTGTGTGTGTGAGTGTTTGTGTCTGTGTGTGTGTGATTGTGAATACGTGCGCGCCTCAGCAGGATATGTCTTCCCTGCGGCTGAGTGCTGCTGAGATAGACCAGGAACCTCTGGAACTGGACTTGAACCCTCAATCACAGGGCTCCTCAGGGGTTTGCAGTAAATTCTTCAGGCGAATGGTTTTCTCTCTCCTTCCTCCTCTTTTTCTCCTCACATCTGGGGAGCAGTGCTAGCGCCCTGTCATCTTTTACTGCGCTGAGGTCATTTCCACCCTATGTGCAGAGTGAAAACACGTGATGTACTGGGTTGGGCCTTGATGAAGCGGGGCTGGCATGGACCAACATGAACACGGGCAAACATTCAGCTTATCAACATTTGCCCAAAACTGCCTTTCTAGCTGAGGCAAGTCTCAAACAGCATAATTAGAGCTTTTCAACGTAAGTTGTCTAAATTATTATGAAAAAGATACCTATATCTTTCATCAAGTGAATGCTTTATTAGGCTTTAGTGCCAATTTAATTATGTTCAAGGTCATTTGCAATATCAGAAAAAAAGTTTTCTGAAGCAATCAGCTCAGAAAATACAGGTGTAGGATCTTAATTTGATCACCCTTTTGCAAGATAACTTTCCTGCTATGCAAAATATGTGTTTGTGTATTTGATGTCTAAAAAGGTTTTGAAGTTTGTAATTTCCACTTTTAATAAATGTGAGACTTGATTTTCCCTTACAAAAAATGTACCCCTACAAAAATGTCCTGTTGCTGCAGGATTATCTTCCTGCTGAAGTAAACAAGCTCAAGTTAAGATCTTACATCTGCACTGTGGGCAGCCAGAGCAGAATTGAAGTCTTACTGGAAAACGGATGCATGCCCACTAAGCATTTACCAACTGATACCTCTTTTTTTGGTCCTGTCTTGGCGTGTTGTAGTGGGTTGTAGACTCCGTCTCATGCTACCACTAGAGTGAGAGCACCGCCAGCATTCAAAAGTGACCAAAACCTCAGCCAGGAAGCATAGGAACTGAGAAGTGGTCTGTGGTCACCACCTGCAGAATCACTCCTTTTTTGGGGGTGTCTTGCTAATTGCCTATAATTTCCACATTTTGTCTATTCCATTTGCACAACAGCATGTGAAATTTATTGTCAATCAGTGTTGCTTCCTAAGTGGACAGTTTGATTTCACAGAAGTGTGGTTGACTTGGAGTTACATTACATTGTGTTGTTTAAGTGTTCCCTTTATTTTTTTGAGCAGTGTATATTAATGAAGTACTAATGAAAATTACAACTGTCACGCTCTGGCCTTTGTTATCTTTGTTTTCTGTAATAGTTTGGTTAGGTCAGGGTGTGACAGGGAGGATGTTTGTGTGTTTTTGTCTCGTCTTGGGTGGTTGTATGGTATAGGGGGTTTAGGTAGAGTAGATGGGTTTGTGTTTGAGTGTAGGTGTCTAGGTAAGTCTATGGTTGCCTGAATGGTTCTCAATCAGAGACAGCTGTCATTCATTGTCTCTGATTGGAAGCCATATTTAAGGCAGCCATAGGCAGTAGGCTTTTGTGGGTAATTGTCTGTCTATGTAGAACGGTTGTAGCTTTTGTCTTGCACTTACGTTTGTAGCAAAACAACCGATTAACAACATCATATCACAGTCATAGCAAGAAATGTTTTATTCTGTAACCGTTACAGAAAATGTTATTGTAATTGAGTAGTCTGTTGGTTTATTCTTGGGGTAGGATTACTTTGAATGTCATCGCTGCCCGTTTTAAAGCTTTTGAAAAAGCTAATATAAGTGCATGTGACTGATGGGCGCAATAATAAATATTCTGTTGCAGTCTTCAGTTGCCTCCTCTTTCCTATATTAAGAGGCTTGAAAAGTTATTATTGGGATATAATGCTTACTTCATTGAGAATGTACATGTATGTGCAGTTGAAAGTTGGCCATATAATCAATGACAGAAAATACTTATTTTCAAAATCTGTAAAAGGCGTCTTTTCAACATCCTGAAAATACATATTTTCACCTTAAATTCAGTAACTAAAATGCACCTGACGTCAATGCACATTTGGAAAAGACCACTAAAAGACGCCTTTTCAACGTCCGTTTGTTTACTGGGTGGGTTTTATTCCGTTGTCTGAGTGTGAAGAAGAATTGTCATAGAGTGACTGCACCAGGCAGCACTGGTTTTTGAGAGCACCATCTCCTGCTCTGTATGCCGCGGTCTGTCTGTCCTCATTCCCTCTGCAGCAGCTTAGCTCACTGCCTTTGTTCTCTCACTTGGCTTCAAACTTGAGAAAATGGAGAGAAGTGCTGAGGCTGCAGTTATATAGCTTGGCTTCCCACAACTCAGACAGTACAGGAGAAACACAGCACCACAGCACAGACCCCCATCCCCCTTTATACATACACAGCTAAACCCAGAAACATTCAAATCACTCTCGAGACACATCCACGTATGTTAAGTTTCAGTTTTTTACCGCCTTTTAGAAGGTACAGTACTTGAACACTTGTGACCCCGATGCAGTGAAAACAATCAGTGCAGTTCTTTGTTTTGAAATTCGAACAATTTGACTAATTTATAGCATGTGTATCTATTGACCAAATGCACCCAAACAAACTATCTGGATGTCTTTGGGCTAGTAGTGTGGAAGAGAGGTCCCATATACTACACATAATCCTGCAGCAACAGAAAATGTGGATTATTATGTGGATTATAATTAATGGACATTTTTGAGGGGGTTGATAAAGTCTGAATTTCAAAGTGTAAATTACAAACTTCAGAACCGTTTTTAAAACTAAAATATCCTACAAGTTTTACATTTCCTGCTTTGAAAGTTCTCTTGCAACTGGGTGATCAAATTAACATCCTGCATCTGTAATTGAGAATCCAACAGGCGTTTTAACAGCAGCCTTGTAGAGTGGCTGGAGTGACAGTAAACTTTTATCACACTAATAGCCTGAAGTCACAGCTAACCCTAATGGCTTAGGCAGCCGTGGCAGGGGTAGGGCCAGGGGTTGCTTGGAGGTCAGGTTGAATTACAGGACATACATGTTAGTTTCCAACTAGTAAAACAAATAAAGGAGAGAGAAGGAGGAGCATCTGAGGTGAGGAAGGGGGAAACCGTTGTTATTGGAAGAGCAGATCATCACGTCAATTGATTAGCAGTAAAAGGAAGCCTTTGGTTGAACCTACACTTTTATATAGCGGCATCCGTGCCCTTTAACCTTCTCAGACTACACTAAACTCAACACAGCCACTATACTGGGATGGGAATCAGCTCGTGCATTTGGTTTCTGGTTCACTTGTTAAGTTTTATCATGCTCAATGCATGATGTTTGCCTTTTTTTATTATTATTAACTTGTGATTCAATTTCGTAAAACTTCGACCAAAACTTTACTTTTATCAAATGAATTGCTTTTAAAACAGTGTTAATAGAGCTGAAATGTGCGCTCCAATAATCTCCAGATTGCTCATTTAAATCCCTCTAGCCCAGGTGGATAAGAATGAAGTGTGTTTGTTAGAGAGGTGACGTCAACACTGGAACAGAATGTAGTGAAACATGAGCCAGACTGGCTTTTCATCTCCAACCTGAATATAGACCACTGCCTTTGTTTTGTTTCTCAGGGAGAACTTTAGAGGCTGCCAAGGACTTGTATTCACAACCAAGGCACGCCAGTAAAATCCTTCACGTAAAGCTGTACCTGGGTGTAGCCTCTACATCTGGTGGAAAACATGCCGTTTTCTCCTCTTAAATGTGCCTCTTTCTGCGAGACTAAATGGCGTTGATTGTTTCAGTGGCAGGATGTTTGTGTGTTTTGTTCCAAGCCCTTTTCATAAATGCCAGTTTTTATGTTGCCAAGGTCAACTGATTTTTACTAGACTGGAGAGGCAAGTCCAGCGGCAAGATGGCCTCCCTACCATCTGGCAGCCATAAAATGGGGAGCAGGAGGTTTTTAGTGGGGTTTTATAGGACGGCAGGGTGAGAGAGACAGAGTGTGGATGGCGGACTCTAGTTGCCCCCAAGCTTCAGCGCATCCTCCATAGTCTGTAGGACAGGTCAGAAGTTCATTGCCTTCTTTTCTCTTCCTTTCCTAAAGTCCTGGTGGAAAGGTGAAGGGAGGTGGTAACTGGTTCAGCAGTCAGTTTAAGGAGTGTAGATGTAAATGAGAAAAGAGTCTTTTTGTTGTTGCTGTGAATGTTTTAGACAAATGTTGTACCTGAGAGACTTTGTTTTATGAGTGCTGTAGTGCTCAATATTGTACTGTAGCTGTGCATGTTGTTTGTTGTGGTTCTGTTACTGTTAGCTTGTTATATCAGGCAGAGAACCATCCCTCAGTCAGTCTCACAGATGGTGCAGAATGATATGGATGCGTAAACACTGATGATTCAATGGGTTAGTGTTGTTTGGGTGTGTCAGCTTCGCAAAGCTCTCTGTACTCCATTGAGTAATGAACAGACAGCTTCGTTTCAATGGCCTCCCGGTCTAGTCATCTTTATCATAGAGGCAATCTAGTAGAAGTCCAGCTGTTGTCTTTACACATCGGACCAAGATAAAATCACAGCATTGTTGCACATGAAAACGGGTTTGTGAGATTCTCTCATGGACATTTTCTGAGATGAGGACAGTCCTGAGATTCTCAGTTATGTGTTCCTCCTGGATGTCTCTTTTCCTGCTTTAAGAGCTGAAGTGGAACTGTTTGGCCCGTCTGTAGCTGGATGCTTTGCTTATTGGTTTTCCAGATTGGGGTTATCATTTCAGAGAGCTGGAGTTCCGTGCTGCTGACTCTGGTACTGATACTTCCTATAGAGACTTCATATGTTGTAACGCTGCAGAGCTTAGATATGTTAACCCCTTACCCCTTAGCCACTCCAAGACATTTGGCTTTTATCGAAGCACAGCATATTTAGTTCACATCAGGATGTTTGTTCTGCGAGGAAAAAGCCCTAAACCATGTTTATGTTGATGGGGTTTTCTGTATTTCCAGATTTCTGTCTCAATGCAAATTTAGAGAAGTCCTCCAGTCAGTCCTCCTCACGGGAAAGTAAATATATATATATATATATATAAACTCAACATAGATGCTATTTGAATTAGTTTGGAGGCAGCTTGACCTCTTTCCTTTGTCTGTTGGGTTGAGTATCCAGACCCTTGGCTTCCCACACAGTTTGCATTATCCAAAGAAGAAAAGGGCTGACCGCGTGTTTAGCAGGGCACGCCCTTGTAGGTTTCTGTGTCACTCAACCCCATTAAATGTTTCATCGTTTCCTCACTGTGGTATACAGCCCACAGTGTCGCACAGTTTACCCAACACATGTAGTGTTGTGGTTTATATGGTTAGCTTATAAAACATGATTTGGTTAGATTTGAACTAATTCGAATCAAAGTTCAACCATACCTATTTGCAGGCATGGCGTGTGTGTTGAATATGTGGGGTGTGTCTGTGTCTCCTGTCTGTACTGCAGTGATGCATTTCCTGGGAGGTCTATGGTGTGGTGGCCAGACCTTCACCACATCACTTTGGATGCAGAGTGCAACTTTATCTGTTGGATTGATGTAGCTGCACTTTATATAGGGCTCATGAGTGGCACATCGGTCTAAGGCTCTGCATCTCAATGCAAGAAGGGTCACTACAGTTCCTGGTTCAAATCCAGGCTGTATCACATCTGGCTGTGATTTCAAGTCCCATAGGGCAGTGCACATTTAGCCTAGTGTTGTCTGGGGTAGGCTGTCATTGTAAATACGAATTTGTTCTTAACTGAATTGTCTAGTTAAATATTATACAAGATACTTTATGCTCGTCCTGTATAGCCGCCAGTAGTAATGTAACGTGTTGATTCATTACAGGGCAGAGCTACATCTTATAGCCAACCCCAGGATGGCAACAGTTGCTTTTTGAGGACATCTGATTTTTTTATTGATTTATTTAACCCTTATTTAACTAGGCAAGTCAGTTAAGAACAAATTCTTATTTACAATGACAGCCTACCGCAAGGCATTCTGCGGAGACGGGGGCTGGGATTAAACATTTTAAAAATGAAATACAGGACAAAACACACATCAGGACTAGAGAAACAACACAACACTACGTGAAGAGAGACCTAAGACAACAACACAGCATGGTAGAAACACAGCATGACAACAACATGGTAGCAACACAACATGGTAGCAACACAACATGGTAGCAACACAACATGGTAGCAACACAACATGGTAACAGCACATAACATGGTATAAAGTGTATTGGATTGTCCCTAATGATTATCATAATAATGGCATCAAATACACTTTCATGGCCAAGACTGCTGATTGCACTTGACAAGCCTCCTGCTTTTTAAAGTAAAGCATCAAAGGCTCCCTCAAAAGCTGTTGCAGTGAAATAATTATGCCTGATATCCACTGAGAGACTCTTAACATATTTCAGTCTGTTTCTCCCTCACTTTTCATGTCTTGTTGGGATCTCTTGAGTTCCAAGAAAAAGATTTAGAGAAAGGAAAAGAGCAGGTCCTCTAGTAAGAGGCTGGGAATAATGGCCTCTGCTCTGAGTTCGTGGGTACATCCACTGCAGGGATTCAGGGGAGAAAAATGTGGCCTGTGTCTCTTTAAGAGTGCTGGCCTGTCTGCAGAATGCATCAGGCCTGTGGAGCAGACACAGGCCAGGAGGAGGGGGTGTAAGGAGGAGCGTGGGGCCCAGCATCGGGAGGGAAAGGAGCAGGAGGGAACAGCCGCAGTCTGGGCCTCCTGCCTCCTGGCTAGACTGTTGAAAGTTATTATTAAGTTCCTGTGTCGGGCCTCTCCTCTCTACTCGCTATGAGAGGGATAGAAACATACAGAGACAGAAAGAGAAAGCTGGCAGCTTAACATGCCTTTTCGCAATAACCTTTAATACAACAAATAATGTATAATTATGTTTGATTCTATGTTTTGTAAAATCTTTAAAAGGTGAGTGACCCACACTCCACACAGTAAGTGAACTGCCTCACAGCTGCTCCTACAGCCCCAGCAGCAGCTGAAAATCCAAGCCCAGCACACTACCCAGCCAGCATACTACACAGCCAGCACACTACCCAGCCAGCACACTACCCAGCCAGCACACTACCCAGCCAGCACACTACCCAGCCAGCATACTACCCAGCCAGCACACTACCCAGCCAGCATACTACCCAGCCAGCATACTACCCAGCCAGCATATTTGGTTCCTTGGAAGTTGTGGGAACGTACTTGTAGTTTTTTTACTCATATAAAGCTGTTAATTTCAGTCTATTCAAACAGACCCCATTTTAAAGGAAACAAGCACTCATTAAGATCAGGTGTGGCCAATTAGTGGGTGTTGCCAAGACACCTGAAACATTTCACAAGATCGAGGATAGAGAGAGTTTTGTTGATGAGAACGGAATGTATACTGAACAAAAATATAAACGCAACATGCAACAATTTCATTGATTTTACTAAGTTACAGTTCATATGAGGAAATCAGTCAATTGAAATAAAGTCATTAGGTAGAGAAATTAACATTAAATTCTCTGGAAACAGCTCTGGTGGACATTCCTGCAGTCAGCATGCCAATTGCACTCAAAACTTGAGACATCTGTAGCATTGTGTTGTGTGACAAACCTGCCCATTTTAGAGTGGCCTTTTATTGTCCCCAACACAAGATGCACCTGTGTAATGATCATGCTGTTTAATCAGATTCTTGACATGCCACACCTGTCAGGTTTGTCTTGGCAAAGGAGAAATGCTCACTAACAGGGATGTAAAGAAATGTGCGCACAACATTTTAGAGAAATAAGCTTTTTGTGCATATAGAAAAATGTCTGGGATCTTTTATTTCAGTTCATGAAACATGGTAGCAACACTTTACATGTTGTATTTATATTTTTGTTTAGTGTATATGTTTTTAAATAACTTTAAATGTTTTCTCTAAGAAACATATGGTTCTCAGAACGTTACTAAAGCTTTCTTGTGGTTTTTATGGAAAGTTTTCTTAACGTTCTGAGAATGGAATGTATGTTTTTAAATAGCATTCTTAGAATGTTTTCTGAAAGTCACTAACATTTTCTTGTGGTTTTTATGGAAAGTTCTTTTAATGGTCTCGGAACAATCTGAGAACATGACTTTAAATAGAACCATGGGGAAACGTTATGCTGAAGTACTGAAATTCCCACAGAAGAATGTTGTTTCTTAACGTTCTCTGAATTAGTTGAGAACATTCCCAATGTCAAACCAGTTGGAGAACGTTCCTAGAACATTATCAAAATTGAAATTAAACGTAGCCATATTTCCACTTCTAGGGAACATTCTGTTAAAGTAATGAAATACCAATAATGTAAGTTCCTTAAATGTGCTCAGAAGTATCCTGCACCAATCCCATTATGTTGTGGGAAGCTTGTAATGCAAAATAACCATTGGACAACCATGCTCTCACCAAGCTCTAAGAAACATTTGATTCTCAGAACATTATGTGCTAGCTGGGTATATTCTTCTGTTACAGTGAAGTAGGCCTGTCCTGTTTTCATAGGGAACCACCTTAACTAGTCAAGACAAGAAGAGCACAGAGGCTGACTGCTCTCCAATCAGCATTCAGCGGTCGAAATCCTCTGCTGGCTGGCTGGCTGGCTGGCTGGCTGGCTAGCTGGCTGGCTGGCTGGCTGGCTGGCTGGCATGCTAAATGATAAGTATGATTCATGGCTGACTAGGGGGAGGAATACTGTACTGACAGCACAGAAACACACTTATCTTTCACAGCAGTTTTAAAAAAATGTCTCGTATACAGTGCATAATAGTCCTATAGGAGAATTCAAAAGATGCGTTTAAATGTGGAGTACAAATGGTCTAGATCATATACTGGCTGTTTTCAGTTTCTCTCCCTCTACCTTGTACATAACACCATTGAGGGCTGTAGTAGCTGAGTCTGCAGACGCTTGGCAGCTGTCCATGGTCACTGGTCAGAGCTCAGCTACCAGGTCAGACTGGATTTGATGGGAGAGAGTTAGTAGCCAGTGCCCAGGGAGGCTGTGGAGAGATTATATACTTACACCATGCCCTCTCCTCAGGCCTGTGCCTGCTTGCCTGGCTGTCTGTAATCCCTGGCTGGATCGCAGGCAGCACAGACTGCATTAAACCATAAAGCACCTGTGTCTGTACAGCTCAGTGCTGAGCTGAGAGAGACAGGAGACAATTATGTAATACTGTGCTGGCCTGTCTGTCTGTTCTCCTGCGGGCCAGGCCGGCCGGGCAGCTCTAAGCTTCAGCTAGCCTGTCTGAGTGACCAAGTTCCCCAGGGTCAGCTGTAGTGACCAGCTGTTGCCTCCCTCTCTTCCCAGACCTACTGTTTAGTCCTGTTGACCTCAATAGAGGAATACAGACTGAATACAGACTGCACCACATCACACCAAGCACCTGAGTTCACAGGATATTATGACGACACCCACCCCCCTCGACCCCCCAACCCCATCTCATACAGTACCAGTGCACAGTGCATGTGTTTATTTCAACATGTGTCTCCATTCATGGTTCCTGCAATCATACAGTCCGTGTTTTAAAGCTGTCTGGAGTCAGGTTCTGGGAGTGCTTGCTGCTCTGTTCTGCTTGGGGAAAACCCTGGCGTTGAAATGGGGATTTTGTAGAGTTCTTTGGTTGAGTCAGAGCTTAGCTGGGCTCCACTGTTTTGTGGTTGCTATGGAGAAAAACACTGGCCCCAGATTCAGAAGAGTGCAATAAAATCATCCAGGAAAAATACATTTTCAAGTATTTTCAGGGTCATGAGCAGACGGAGCATTGCTATGAATTGAGCGATGCTGTGGTCCATCCAATCCCTCCCCCCTCCCCTAGCTTTCCATTTTAGAACGCTCATATTTGTTTTATGGAGGCTCCGAGACTGGGCCCTCTCACCCATATTTGTTTTATGGAGGCTCCGAGACTGGGCCCTCTCACCCATATTTGTTTTATGGAGGCTCCGAGACTGGGCCCTCTCACCCATATTTGTTTTATGGAGGCTCCGGGACTGGGCCCTCTCACCCATATTTTTTTTATGGAGGCTCCGAGACTGGGCCCTCTCACCCATATTTGTTTTATGGAGGCTCCGAGACTGGGCCCTCTCACCCATATTTGTTGAGAGCAGATCTTGCCTTCCTGTTAATGGGGGAGGATGGAGAAAAAAGCCACGTGTTTACGTATGGAATGTGCCATCTGAGGAACGGAAGTTGTGGGTGTTCTTATCCCCTATTTCCCTCAGAGACAATTCCCTGAGCATGTGGAAACAAGTGAAATGCTATTTGATCTCTGTCGAATGTTACTTCACAGCCATAGAAGTGCTGTGTTCACCCTGTTACGTTTTAGTCATCTTGCAAGTCAGGTGTAAATGAGCAGGACATACATAGACTATAAACCTTAACCCTTTACTCTCGTGGGAATTGGTCAATATGGATAAGGCTAAATTGAAATGTTTCTTACAGAGGAAATACGAAAATGCATAAGCATGGTAGTAATTGAAAGGGAACAGTTTGAAGATTATGGGAAAATGTTCACCTGATACAAGACTGAATTCAAACATGACATTGTTGATTTTAGGTGCATTTTACATGTACTGTACTTTTCACTGCATTTGTTGTTAACGAAATGTGAAAATACACTGGATACATTCAGTAACATGATAAGAATATTCCTGGAAAAGGTGGGGTAGATGCAACATAAGACAAATGACAAGGGTTTGAGTGAGAGGACTAACTGGTGTCTCCAAATGGCCATACACCTTTCCAAAGTGTGCACAATTCCTAAGTCATTTCAATGCACTTTTATGACTCAAACAATAGTCTTCAGCTGTAAGGTGCTGTTTTGAGCTCTCCTAACTGTGCCGTGGAGGAACTGTTTTTGTATTTTTTATTGAAACTTTATTTAACTAGGCATGATTGCATTCAGGTGCGTGTTCTGCGGCAAATTTTCTTCACAATAGACTAATTCTGTTCAGGACAACCCAGGATATGACGCCATGTCATCTTGTAGTTGTACATCAAACATAGTGATCATAAATGTTGACACTGTATATGACATGAGTTTTATGATACGGAAATGTGAAGTGCACATTTGCATGGGTGTTTGGCTTGCTTGTATGACATCAAAGCAGTATTTCTGGGGTGGGCATTCTATGTTGTTTTTCTATGTTTTTTTCTGTAGGTAATTTTCTATGTGTTTGGCCTAGTATGGTTCTCAATCAGAGGCAGGTGTCAGTCGTTGTCTCTGATTGGGAGCCATATTTAGGTAGCCTGTTTTTCATTGTGTGTTGTGGGTGATTATTTTCTGTTGTAACGGCATTCCTCCTCCTCTTCATCTTCGGAAGAGGAGGAGTATTGAGGTAACCAAGGCGCAGCGAAGTGAAATGACATATTTATTTAACGAAAAAACACGAACTTGATTAAACTAACAAAAAACAACAAACGGTGTAGACAGACCTAGACGACGAACTTACATAAAACAAGAAGAACGCACGAATAGGAAACATAAGTTACACAAACCGAACAAACCGTAAACAGTCCCGTATGGTGCAAACAATTACACAGACACGGAAGACAATCACCCATCACGAACACTGTGACAACGCCTACCTAAATATGACTCTTAATTAGAGGAACGCCAAACACCTGCCTCTAATTAAGAGCCATACCAGGCAACCCAAAACCAACACAGAAACAGAAAACATAGAATGCCCACCCAACCTCACGTCCTGACCAACTAACACACATAACAAACTAACATAAATAGGTCAGGAACGTGACATAACCCCCCCCATAAGGTGCGAACTCCGGGCGCACCAGCACAAAGTCTAGGGGAGGGTCTGGGTGGGCATCTGACCACGGTGGTGGCTCAGGCTCCGGGCGAGGTCCCCACCCCACCATAGTCAATCCCAACCTCCATCTACCCCTAAAAATGTCCACCCATATCTTACCCCCACAAAATCCTCTTTGTAACATCCATGACAGGGACAGCACCGGGACAGAGGGATAAATCAAGACAGAGGGATAGATAAGAATAAAGAGGTAGATCAAGATAGAGAGGGAGATCATAATAGAGGGGCAACTCCGGACTGAAAGGCAGCTCCGGACAGAGAGACAGCTCTGGACTGAGGGGCAGTTCTGGGTATATAGCCATTTCTGGCTGAAGGGCAGCTCCTGGCTGACTGACGAATCTGGACGCTCATGGCAGGCTGACGGCTCTCGACGCTCATGGCCGGCTGACGGCTCTCGACGCTCATGGCTGGCTGACGGCTCTCGACGCTCATGGCTGGCTGACGGCTCTCGACGCTCATGGCAGGCTGACGGCTCTCGACGCTCATGGCAGGCTGACAGCTCTGGACGCTCATGGCTCTCTGACGGCTCTGGCCGCTCATGGCTCGCTGGCGGCTCTGGCAGATCCTGTCTGGTTGGCGGCTCTGGCAGATCCTGTCTGGTTGGCGGCTCTGGCAGATCCTGTCTGGTTGGCGGCTCTGGCAGATCCTGTCTGGTTGGCGGCTCTGGCAGATCCTGTCTGACGGGCGTCTCTAGCGGCTCCTGTCTGGCGGACGACTCTGTAGGCTCATGGCAGACGGGCGGCTTTGCAGGCTCATGGCAGACGGGCGGCTTTGCAGGCTCATTGCAGACGGATGGCTCAGACGGCGCTGGGGAGACGGATGGCTCAGATGGCGCTGGGGAGACGGATGGCTCAGATGGCGCTGGGGAGACGGATGGCTCAGATGGCGCTGGGGAGACGGATGGCTCTGGCCGGATAAGGCGCACTGTAGACCTGGTGCGTGGTGCCGGAACTGGAGGCACCGGGCTAAGGACACGCACCTTCATACTAGTGCGGGGAGCAGGGACAGGGCACACTGTACTCTCAAAGCCCACTCTATACCTGGTGCGTGGTACCGGCACTGGTGACACCGGGCTGAGGACAAGCACATCAGGATTAGTAGGGGGAGAAGAAACAGTGTGTACAGGGCTCTGGAGACGCACAGGAGGCTTAGTGCGTGGTGCCGGAACTGGAGGCACCGAACTGGATACACGCACTACAGGGAGAGTGCGTGGAGGAGGAACAGGGCTCAGGAGACGCACTGGTAGCCTAGTGCGTAGTGTAGGCACTGTAGGTACTAGGCTGGGGCGGGGAGGTGGCGCTGGAAATACCGGACCGTGGAGGCGTACTGGCTCTCTTGAGCATTGAGCCTGCCCAACCTTACCTGGTTGAATGCTCCCGGTCGCCCGACCAGTGCGGGGAGGTGGAATAACCCGCACCGGCCTATGTAGGCGAACCGGGGAAACCATGCATAAGGCAGGTGCCATGTATGCCGGCCCGAGGAGACGCACTGGAGAACAGACGCGTTGAGCCGGCCTCATGACACCTGGCTCAATACCCAATCTAGCCCTACCAGTGCGGGGAGGTGGAATAACCCGCACTGGGCTATGCACTCGTACAGGAGACACCGTGCGCTCTACTGCGTAACACGGCGCCTGCCCGTACTCCCGCTCTCCACGGTAAGCCTGGGAAGTGGGCGCAGGTCTCCTACCTGCCCTTGGCCCACTACCTCTTGGCCCCCCCCCAAGAAATTTTTGGGTGTTACTCACGGGCTTTTTGGGCTTCCGTGCAAGACGCGTTCCCTCATAACTCCGATTCCTCTCTCCGGTAGCCTCTGCTCTCCTCAGTGCCTCCAGCTGTTCCCACGGGAGGCGATCCCTACCAGCCAGGATCTCCTCCCATGTGTAGCAACCTTTCCCGTCCAATATATCGTCCCAAGTCCATTCCTCCTTCTTTTCCTGTCCCTTACTCCGTTTACTCCGCTGCTTGGTTCTGGAGATTTGGTGGGTGATTCTGTAACGGCATTCCTCCTCCTCTTCATCTTCGGAAGAGGAGGAGTATTGAGGGAACCAAGGCGCAGCGTAGTGAAATGACATATTTATTTAACGAAAAAACACGAACTTGATTAAACTAACAAAAAACAACAAACGGTGTAGACAGACCTAGACGACGAACTTACATAAAACAAGAAGAACGCACGAATATGAAACATAAGTTACACAAACCGAACAAACCGTAAACAGTCCCGTATGGTGCAAATAATTACACAGACACGGAAGACAATCACCCATAACGAACACTGTGACAACGCCTACCTAAATATGACTCTTAATTAGAGGAACGCCAAACACCTGCCTCTAATTAAGAGCCATACCAGGCAACCCAAAACCAACACAGAAACAGAAAACATAGAATGCCCACCCAACCTCACGTCCTGACCAACTAACACACATAACAAACTAACATAAATAGGTCAGGAACGTGACATCTGTTCTGGGTTTTGCTTCACCGTACAAGACTGTTCGTTTGTCGTTTTATTGTTTTTGTTCAGTGTTCAGTATTCTTATTAAAACAATATGGACACTTACCACGCTGCACATTGGTCCTCCTCTTCTTCCACCCACGACGAGCGTTACAGTCAGTCAAAACCCATACAGCACTGTGAAGTGCTCAGCCTGAGCGCTGATATCATTTATAGCATGTTTCTGTATAGCCTTTGCGCTCCTTTTTATGTCCTTATCAGTGCCCAAATCTGCCATTTTCAACATGAGTGTAAAGGGCTTCTGTATTTTGGAAAATTGGTCAGCAGTTACTTGGTAACACACACATAATGGTTTTTGGAGTAGTATTTTTTTCCTGGTACTCTAATTTCCCCTCAGCCTCACAGCCACATGCTGGGGCTCCATAGTGCTCTGAGTGGAGAGCTTCACATTTAGAATGTTTCCTGTCACTCTGCATGGAGCCATTAGTAGTGTTTGTTTTGTCAAAACACACTAGAGAAACACTATGTTTAAGAGGTTGTACTCAAAATAATAAACCAATCACATATCTATCTCCAAGCACACAAATACAGCTAGACCCATCTCCTACAGCCACATAGTTTACAGCCACAACATCAGAGGCTGACCTAATAACTCATTGGAGTTTTTTTTATTTCATCTTTATTTAACCAGGATGGCTAGTTGAGAACAAGTTCTCATTTACAACTGTGACCTGGCCAAGATAAAGCAAAGCAGTGTGACACAAACAACAACACAGAGTTACACATGGAATAAACAAGCGTACAGTCAATAACACAATAGAAAAAAATCTATATAGTGTGTGCAAATGGCATGAGGAGGTAAAGCAATAAAAAGGCCATAGTAGCGGAGTAATTACAATTTAGCAAATTAACACTGGAGTGATAGATGATAGATGAGGATGTGCAAGTAGAAATACTGGTGTGCAAAAGAGCAGAAAAGTAAATAAAAACAATATGGGGATGAGGTAGGTAGATTGGGTGGGCTATTTACAGATGGGCTATGTACAGCTGCAGCGATCGGTTAGCTGCTCAGATAGCTGATGCTTAAAGTTAGTGAGGGAAATATAAGTGCATTTCATGTAGCCTATCAGGAAGTGTGCATTTTACAGAGTTGTTGTGTTGTAACTTTAGCCACATGTTTGATGTATTTGGACCTGCACTGAAACAGAACAGCTTGAATGGCGTCTATAAATATCACTAGGATTTATCACCTTCGTTCAGGCAGTTACCTCAAGCCCAGTTCCCAGGGCAGACACTGTGTCTGTGAAATGACATCATATGGGACGCTGAGCAGTGACCCTAACTTCACCCCACCCTCTACCCCATCCTCCCGGCCAGTCCTCAGTCCCCTCACACCTCTTAACCTTTCCCTGGCATTCATCCTCCTCCTCCCAAATAAACCTGCCACCTGCCTTCCTCCCCATTGGCCTGCCAGGGACCATGTGGTCATGGGCCTCAGCTTTCCAGCTCAGGCCAAACCTCAGGTCAGCTTCCAAGTACTGCTCTTTCTCTCTCCGTTTACCTTCTCATGTTTGATCACTGTTTACTATTTGTATTTTGTTGATTTCATTTCTTGGTCATTTCTAATCCATTTGATGAATTGTAGATGACACTCACTACAATGATGATTTACTATAAAATGGTATAACACATTTTGGACAAACTCAAATAAATGGCATCAGCAGCCAGCTGGCCAATTGCAAGACCTATCTGTGCAGCGTGCTCTAGAGTCTACGCTAGACTGACCAATGGGCGTCTGTGTGGAGAGATTATGGCAGCATAAATAGAGACTGAGGGGAATGGCACAAGCAATCCTTAAGACACTCCGTCAGACACAATGGTTTCTGGGAAGCAAGTTGCTTCTCATGTTGACTTTCTCCTCACATAACATTCACATAGTGGGGACTTGACACAAGAATTCTGCAAGAAAAGTTCAGTATAAGAGGAGGCATGCTAGACACTCACAATATAGTGTTTCCATCCCCTTCTCACTCATTTTAATTCATTGTGAATGTGAGCACGTGAACCCACTTCAGTCCAGTTGGTGACACACAGGGATGTCACTCTCACACTTAACTCCGTTAAGTGACTGACTATTTGGTCTGTCAATCACTCAGATACCAGAGGGCCAGGGTTAACCCCAACTTCACTATGTAGCAGTCTCGCCATCATCAATCTGCTACCTGACACACTGTACTGTTGTGTAGTCACAGTGTAGCTCCTCTGTTTGGGGGAGTCCTCACACCCTAATGAAATTGCTTGGAACCTGGTATATGTGATATAATGGTGTGTGTATTTGGAGCTGTAACAGTTTGGGTTGCTGAGAGAGGTTACCCAGTGACATTTTAATCGTCTTTCTGACTTCTTTGCCTTGGCATTGGTACTAATCTGTGGGATTAAAACTCAGGCAGTCCGATACTGGATGTACTGTCTCGTGGCGGGGGTTGTGTGTTTACTGCTGCTACAGCAGAGCAGACAGTCTTTCATGTTGAAGGGTCAGATTGACTGTGGAAACTCAGGTTCTCAGGCAGGAGACGTTAGGGTGGTGGTATTCAAACTTTTGGTGACCCCACCCCTCCCCACGCCACCCCACCCCACGCCACCCCTCCCCACCCCACGCAACCCCACGCTACCCCACACCACCCCACACCCCACCACACCACCCCTCCCCACACCACCCCTCCCCACGCCTCCCCACCCCACCCCACACCACCCCTCCCCACCCCATACCACCCCACCCCTCCCCACACCACCCCTCCCCACCCTATACCACCCCACCCCTCCCCACCAACTCACATTTTCAGCCAAATCTCCCCTAACATCAATACATGATTTTCAGTAGGTTTGCATTGACTGTCTGTGTGCATTAAGCCCTATGAGCGCCTTAATAGATGTTATAAAGGGATGTTATGTCATCTTTCTGCCTCCCGTTAACCAACCAACATCCCCTGGTGTGTGTGTGTGTGTATTGTGTGTCTGTATGCCCTCATTGGCATTCAGACACAGTAGTGTATGTTCCACAGTACTACAATACATGTTCTAGCATACATAGAACCAATGGTGCACTGTTTAATTTTCACATAGAAACAATGGTGCACTGTTGAATTTTCACATAGAACCAATGGTGCACTGTTGAATTTTAAATTGGGACAGACACAGTCCCTACGAGCTGCTCCGACAGGCATTCTGTGAATTTGACGTCTGTCTAAATTATACACCACTCACATAACACGCTTCATGTCCAAAGATGTCTGTGACTTAGAACCATACCAAACATCCTAATACTAATAACATGTCATCTGTGATGATATCTTTGTCAGTTCATTTTTAGGCACGTTCTGATTAGGCCTACAGCTTTTGGAAGAACTAATCACCCATCTTCCTGTAGTGAAAGTCCTTCCTCAGTTCTTTCTAAGGGGTCAGCTGTTTTAGCCATAATGAGAAAATGAATATGGATACATGTGATGTTGTCATGGTTGCTATATTTGACCTGAATTGGATTTGCTTCGTCTTAGTTACACCGGTCTTTGCCTGCTCAGGACATAAGAGGAGTCCACTGTTGTCCTGGTCATGCAGGGATATTAAAGCCTGCCTGGTTCCTCTGTTTACAGACCTGCACACCCTGCAGTGTTGATGTGTCCATGACAGCTCACTTAGGGAGTGTGGGAGGTCTGGGGATATATTGATAGAACCTTTCCTCCTCCCACTGGGCTATATGTGTTACACATGCTGCTGTTGGAAGCTGTAGGTCAGATATGATCATTTACTTGGTAATGAACAGACGAGGTCTTAGTTTGTCCAGTCGTCAGCTCTATCCTCTCTCGATTCCCAAAGACAATTAGGACAATCCAATCAAGATTGCTTTGCTTCAAGGCTGTTCTCTTCTCACGACATCCCTCCCCTCTCTGTTTCAAATGGCACGGTGCCAGTGTGGCCATATTGTACAGAATGTCACAGTGTTGTCATGCTGTTGCAGCTCAACTCACCTCCCAGGATCCTCTATTGTTGTCACGCTAGGACAGCCGTGTCACCCTGACTCACTTTAGCTCAGATCATGTGAATTAGAAGGGGAAGCAGACTGCTGAATGATGAGGGAGGAAGTCTAGACACTCAGAAGTTTTGGTAGCATGGTGCATGCACATGTAAGTCTGACACCACTCAGCTAAGCCCAGCCCAGCTGTAAGTCTGACACCACTCAGCTAAGCCCAGCCCAGCTGTAAGTCTGACTCCAGTCAGCTAAGCCCAGCCCAGCTGTAAGTCTGACACCAGTCAGCTAAGCCCAGCCCAGCTGTAAGTCTGACACCAGTCAGCTAAGCCCAGCCCCGCTGTAAGTCTGACACCAGTCAGCTAAGCCCAGCCCAGCTGTAAGTCTGACACCAGTCAGCTAAGCCCAGCCCAGCTGTAAGTCTGACACCAGTCAGCTAAGCCCAGCCCAGCTGTAAGTCTGACACCAGTCAGCTAAGCCCAGCCCAGCTGTAAGTTCAACACCAGTCAGCTAAGCCCAGCCCAGCTGTAAGTTCAACACCAGTCAGCTAAGCCCAGCCCAGCTGTAAGTTCAACACCAGTCAGCTAAGCCCAGCCCCGCTGTAAGTCTGACACCAGTCAGCTAAGCCCAGCCCAGCTGTAAGTCTGACACCAGTCAGCTAAGCCCAGCCCAGCTGTAAGTCTGACACCAGTCAGCTAAGCCCAGCCCAGCTGTAAGTCTGACACCAGTCAGCTAAGCCCAGCCCAGCTGTAAGTTCAACACCAGTCAGCTAAGCCCAGCCCAGCTGTAAGTCTGACACCACTCAGCTAAGCCCAGCCCAGCTGTAAGTCTGACTCCAGTCAGCTAAGCCCAGCCCAGCTGTAAGTCTGACACCAGTCAGCTAAGCCCAGCCCAGCTGTAAGTCTGACACCAGTCAGCTAAGCCCAGCCCCGCTGTAAGTCTGACACCAGTCAGCTAAGCCCAGCCCAGCTGTAAGTCTGACACCAGTCAGCTAAGCCCAGCCCAGCTGTAAGTCTGACACCAGTCAGCTAAGCCCAGCCCAGCTGTAAGTCTGACACCAGTCAGCTAAGCCCAGCCCAGCTGTAAGTTCAACACCAGTCAGCTAAGCCCAGCCCAGCTGTAAGTTCAACACCAGTCAGCTAAGCCCAGCCCAGCTGTAAGTTCAACACCAGTCAGCTAAGCCCAGCCCCGCTGTAAGTCTGACACCAGTCAGCTAAGCCCAGCCCAGCTGTAAGTCTGACACCAGTCAGCTAAGCCCAGCCCAGCTGTAAGTCTGACACCAGTCAGCTAAGCCCAGCCCAGCTGTAAGTCTGACACCAGTCAGCTAAGCCCAGCCCAGCTGTAAGTTCAACACCAGTCAGCTAAGCCCAGCCCAGCTGTAAGTTCAACACCAGTCAGCTAAGCCCAGCCCAGCTGTAAGTCTGACACCAGTCAGCTAAGCCCAGCCCCGCTGTAAGTCTGACACCAGTCAGCTAAGCCCAGCCCAGCTGTAAGTCTGACACCAGTCAGCTAAGCCCAGCCCAGCTGTAAGTCTGACACCAGTCAGCTAAGCCCAGCCCAGCTGTAAGTTCAACACCAGTCAGCTAAGCCCAGCCCAGCTGTAAGTCTGACACCAGTCAGCTAAGCCCAGCCCAGATGTAAGTCTAACTCCAGTCAGCTAAGCCCAGCCCAGCTGTAAGTCTGACACCAGTCAGCTAAGCCCAGCCCAGCTGTAAGTTCGACACCAGTCAGCTAAGCCCAGCCCAGCTGTAAGTTCGACACCAGTCAGCTAAGCCCAGCCCAGCTGTAAGTTCGACACCAGTCAGCTAAGCCCAGCCCAGCTGTAAGTTCGACACCAGTCAGCTAAGCCCAGCCCAGCTGTAAGTCTGACACCAGTCAGCTAAGCCCAGCCCAGCTGTAAGTCTGACACCAGTCAGCTAAGCCCAGCCCAGCTGTAAGTTCGACACCAGTCAGCTAAGCCCAGCCCAGCTGTAAGTCTGACACCAGTCAGCTAAGCCCAGCCCAGCTGTAAGTTCAACACCAGTCAGCTAAGCCCAGCCCAGCTGTAAGTTCAACACCAGTCAGCTAAGCCCAGCCCAGCTGTAAGTTCAACACCAGTCAGCTAAGCCCAGCCCCGCTGTAAGTCTGACACCAGTCAGCTAAGCCCAGCCCAGCTGTAAGTTCGACACCAGTCAGCTAAGCCCAGCCCAGCTGTAAGTTCGACACCAGTCAGCTAAGCCCAGCCCAGCTGTAAGTCTGACACCAGTCAGCTAAGCCCAGCCCAGCTGTAAGTTCAACACCAGTCAGCTAAGCCCAGCCCAGCTGTAAGTTCAACACCAGTCAGCTAAGCCCAGCCCAGCTGTAAGTTCAACACCAGTCAGCTAAGCCCAGCCCCGCTGTAAGTCTGACACCAGTCAGCTAAGCCCAGCCCAGCTGTAAGTCTGACACCAGTCAGCTAAGCCCAGCCCAGCTGTAAGTCTGACACCAGTCAGCTAAGCCCAGCCCAGCTGTAAGTCTGACACCAGTCAGCTAAGCCCAGCCCAGCTGTAAGTCTGACACCAGTCAGCTAAGCCCAGCCCAGCTGTAAGTTCAACACCAGTCAGCTAAGCCCAGCCCCGCTGTAAGTCTGACACCAGTCAGCTAAGCCCAGCCCAGCTGTAAGTCTGACACCAGTCAGCTAAGCCCAGCCCAGCTGTAAGTCTGACACCAGTCAGCTAAGCCCAGCCCAGCTGTAAGTCTGACACCAGTCAGCTAAGCCCAGCCCAGCTGTAAGTTCAACACCAGTCAGCTAAGCCCAGCCCAGCTGTAAGTCTGACACCAGTCAGCTAAGCCCAGCCCAGCTGTAAGTTCAACACCAGTCAGCTAAGCCCAGCCCAGCTGTAAGTTCAACACCAGTCAGCTAAGCCCAGCCCAGCTGTAAGTTCAACACCAGTCAGCTAAGCCCAGCCCCGCTGTAAGTCTGACACCAGTCAGCTAAGCCCAGCCCAGCTGTAAGTCTGACACCAGTCAGCTAAGCCCAGCCCAGCTGTAAGTCTGACACCAGTCAGCTAAGCCCAGCCCAGCTGTAAGTCTGACACCAGTCAGCTAAGCCCAGCCCAGCTGTAAGTCTGACACCAGTCAGCTAAGCCCAGCCCAGCTGTAAGTTCAACACCAGTCAGCTAAGCCCAGCCCCGCTGTAAGTCTGACACCAGTCAGCTAAGCCCAGCCCAGCTGTAAGTCTGACACCAGTCAGCTAAGCCCAGCCCAGCTGTAAGTCTGACACCAGTCAGCTAAGCCCAGCCCAGCTGTAAGTCTGACTCCAGTCAGCTAAGCCCAGCCCAGCTGTAAGTTCAACACCAGTCAGCTAAGCCCAGCCCAGATGTAAGTCTAACTCCAGTCAGCTAAGCCCAGCCCAGCTGTAAGTCTGACACCAGTCAGCTAAGCCCAGCCCAGCTGTAAGTTCGACACCAGTCAGCTAAGCCCAGCCCAGCTGTAAGTTCGACACCAGTCAGCTAAGCCCAGCCCAGCTGTAAGTTCGACACCAGTCAGCTAAGCCCAGCCCAGCTGTAAGTTCGACACCAGTCAGCTAAGCCCAGCCCAGCTGTAAGTCTGACACCAGTCAGCTAAGCCCAGCCCAGCTGTAAGTCTGACACCAGTCAGCTAAGCCCAGCCCAGCTGTAAGTTCAACACCAGTCAGCTAAGCCCAGCCCAGCTGTAAGTCTGACACCAGTCAGCTAAGCCCAGCCCAGATGTAAGTCTAACTCCAGTCAGCTAAGCCCAGCCCAGCTGTAAGTCTGACACCAGTCAGCTAAGCCCAGCCCAGCTGTAAGTTCGACACCAGTCAGCTAAGCCCAGCCCAGCTGTAAGTTCGACACCAGTCAGCTAAGCCCAGCCCAGCTGTAAGTCTGACACCAGTCAGCTAAGCCCAGCCCAGCTGTAAGTTCAACACCAGTCAGCTAAGCCCAGCCCAGCTGTAAGTTCAACACCAGTCAGCTAAGCCCAGCCCAGCTGTAAGTTCAACACCAGTCAGCTAAGCCCAGCCCCGCTGTAAGTCTGACACCAGTCAGCTAAGCCCAGCCCAGCTGTAAGTCTGACACCAGTCAGCTAAGCCCAGCCCAGCTGTAAGTCTGACACCAGTCAGCTAAGCCCAGCCCAGCCCAGCTGTAAGTCTGACACCAGTCAGCTAAGCCCAGCCCAGTTGTAAGTTCAACACCAGTCAGCTAAGCCCAGCCCAGCTGTAAGTTCAACACCAGTCAGCTAAGCCCAGCCCAGCTGTAAGTCTGACACCAGTCAGCTAAGCCCAGCCCCGCTGTAAGTCTGACACCAGTCAGCTAAGCCCAGCCCAGCTGTAAGTCTGACACCAGTCAGCTAAGCCCAGCCCAGCTGTAAGTCTGACACCAGTCAGCTAAGCCCAGCCCAGCTGTAAGTTCAACACCAGTCAGCTAAGCCCAGCCCAGCTGTAAGTCTGACACCAGTCAGCTAAGCCCAGCCCAGATGTAAGTCTAACTCCAGTCAGCTAAGCCCAGCCCAGCTGTAAGTCTGACACCAGTCAGCTAAGCCCAGCCCAGCTGTAAGTTCGACACCAGTCAGCTAAGCCCAGCCCAGCTGTAAGTCTGACACCAGTCAGCTAAGCCCAGCCCAGCTGTAAGTCTGACACCAGTCAGCTAAGCCCAGCCCAGCTGTAAGTTCAACACCAGTCAGCTAAGCCCAGCCCAGCTGTAAGTCTGACACCAGTCAGCTAAGCCCAGCCCAGATGTAAGTCTAACTCCAGTCAGCTAAGCCCAGCCCAGCTGTAAGTCTGACACCAGTCAGCTAAGCCCAGCCCAGCTGTAAGTTCGACACCAGTCAGCTAAGCCCAGCCCAGCTGTAAGTTCGACACCAGTCAGCTAAGCCCAGCCCAGCTGTAAGTTCGACACCAGTCAGCTAAGCCCAGCCCAGCTGTAAGTTCGACACCAGTCAGCTAAGCCCAGCCCAGCTGTAAGTCTGACACCAGTCAGCTAAGCCCAGCCCAGCTGTAAGTCTGACACCAGTCAGCTAAGCCCAGCCCAGCTGTAAGTTCAACACCAGTCAGCTAAGCCCAGCCCAGCTGTAAGTCTGACACCAGTCAGCTAAGCCCAGCCCAGCTGTAAGTCTGACACCAGTCAGCTAAGCGCAGCCCAGCTGTCAGTTAGGAGGTAACCACCAGGCATAATATAAATCATGATATCTTCCTTTCTACATACCATGAGAACTGAATAGAGAACTGAATAGAGAACTGAATAGAGAACTGAATAGAGCACTGAATAGAGCACTGAATAGAGAACTGAATAGAGCACTGAATATAGAACTGAATAGAGCACTGAATAGAGAACTGAATATAGCACTGAATAGAGCACTGAATAAAGCACTGAATAGAGAACTGAATAGAACACTGAGTAGAGAACACTGAATAAAGCACTGAATAGAGCACTGAATAGAGGCCCATGGGCTTCCCCAGGACCACCCACCCCAGACCTCTGCTCACTCATTCACTGCCCACTAAGGTTGTTTCCCAGGTGAGCTGTGCCAGTTGGTGTGCCCTTGAATGAGACAGCACCCTACTAAGCACACTCAGATCCAAGGATTACAGTGAAGGGTTTAGTAGGGGGAGGAGTCTGAAAGGTGAACCTGTTGTGTGTTGAGGCTGTGTACATAATACTATGCTATTATCCAGCATGCTGTGGTTTTGTGGGATGGAAGCCCGGGGAAGTTCAGCTGAGGAAACGTCCGGGCTGAGTGTTTTGTGGGATGGAAGCCCGGGGAAGTTCAGCTGAGGAAACGTCCAGGCTGAGTGTTTTGTTTTTAGATCATTTCATTTGAAATTCTATCTTGTGCTTCAGCAAATAACTGAAGGATTAGCCGGGACTGATGAAATGTAATTAATCATACCCACATTGTACTTTATATTTAACCTAGATATTTTTGAGTTGTTGGAGCATTCTACAGTCCTCAACCAGCAGTTTGTGTTTTACTATGACACTGTAGTTGTATTAATAAACCAAGTCCATCATGTCAAATGAACTAAACAACATTCCCATCTCCTATCATGCTCCAATATATTGATGTATACCAACGGTCAGATAGTCCACTTGGAATAAATGTTGTTTATGTGTCTGTTGACAGTTATAGTGCTGTAAGGAGGATTTGCCCATGTGGACATTTTCTCAGTGAGTTTATCACAGTATTACCACACCATAATACGACTGTAATTTCCAGATAAAGCATGTCTGCTTTGCCCTGGGCACTGTTAGGCCCTGTTTAGTCCCTCATTATGGTTTGTCAAATAAATATCCTACAATAGCCAGTTGAAAAGGGCAATGCTTGAATGGACTCTTTAAGAGGAGGCTGTACTTGGCCTTCAAGTATACATTCCTCCAGCTCAGTGCTCCCTCTGTGGTCCCGCTCCCCTCCCCTAGCCCTCCCCTCCCTCGCTCTCACTACTCCGTTCCCATAGGGGCCCTCGCCAAAGCAAACTCCAGAGAGGAAGTCTCCCCCTCCATTTTTATCTCTTTCACTCTTTCACTCACTCCCTTCTAAGAGGGGCCATGTTGGGTAGTTTAGGATTGCATTGGAGCACAGTGAGGGTAATGTAGTCATGCATGTGGTGTGCAGCCAGGCTAGGAGGATATATGCAGAAAGTGTTATGGCTGTGATGCTGTGTCTGTGTGGTCTGGTTATGGCTGTGATGCTGTGTCTGTGTGGTCTGGTTATGGCTGTGATGCTGTGTCTGTGTGGTCTGGTTATGGCTGTGATGCTGTGTCTGTGTGGTCTGGTTATGGCTGTGATGCTGTGTCTGTGTGGTCTGGTTATGGCTGTGATGCTGTGTCTGTGTGGTCTGGTTATGGCTGTGATGCTGTGCCTGTGTGGTCTGGTTATGGCTGTGATGCTGTGCCTGTGTGGTCTGGTTATGGCTGTGATGCTGTGTCTGTGTGGTCTGGTTATGGCTGTGATGCTGTGTCTGTGTAGTCTGGTTATGGCTGTGATGCTGTGCCTGTGTGGTCTGGTTATGGCTGTGATGTTGTGTCTGTGTGGTCTGGTTATGGCTGTGATGCTGTGTCTGTGTGGTCTGGTTATGGCTGTGATGCTGTGTCTGTGTGGTCTGGTTATGGCTGTGATGCTGTGTCTGTGTGGTCTGGTTATGGCTGTGATGCTGTGCCTGTGTGGTCTGGTTATGGCTGTGATGCTGTGCCTGTGTGGTCTGGTTATGGCTGTGATGCTGTGCCTGTGTGGTCTGGTTATGGCTGTGATGTGGTGCTGAGTAAAGCCTATGTGGCTTCTCTTCTGTGAGATCAGTGTCAGATTTAGCCAGCAGGTCCCTTGTGGTGTCTGGGAGGGTCTGTTTTCTGGCTCTATGATGTCTGAGGCTCTACGTCTTCCTGGAGCTGCAAACCTCAGGGTAGAAATAGTACCAGACAGAAAGCTTTTGTTGGGAAAACAACAGCAATGGCAGTAATTACAGAGTCCGGTTTCACCACTCCTCGCTTCTTAGAAAACCACAAGCAGGTGAGGGGTTGAGTCATCGTGGAGTCAGCTAGAGGTCTGGGTTAAATGCCCCTGAAAATTAACCTCAATGTCTGCTTCTGACTGCGTGTGTGTGTGCTTGCGTGCGTGCATGTGTGCGTGTGTATGTGGTTAGACACTTAGAGAGGAAACAGACATGTGTGAGTCAGGGAGGGAGACATGAGATGAGTGTCCAGACAACCACAGTCATGCCGTATGCACTTGGGCCTTGTGATAACACAACTGCTGTGTGATTATAGCTTTATGGGCCAGAGGCACAGCTAGAAATGACAAGGTTTTGTGGCATGTTTTAGTCTTGAGTGCCGTCGTACAGTAGACTGAGGCAGTCAGTGCAGTGTGAGACCTGACTGACAACTTCCTCCCCGTCAGTGGAGGCTGCTGACGGGAGGACGGCTCATAATAATGGCTGGAACTGAGCAAATGCGCCGAATACAACAGGCGACTTACAAGCCCTTAACAAACAATGCAGATTTTGTTTTTAAGTAAGAAAGAAAATATTAACGATAATGAGGCTATATACAGGAGGTACCAGTACCGAGTCAATGTGTGGGGGTACAGTCAAGGTAATATGTACATGTAGGTAGGGGTAAAGGGACTCTGCATAGATAATAAACAGCGATTAGCATCAGCGTAAAAAAGGGGGTCAATGCAAATAGTCCGGGTAGCCATCTGATTAACTGTTTAGCAGTCTAATGGCTTGGGGATGGAAGCTGTTAAGGAGCATTTTGGACCTAGACTTGGCACTCTGGTACCGCTTGCAATGCGGTAACAGAAAGAACAGTCTATGACTAGGGTGGCTTGAGTCCTTGACAATTTTTAGTGCCTTCCTCTGACACCACCTGGTATAGAGGTCCTGGATGGCAGGGAGCTTGGCCACAGTGATTTACTGGGCCGTACGCACTACACTCTGCAGCGCCTTGCGGTCGAATGCTGAGCAGTTGCCATACAAAGCGGTAATGCAACCAGTCAGGATGCTCTCGATGGTGCAACTGTATAGCTTTTTGAGGAATGGGGACGCATGACAAATCTTTTCAGTCTCCTGGGGGGGAATAGGTGTTGTCGTGCCTTCTTCACGACTGTCTTGGTGTGTTTGGACCATGATAGTTTGTTAGTGATGTGTACGCCAAGGAACTTGAAGCTCTCGACCCGCTCCATTACAGTCCCATTGATGTGAATGGGGACGTGCTCGGCCCCCCTTTTCCTGTAGTCCACAATCAGCTCTTTTGTCTTGCTCACGTTGGGGGAGAGGTTGTTGTCCTGGCCACGCAGTTGTGGGTGCGTGGCCACGCAGTTGTCATGGCAGATCTGTTGTTGTCTACCCTCACCACCTGGGGGGTGGCCCGTCAGGAAGTCCAGGATCCAGTTGCATAGGGAGGTGTTTAGTCCCAGGGTCCTTGGCTTAGTGATGAGCTTTGAGGGCAGTATGATGTTGAACACTGAGCTGTAGTCAATGAACAGCATTCTTACGTAGGTGTTCCTTTTGTACAGGTGGGAAAGCGCAGTGTGGCGTGCAATAGAGATTGCGTCATCTGTGGATCTCTTGGGGCGGTATGCGAATTGTAGTGGGTCTAGGGTTTCTGGGATGATGGTGTTGATGTGAGCCATGACCAGCCTTTCAAAGCACTTCATGGCTACAGACGTGAGTGCTACAGGGCGGTAGTCATTTAGGCAGGTTACCTTGGTGTTCTTGGGCACATGGCCTATGGTGGTCTATTTGAAACATGTAGTTATTACAGAGTCATCAGGGAGAGGTTGAAAATGTCAGTGAAGACACTTGCCAGTTGATCAGCATGCTCTGAGAATGTTGACCTGTTTAAAGGTCTTACTCACATCGGCTACGGAGAGCGTGATCACACAGTCGTCTGGAACAGCTGCTGCTCTCATGCATGGTTCAGTGTTGCTTGCCTCAAATCGAGCATAGAAGACATTTAGCTCTTTTAGTAGGCTTGTGTCACTAGGCAGCTCGCGGCTGGGTTCCCTTTGTAATCCGTAATAGTTTGCAACCACTGCCACATCCGATGAGTGTCCGAGCCGGTGTAGTAGGATTCAATCTTAGTCCTGTATTGATGCTTTGCCTGTTTGACGGTTCGTCTGAGGGCATAGTGGGATTTCTTATAAGCGTCCGGATTAGTGTCCCGCTCCTTGGAAGCGGCAGCTCTAGCCTTTAGCTTAGTGCTAATTTTGCCTGTAATCCATGGGTTCTGACTGGGATATGTATGTTCGGTCACAGTGGGGACGACGTCGTCGATGCTGAAGCCGGTGACTGATGTGGTATACTCCTCAATGCCATCGGATTAACATATTCCTGGAACATATTCCCGTCTGTGCTAGCAAAACAGTCCTATAGCTTAGCATCCACGTCATCAGACCACTTCCGTGTTGAGCGAGTCACTGGCACTCCCTGCTTGAGTATATGCTTGTAAGCAGGAATCAGGAGGATATAATTATGGCCAGATTGTGGCCGGATTTCAGTCCCTGGCCACTAGGAGCGCCACTTCTGGGTGAGCATTCTCTTGTTTGCTTATGGCCTTATACAGCTCGTAGAGTACGGTCTTAGTGCCTGCATCGGTTTGTGTTGGTAAATATACAGCTACGAATAATATAGATGAAAACACTCTTGGTAAATAGTATGGTCTACAACTTATCATGAGGTACTCTGCTGTTCTGTCTTGCCGATGCACGGAAAACCCAGCCAACTGTATATTATCCATGTCCTCGTTTATTCTCCAGTGATTGCACGTTTGCCAGTAGGACGGATGGTGAAGGCGGATTTTCCACTCGCCGACGAATTCTCACCAAGCACCCAGATCTGCGCCCACTGTATTGGCGTCTGCTTTTAATGTGAATGATGGGGATTTGGGCCTGGTCCGGGAGGAGCTGTAAATCTTTCACTTCCGAATCATTACAGAAAAAATCTTCGTCCTGTCCGAGGTGTGTAATCGCTGTCCTGATATCCAGAAGCTATTTTCGGTCATAAGAGACGGTGGCAGAAACATTATGTAGAAAAAAAGTTACAAACACCACGAAAAAAAACACAGAATAGCATGATTGGTTAGGAGCCCGTAAAACGACAGCCATCCCCTCCGGCTCCATCTCTAGGTGATCGCAGACCTCTCACACTGCCTAGGTAAACATATCCTCATCCTGACGCAGACCTCTCACACTGCCTAGGTAAGTATATCCTCATCCTGACAAGTGCAGACCTGAGGGTAGGGGCTAGATTACTCTGTCTCACCACTGGAGCCAGGGCCCCAGTGCTGCACAGAACCTGTTTCAACACCGCCTCTTCCTGGATCATTGTCACATGGCCAAACATGCCGCTATGTGTGGCCCCTTTGCTCAGTGAGAGAGTGAGAGAAAGAGAGAAAAAAGGGGAAGAGAGAGAGACAAGAAGAGAGAGAGAGAGAGAGAGAAAATGGGGAGAGAGAGAGAGACAAGAAGAGAGAGAGATGTTATGTTAGGTAGTCTCTCCTAACAGTAGCATCATCTTGCTCAGCAGAGTGAAGCGGGAAACATTGCGTGACTACGATCCGTGCCGATGTGTAGCAGCACTGGCAGAACATTTTACTCCAGTTGTCCATCAGATTCCAGCGCCATTACTCTGCTCTTCATAGTTCTCTCAGCCCTCTCTCCCACACAGAGCAGAGAGCAGCTCCACTCCACCTAATGATGTGGTATGGTGTAGCTCTGCTGGCTGCCATCCAGACCAGCCTGGTTGTCTGCTACTCCCAGCCTAGACACACACAGAACAGAGCCCCCAGCTCACTATTCACAGCCAGACCTCTTATAGACACATCTACTGCTGCCCTCACACACTGACGTAGGTCCACTAGCTGATGTTGTATGACACATGGATGTTTTCTCTGGAATACACCTCAACTGAGATGATGTACAGTATCACACACCTCTGAAGAGGATGTTGTGTTAAAGTGTTGGGCCAGTAACCAAAAGGATGCTGGTTCGAATCCCCGAGCTGACGTGGTGAAAAATCTGTTGATGTGCCCTTGAGCAAGGCACTTCATCCTCATTTCTCCTGTAAGTCGCTCTGGATAAGAGTGACTGCTAAATGATGTGAATGTATGGGGGATTTGTACAGTATGAGGAAGTGTATTGCAGACTACTCCAGTAAATTCCTGTGGATGTTGATAATTAATAGCCTTTCTCTTTCCTATCTAGTCTCACAGCCCAGTTCCAGCCAAAAAGTCCAAACTGGTAAAACTACGCTCTCCATCAGCTGACAAAGAGAAGCAACCTGATTGGTTACAATCTCTATCAAAGTCAGCGAACAAGGTTAATAGCTCATGTTCTTCACTTTTTGTGTGAAATGTGATTTTTTCCAATGTCAGGGGATCCTACAGATGTAGGATCTTAATGTGAGACTGTTTTCTGAAAATAATCCTCCAGCAACAGGACATTTGAATTATTTTTCATTAGGGAAAATGAAGTCTGACATTTTTAAGTGGAAATTACAAACTTTAGAAGCCTTTTTAAACCTTGAATACACAACAAGTTTGCATTTCCTGCCGTGCAGGTAAATTCTCATCAACAAAAGTGATCAAATTAAGATCCTATGTCTTTATACAGAGTCCTTGTCTAATTGACTGTGTTACCTTATACAGTTAGATAATTAATGTTGTCAATAGTCTTTTTAACAAAACTGTCTGCCTTATGCAATAAGATTTCACTTTTCCTTTCCAGGGATGTTTTTCAAATTCCCCATTTCACTGTATTAAATGAATTCTATATTTTGTCAGGATCTGAAACGGGTCCAGCTGAAACAGAGGTCGTCAGCCTTCCGCCCCTGGTCCTCCAGTAGTCCATCTGCTGAAAAGGAGAAGTCTACTAGTCACAATGAGAGGTCAGTCAGAGACAGACAGTCATGTTGTCATAGTTTCACTCATCCATTTCACCACACCACACTAAAGGGGTGTTTGGCTGAAACATTCCTAAGGGATTACAATGTAATGAGGACCAATAACTACATTGTCCGCTGCTATGCTCCCTTACTTTATATTGTTGAAATACAGTAATTAAGGTCACTTGTATTTTCTTGTCATAACAGATTCATCCACAAAAACATAGACACGTCTGTAGTGCCAAATGTGGCCCCAGCTCTGTTGGCCTACCAGAGAGAGGAGCAGGCCCCTGTGGGCCACAGTCAGGCTCTAGCCAGGGGAGACCAGCACATCAGCTCCAGACCAGCACCACAGTGTGGAGAATCCCAGCCTGGGCCCAGACCTGTCCACATCAACACCAACACTAATAACACAGCCAACAGTGTGGAGGACATGGAGACTGACAGGGAGATTGAGGTGGACGACTGTGATGACTGTGAGTATGACACACTGTTGTTCAGACATTCGGTAGGAGAAATAGGGCACCATGACACAAATTACTCCAACTCTCAAGGACAGGCAACCTAACCCGAGCTAATACTACTGGAGAAGGCTATGGTTAGATGGCCTGATCCCTGTGACAGAGCACCATCTAGTGGTTGGTCTGTGCAGTACAGAGCACAGAGTGCATTCTCAACTTGCTTAACAGCAGATGTCGCTGCTGCGCCAATACATTTTTTAGGCTTCCCGCTATGAAAGGCCCAGCAGTGCAGTCAAAAATGTGATTTCCTCTGTTTTATATATATTTCCACAATATGAGGTTGGAATAATACTATGAAATTGTGAAAGTTATGTTTATACCATTTTCGTGTAATAGATTAAATTTCAGCCTGCTTTGGAAGGGTTGAGTTTCGACCTGCCTGGTGATTAGTTAATAGACCAATAAGAAAGAGAGTTCCAAACATCTCTGCCGATAACAGCTAGTTTTCAGTTTTCCCCTCCCCACTCAGACCACTCCCAGACAGTCCTAGTGTAACAGTATAGCTTCCGTCTCTCTCCTCACCCCTACCTGGGCACGAACCAGGGAACTTCTGCACACATTGACAACAGCCACGCTTGCTTGAAGCATCATTACCCATAGCTCCACAAAAGCCGCAGCCCTTGCAGAGCAAGGGAAACAACTACTTCAAGGTCTCAGAGCGAGTGACGTCACCGATTGAAACGCCATTAGCGCGCACCCCGCTAACTAGCTAGCCATTTCACATTGGTTACACTAGCAAATTCTTACTTGAGAAATTGCTCTTTGCTAAGAAGCTATTTTGTTTCCTTCTGACCATTTTGATTGAATGCAATCACAGTAAGATACTTAATTATTACCCAGAAATTATTTTATATTGAGGTAAAATGGCTACATTGGATCTTTAACATAATGTTTTATTTTTCTGTCTGTCAGACCCACCATTGGTCCCCTCCTTGGCATCCCCTCCCTCTGCCTGTTCCAGTGTGTACCAGACCCTGACCCCTCAGACCACCGTGAGGCCTCTGGAGGGCCCAGTCCGGCTGGTATTACCAAGGGAACCGTCATGCCCAGAGCTGGACACGCTGAGACAGACCCTGTATGGATGCCTGGACTCCAAGGAGGCCAGGGAGAAGTTCCTGCAGGAGATTATTCAAATGAGAGTGAAGCAGGAAGAGAAATTGGGGGTTGCTCTGCAGGCCAAACTTAGTCTTCAGCAGGTAAACCTCACACTCAAGATCCAAAATGGCCCCCTTTGGCACAAAAAGGAAAACAGTTTCTTTATGTGTAGAGAAAATCTTTAAGTGTTTTAAAGATTATGTTTATACACATAAAGAAACTGTTTTCATATATATATATATTTTTATTCCCCCACAGGAGCTGGAGTTTGTGAGGGTGTCCAAGAAGGGGCGTCTTCGAGAGGCCATCGAGGCCAAGCACAATCTGAGGAAAGAGATAGATCACCTGCACATGGAGTGGGACAGGAAGATGAGGGAGGCTGACGAGTCCCGTGGCCATCTGAAAAGAGAGCTGGAGAGAGAGATACAGTTACGGGTCTGCGACAAAGGCTGTGAGGCTGAACGCCTGCGATCCAAGTACTCCATACAGGTAAGACCAAGATCCTAATGATATAGCCTATATACTTAGGACATCATACAAAAAGAATCACACACACACACACACACACATACACATACACAATGAACTGTAATTGAGTCATTGTATATGCTCCCTGACTGATGTGTACGTTCCTTTCCAGATTAAAGAGCTGCAGGTACAGCTGCATCAGGCGGAGGCGGACCGAGAGCAGCTGAGAGAGGAGCTGCAGCAGGAGAGGGAGGCGCGGCAGAGCCTGGAGAGGGTGGTCAAGGACCTGCAGGCTCAGCTGGGAGGCCCACAGGACAACGCCATGAACCCCGAACACACTAGCACAGAGACACACAGACAGACATAACACCCCAATGGATCCTAAAGATGCATGCAGTGGACTGGAGTCAAAGACGTAATGGAAGAGGCTGGATACAGACTGAATTGCGCCTCTTGTTAAGGGAAAGAAATTCAGTAAATTAAAGATGTTTGTTGGAGCAAAGTCAATATGTTTTCATAGTATGAAAAATAAATCTTCTGATTACTGATATGGTTAGTGATAGGATAGAAATGGACATTATTGTAATAATATATGAACTTCATAGGGTGAACTGGATAGAAGCATGAATACGCATGACGTACAGCCTACAGATGATAAGAAATAAACTACATAGAAGACACCTCACAAGTGACTTTAGAGCCCTCGGTCAGATTCCTGAAGCTTTTTAACGATTTTATTTTGGTATAAGCTATTTAAAAATGTAGAAATATAGCTACATAATGTTACTTGAATATAAAGGAGAAGTGATTGTTTTCATGAAATGACAGCAGCAGATGCTTGTGCCACACAATCTCGGTACACTTTAAGGTATTACAAACCACTGAAAACAATGGACACCAGTTGACCACTATTTACTTCATTCAACCGATCAGTTTGCTTAATTCTAATGTTTTCATTTTGATGTTGTACAGGAAATGTTGTCTGAGCAGCACTGCTATCCTACAGGCAACGCTCACATACATATTTACACATTCACATACAAACATATAGGCCTATGTATACCAGCTTCTCTACCGTGTGTATTTGTGTTCTTGTATTTAAAGCCTGAAGTATTTGGGATTGTGTGGTCTGGAATCAGTTCCAGCCACCTTTTTGTTCTCATCTTAAATATTTTATTAAAGTGTTACTTTTTACAATCCTTATACAACTTAATATGTTTTGTTTTTTAATTGTTTTGAGATACAGTATATTGTGTATGAAACCAAACCATGTGACAAATGTTTAAATGTGCTTGTCCATGCTAAAATGGAGTTCCGCCCACATAAAACACCTTTGATAAAGCTTTCTCTTTCTCTTTGGTGAATTGAGGTATTTCCAATTTTGTATCGAGTACTGTAAAATAATTTATATCCTGAAATAATTTCCTGCTTGTCAATTATAAGCAGCATACATTTTTAGTCACTGGTTTTAGGGCTCTTTGAAAAAACAACATGTGCTGTTTATATGAACAACATTTCTACATATACAAAATATGGATATATTTTTTTACTTTACTAAAAGTAATTGCACTTTTAAAAAATAAAATTGCATTGTGCATTTAACTCCCTCTTCTGTTTTTCAACTCACAAATGAACATGAACATAGAATTGAACAACATCATTTAATGACCTCTTGTGTAAATACAACGTTTAAGGATGATTTTGTAAATAAGATTTGTGTCAATAAGTTTTCCTTGCTTCACACCTAAATTGCATATGAATATCATTTTGACTCTTACTTGAAACCAATAGAAACTCTATATTTGAAATGTTGATATTCTAGTTTCATTATTGTTCCCCTTCAATATCATCTCAAATCAATGTGCATTTATTACAATGAATTATGGGTAGAAAAAAGAAGAGGAAATATTGCTAATTGACTGATCAGTGATCTTTGTCAGATGGAGACAAAAACAGAGAGAACATTTAAAATGTCCTCTTTATTTTCTTTCTTCAATGACACTTTTCAGAAAATGTATCTCATTTGTTAAGTGTGTACCAAAACCCAGACCAAAATCGATACCCGAAGACGATATCTCAGCATCAATTCCTTTATCAGGTTTCCCAATGCTAAAGCTCCAATTAGGATAAATATTACAACTTCTCTGGGTTTCATCCCTAGGTGCTCTCTTATGTATTGTAGAATAAAATACTTTTATGTCTCATGTACCAGTTACTATTATTATCTCCCCACTGAATACCTGTTGGGTACAATGTAATAACATTATACATTGTGTTTATGCTCTTGTTGTAGTTTTGGTTTGTAAGTGGGGGTTGTTTTTGCCGCTTGTTTCAGTGTAGATTTTTTCTTTGGAAAACCTGTATAATACCCATTAAAAATCAAATCAACCATTTTCAATGGTGTGTTTTATATTTTACTACTGTCAGTGAGTTACACAAAGTGTAACACTGTTATGTAATCATATCTAAGAAACAGGGACAATTTAAAGGCGCAATATGTAACTTCTTTGTCCTCTGTGGATATGGGACAAAATGCACAAACAATTAATGTTCAGACAAAAACACACACACATACAGTATGCAGAAACAAACTTAAGCCAATCAACAAGCCAATCATTTCAGCTTTCCATTTTGTATTAATTAGTAAACGCTTCTAAAAACATAATTCCACTTTGACATTATGTTGTATTGTGTGTAGGCCAGTGACCAAATCATCTACATTTAATCTGCTTTCAATTCAGGCTGTAACACAACAAAATGTGGAAAAAGTAATGGCGCTGAATATTATAACACTTTCAATTACCACCAACAATCTGTGGGTTCCCATCATAACAGAGGGAAAATGCAGGTAACATGCATAGATGATGGGTATGGACTCCAGACAATGCTTGGAGATTATACTGAGTGATACAGACGAGCGGGCAGCACGTCTCTCTCTACTCCAGATCGCTGAGGAAGGTTACCTGCTCTTACTGTCATGCTCAACATTACAATACAAAACATACATACTATACAAACATGTCACGGCCCATGGGACAGAAGGTCCTAATGGAAGCCAGTTCAGTTTTATAGACAAAGTCAACTGTAGATAAGCCTACAGTAGACTCAATCAATCAATTAGTCAATGTTGGAGCAAAATATGTTCAAGGTGGAAATTACAAACTTCAGAAGCCTTTTAAAACTTTAAATACACTACACGTTTGTCATTTCCTGCATTGCAGGAAAGTGCCTTTGCAACAGGTTGATCAAATTAAGATCTTACATCTGTATAAACCCTTACAAAAAAGGAAACAATTCAAGTGAAAAGCATAATTTGCTCAAACTGAGCTTTAATTTTTGTTGGATGTTTTCAGTGCATTTTGAACGCATTCCGAAAATTTGATTTAAAAAAATGTTGCACTGAAATTTCAAATTTTACTGACAGCGCTAATTGAATAGACTATATATACAAAGGTATGTGGACAACCCTTCAAATGAGTTTCTGACAGGTGTATATGCAATCTCCATAGACAAACATTGGCAATAGGGGTGGTAGGTAGCCTAGTGGTTAGAGCACTGGGCCAGTAACCAAAAGGTTGCTAGAACAAATCCCTGAGGTGACAAGGTAAAAAATATGTCCTTCTGCCCCTGAACAAGGCAGTTAACCCACTGTTCCTAGGCAGCATTGTAAATAAGAATTTGTTCTTAACTGACTTGCCTAGTTAAATAAAGGTTACATTTTTTTAAATAGAATGGGCTTACTGAATAACTCACTGACTTTCAATGTGGCATTGTCATTGGATGCCATCAAACTTCTGCCCTGCTAGAGCTGCTGCGGTCAACTGTAAGTGCTATTATAGTAAAGTGGAAACTTCTAGGAGCAACAACGGCTAAGCCACAAAGTGTTAGGTCACAGAACGGGACTGCTGAAGCGTGTAAAAATCATCTGTCCTCAGTTGCAACACTCACTACCGAGTTCCAAACTGCCTCTGGAAGCAACGTCAGTACAAGAACTGGTCATCGGGAGCTTCATGAAATGGGTTTCCATGGCCGAACAGCCGCAAACAAGCCTAAGATCACCATGTGCAATGCCAAACGTCGGCTGGAGTGGTGTAAGGCTCGCCACTATTGGACTCTGGACCAGTGGAAACACGTTCTCTGGAGTGATGAATCACGCTTCACAATTTGGCAGTCAGACAGACAAACCTGGTTTTGGCAAATGCCAGGAGAACACTACCTGGCTGAATGCATAGTGCCAACTGTAAAGTATGGTGGAGGAGGAATAATGGTCTGGGGCTGTTTTCATGGTTTGTGCTAGTGTAACAGTTTAACTTTAGTCCGTCCCTTCGCCTCGACCCGGGCGCGAACCAGGGACCCTCTGCACACATCAACAACAATCACCCACGAAGCATCGTTACCCATCGCTCCACAAAAGCCATGGCCCTTGCAGAACAAGGGGAACCACTACTTCAAGGTCTCAAAGCGAGTGACGTCACCGATTGAAACGCTATTAAAGCGCACCACCGCTCACTAGCTAGCCGTTTCACATCGGTTACACTAGATCCCTTAGTTCCAGTGAAGAGAAATCTTAACCCTACAGCATACAATAAAATTCTAGACGATTCTGTGCTTCCAACTTTGTGGCAATAGTTCGGGGAAGGCCCTTTCCTGTTTCAGCATGACAATGCCCCGTGCACAAAGCGAGGTCCATACAGAAATGATTTCTCAAGATCGGTGTGGAAGAACTTGTCTGGCCTGCAAAGAGCCCTGACCTCAACCCCATCGAACACCTTTGGGATGAATTGGAATGCTGACTGCGAGCCATGCCTAGTCGCCCAACATCAGTGCTCAACCTCACTAATGCTCGTGTGAACTTGCAATTCCACAAATGAACATGACATTTTCACATGAGAAAGTTTTTCACGTGAAACTGCCATTCACATAAAGTGAAAACAAGTTTTTCTCCTTACATGTGAAAGGGTGGTGTTAACATGTGAACTCTAAATTTAATACATGTGAAAATATAGTTTCAGATGTGAATTTAAGCTCAACATGTGAAAACAGCTATTTCACGTGAAAAAGTGATTTCACATGTGAAAATTAGATGTTCACATGTGAAACTGCAAATTTGACATGTTTTTTTGTTGTTGTAATGGTGGGCCCAAATGCTATTCTTTTAGGGCACAAAAGTACAGTACAGGGATAGAAAGATCTGTACTGTATGAGCACAAAGGCCATCTGATGTTAACCACGTGTGTGTATGTGTTCCTCCCTCCCTGTGGCTTGTCTGCAGCGGAGAGGTGAGTGTGTTCCTCCCTCCCTGTGGCTTGTCTGCAGCGGAGAGGTGAATGTGTTCCTCCCTCCCTGTGGCTTGTCTGCAGCGGAGAGGTGTATGTGTCCCTCCCTCCCTGTGGCTTGTCTGCAGCGGAGAGGTGTATGTGTTCCTCCCTCCCTGTGGCTTGTCTGCAGCGGAGAGGTGAATGTGTTCCTCCCTCCCTGTGGCTTGTCTGCAGCGGAGAGGTGTATGTGTCCCTCCCTCCCTGTGGCTTGTCTGCAGCGGAGAGGTGAATGTGTCCCTCCCTCCCTGTGGCTTGTCTGCAGCGGAGAGGTGAATGTGTTCCTCCCTCCCTGTGGCTTGTCTGCAGCGGAGAGGTGTATGTGTTCCTCCCTCCCTGTGGCTTGTCTGCAGCGGAGAGGTGTATGTGTTCCTCCCTCCCTGTGGCTTGTCTGCAGCGGAGAGGTGTATGTGTTCCTCCCTCCCTGTGGCTTGTCTGCAGCGGAGAGGTGTATGTGTCCCTCCCTCCCTGTGGCTTGTCTGCAGCGGAGAGGTGAATGTGTTCCTCCCTCCCTGTGGCTTGTCTGCAGCGGAGAGGTGTATGTGTTCCTCCCTCCCTGTGGCTTGTCTGCAGCGGAGAGGTGAATGTGTCCCTCCCTCCCTGTGGCTTGTCTGCAGCGGAGAGGTGAATGTGTTCCTCCCTCCCTGTGGCTTGTCTGCAGCGGAGAGGTGTATGTGCACCATGCAGACTGGCACCCAGATGACCAAACTGAAAGGGAATATGCGGCTGGTCAGGTTCTTCTACCTGGATGAACACAAGTCCTGCATCCGCTGGACGTCCTCCAGGAAGCAAGGCTTAAAGTGAGTCACACAAGGAATGTTTCAGATAGGGTTTCAGCCTAGTACTTGAGGAATACTCTTGTATTTCCACTTTGTCTACATGCAACCATTTACCAGTCCAATTCCATACTCAATGTGCAAATGACGATACTGCATGTGTGTATTAGCTACCACCTAATTACTCATATAGATTAGACCAGAATGATATGTTATGTTTAGTATGGTTACATAAGACAGAAGGTTAGTTAAGGCAGAAATGAAAGGATGGTGTGTTGGTTGGGGTGGATGGGTAGGTGTATAACAGGAACATCTAGCAACCCAAAGGTTGTGTGTTTGAATCTCATCACGGACAACTTTAGCATTTTAGATGATTAGCTTACTACTTTTTAGCTACTTGCAACCCTTTCCAGAACCCTAACCTTAACCCTTTAACCTAAATCCTAACCTTAACCATAACCTTAACCCCTAACCCTAAGCCCTAGCCTCGCTAACGTTAGCCACCTAGTTAATGTTAGCATTAGCCACCTAGTTAACGTTCGTACAACAAATTGGAATTCGTAATAATCATACGTATTGCAAATTCGTAACATATTTTACAATTTGGATTTCGAAACATATCATACGAAATGAATGATGGACATCCACAAATTAATACGTACCATAACATATCATAATCATTTGAATGTCCTGGATTTTTGTTTACTATGTTACATCTATTCCTGAGTCCGGGTTGATGAAATCGGTTATTACAGATCATTTACTGCTGTATTATTATTTTTATTTTCTTTACCTTTATTTAACCAGGTAAGTCATTGAGAACACATTCTATTTTACAATAACGACCTGGATTTCATTCCCGTTCATTTTAATGTTGTTTCTCCCCACTCCCAAATCCATCTATGAGGCGTGTGACGGAAAGAGATCTGAGATCTTCCAGCGCTATGCCGACAGCCGCTTTGACCCCAACTGCTGCTTCAGTATTTACCATGGCGACCATGTGGAGTCTCTTGACCTGGAGATGAGGCCCACACCTGGATTACTGGCCTGAATAACCCCATGGCTGGCATCAGTGCCGAAGACAGTCTGGCGAAGAGACAACGCAAAAGGGACCAATATCCTTTACTCTGTTACTGTGGAGCATGTCACTCGTAGGGCACCTGTAGCCTCATGAACAATTGGTGAATATAGACTATAGACCGCCCTAAAAGAGCAATGAATACACACATTTGACAAATAGAATAGGACCTGAATATCATCAGCCTGTGGTTCTTTGATTAGATTAGGATACTTACCAACATTAGTGAAAAATCATGTGTAGCAACACATGTAATTCCAGGGATGTCATGTCACATAGGATGCATTTTGATACACACTAAAAGTAATGTCTTGATGTCATTGGTCACTGGTCTCCGTGTCTCATCCTTAACTCTTATTCCACATGGTTACAACAAACCTTCTCAGAGGCAGACAAAAACGGGGATGGCAATTTGAGCCTTGGAGAGGTTCTTCAGCTGATCCACAAACTCAAGGTGAACCTACCCAGGCAGAAAGTCAGAGAGCTGTTTAAGATAAGATCATATTCAGATGATCCAAGATCTGGGGTATCTCAATGTTTCTCATTACAATACAGTAGTTTTACAGAAGATAATTATATTTATCATGTGGATAAATATATATAAAACAAAACCCAGCATCTCTTATAACTATTTTGGAAGAGCTTGCGTTTCAGGTTTCCTTACATGGTTCTGCACACAATGTACCCAGCAAATCACTGTCATAACTCATGAGGACGACCATAGCAGAATCACAAATTTCTTTCCATTAAACATCCTGGCTGGTAAATTTAGAGTCATTTCTATCAGTGAATGTAACAGATTAAAGGCCTATTATTATTATAAACAATTTGTATTGTGAAAACTAATGCAAATTGCTAATAATAGCATTTTACTCCCAACTGTAATATTATCTTTTAAAGAAAAGCAGTATTTTAAAAATGATTTTTTTTAAACAATAACAACAACAAATGACGTATGCCCCCGTCAGAAGACAGGTTGGGAACCACTGCCCTAGGAGACTTTAAAAGTCAGAAACAGGGTTTTACTGATGACAAGACTTTTCCAAACGGGTTTTATGGGTCAAAGATCCTGGCCTGACAACTTGATCTCCAATCCTAGCTTGGAGCTAGTATGAAGGATGTGATGTCGTGTGTCAGAGTTTCCTAGCCGTACCTTGAGAGAGCGCAGGTTGGTCGCTGTACAGGAGGAGCACGCTAGAGGAAGCCCAGGGGATAGAGTTTCCTAGCCGTACCTTGAGAGAGCGCAGGTTGGTCGCTGTACAGGAGGAGCACGCTAGAGGAAGCCCAGGGGATAGAGTTTCCTAGCCGTACCTTGAGAGAGCGCAGGTTGGTCGCTGTACAGGAGGAGCACGCTAGAGGAAGCCCAGGGGATAGAGTTTCCTAGCCGTACCTTGAGAGAGCGCAGGTTGGTCGCTGTACAGGAGGAGCACGCTAGAGGAAGCCCAGGGGATAGAGTTTCCTAGCCGTACCTTGAGAGAGCGCAGGTTGGTCGCTGTACAGGAGGAGCACGCTAGAGGAAGCCCAGGGGATAGAGTTTCCTAGCCGTACCTTGAGAGAGCGCAGGTTGGTCGCTGTACAGGAGGAGCACGCTAGAGGAAGCCCAGGGGATAGAGTTTCCTAGCCGTACCTTGAGAGAGCGCAGGTTGGTCGCTGTACAGGAGGAGCACGCTAGAGGAAGCCCAGGGGATAGAGTTTCCTAGCCGTACCTTGAGAGAGCGCAGGTTGGTCGCTGTACAGGAGGAGCACGCTAGAGGAAGCCCAGGGGATAGAGTTTCCTAGCCGTACCTTGAGAGAGCGCAGGTTGGTCGCTGTACAGGAGGAGCACGCTAGAGGAAGCCCAGGGGATAGAGTTTCCTAGCCGTACCTTGAGAGAGCGCAGGTTGGTCGCTGTACAGGAGGAGCACGCTAGAGGAAGCCCAGGGGATAGAGTTTCCTAGCCGTACCTTGAGAGAGCGCAGGTTGGTCGCTGTACAGGAGGAGCACGCTAGAGGAAGCCCAGGGGATAGAGTTTCCTAGCCGTACCTTGAGAGAGCGCAGGTTGGTCGCTGTACAGGAGGAGCACGCTAGAGGAAGCCCAGGGGATAGAGTTTCCTAGCCGTACCTTGAGAGAGCGCAGGTTGGTCGCTGTACAGGAGGAGCACGCTAGAGGAAGCCCAGGGGATAGAGTTTCCTAGCCGTACCTTGAGAGAGCGCAGGTTGGTCGCTGTACAGGAGGAGCACGCTAGAGGAAGCCCAGGGGATAGAGTTTCCTAGCCGTACCTTGAGAGAGCGCAGGTTGGTCGCTGTACAGGAGGAGCACGCTAGAGGAAGCCCAGGGGATAGAGTTTCCTAGCCGTACCTTGAGAGAGCGCAGGTTGGTCGCTGTACAGGAGGAGCACGCTAGAGGAAGCCCAGGGGATAGAGTTTCCTAGCCGTACCTTGAGAGAGCGCAGGTTGGTCGCTGTACAGGAGGAGCACGCTAGAGGAAGCCCAGGGGATAGAGTTTCCTAGCCGTACCTTGAGAGAGCGCAGGTTGGTCGCTGTACAGGAGGAGCACGCTAGAGGAAGCCCAGGGGATAGAGTTTCCTAGCCGTACCTTGAGAGAGCGCAGGTTGGTCGCTGTACAGGAGGAGCACGCTAGAGGAAGCCCAGGGCATATGGCCACCGCTGAAAATAACAGATGGCTGTCGTTGTAAAACTGTATGTGTTCAGCATTATGCTCCAGTAATCCATGCTGAGACACTTTGAGTGCAGTGTGTTCCATTACATTACCTGTCTTCTGTCTATCTTAACTCCTCATGTCAAACACAGTGTTGTTTTGTGTCAGTCAGTGGCTGAGCAAGTAGAATGTGTATTAGTAGTTGTGTTCTTTAGAGGATTTGTTTTCTGTGTTTATCTTAGACAAACAGTGACATAAATCTAACCAGCAGCAAAAGCACTGTCCCAATCTAACCCTAACCCTAACCCTAAACCCAACTCTTCTTACCCTAACCCTAACCCTAAACCCAACTCTTCTCTGTCATGTTTTGTCATTGATTATCATGTCTTGTCCTTGTGCTTCCCTTCTATTCGTTTCCCTCTGCTGGTCTTATTTGGTTCTTTCCCTCTTTCTATCCCTCTCTCTCCCCCTCCCTCTCTCCCTCTCTCGCTCTCTCTCTCTATCGTTCCGTTCCTGCTCCCAGCTGTTCCTCATTCTCCTAACTACCTCATTTACTCTTTCACACCTGTCCCCTATTTTGCCCTCTGATTAGAGTCCCTATTTCTCCCTCTGTTTTCCGCTTCTGTCCTTGTCGGATCCTTGTTTGATGTTTGCTGTTCTGTGTCCTTGTTCCGCCCTGTCGTGTTTTTGCCTTCATCAGATGCTGCGTGTGAGCAGGTGTCACCTAAGATATATCCAGGAGTACCGTTTTGTTTAAGACTGGAATAAAGACTCTGTTTATGTTAAGTCGCTTTTGGGTCCTCATTCACCAGCATAACAGAAGGATCCGACCAATAATGGACCCAGCGACTACGGATTCTCGCAACACTGCCATCAAGATCCAGGGAGCAATGCTCGGCAGACACGAGCAGGAATTGTCTGCTGCTCGTCATGCCGTTGAGACCCTGGCCGCTCAGGTCTCCAACCTCTCAGGACAGTTTCAGAGTCTTCGTCTCGTGCCACCTGCTACTTCCTGGTCTTCCGAGTCTTCGGAACCTAGGGTTAATAACCCACCATGTTACTCTGGGCAACCCACTGAGTGCCGCTCCTTTCTCACCCAGTGTGATATTGTGTTTTCTCTCCAGCCCAACACATACTCAAGAGAGAGAGCTCGGATCGCCTACGTCATATCACTCCTTACTGGTCGGGCTCGGGAGTGGGGCACAGCTATCTGGGAGGCAAGGGCTGAGTGTACTAACGATTATCAGAACTTTAAAGAGGAGATGATACGGGTTTTTGATCGTTCAGTTTTTGGGAAGGAGGCTTCCAGGGCCCTGGCTTCCCTATGTCAAGGTGATCGATCCATAACGGATTACTCTATAGAGTTTCGCACTCTTGCTGCCTCCAGTGACTGGAACGAGCCGGCGTTGCTCGCTCGTTTTCTGGAGGGACTCCACGCTGAGGTTAAAGATGAGATTCTCTCTCGGGAGGTTCCTTCCAGCGTGGACTCTTTGATTGCACTCGCCATCCGCATAGAACGACGGGTAGATCTTCGTCACCGAGCTCGTGGAGGAGAGCTCGCGTTAACGGTGTTCCCCCTCTCCGCATCTCAACCATCTCCTTCCACCGGCTCAGAGACTGAGCCCATGCAGCTGGGAGGTATTCACATCTCGACTAAGGAGAGGGAACGGAGAATCACCAACCGCCTTTGTCTCTATTGCGGTTCTGCTGGACATTTTGTCATATCATGTCCAGTAAAAGACAGAGCTCATCAGTAAGCGGAGGGCTACTGGTGAGCGCTACTACTCAGGTCTCTCCATCAAGATCCTGTACTACATTGTCGGTCCATCTACGCTGGTCTGGTTCGGCTGCTTCCTGCAGTGCCTTGATAGACTCTGGGGCTGAGGGTTGTTTTATGGACGAAGCATGGGCTCGGAAGCATGACATTCCTCTCAGGCAGTTAGGGAAGCCCACGTCCATGTTCGCCTTAGATGGTAGTCTTCTCCCCAGTATCAGATGTGAGACACTACCTTTAACCCTCACAGTATCTGGTAACCACAGTGAGACCATTTCCTTTTTGATTTTTCGTTCACCTTTTACACCTGTTGTTTTGGGTCATCCCTGGCTAGTATGTCATAATCCTTCTATAAATTGGTCTAGTAATTCTATCCTATCCTGGAACGTTTCTTGTCATGTGAAGTGTTTAATGTCTGCTATCCCCCCTGTTTCTTCTGTCCCCTCTTCTCAGGAGGAACCTGGTGATTTGACAGGAGTGCCGGAGGAATATCATGATCTGCGCACGGTCTTCAGTCGGTCCAGAGCCAACTCCCTTCCTCCTCACCGGTCGTATGATTGTTGTATTGATCTCCTTCCGGGAACCACTCCTCCTCGGGGTAGACTATACTCTCTGTCGGCTCCCAAACGTAAGGCTCTCGAGGATTATCTGTCTGTTTCTCTTGACGCCGGTACCGTGGTGCCTTCTTCCTCTCCCGCCGGAGCGGGGTTTTTTTTTGTTAAGAAGAAGGACGGTACTCTGCGTCCATGCGTGGATTATCGAGGGCTGAATGACATAACGGTTAAGAATCGTTATCCGCTTCCCCTTATGTCGTCAGCCTTCGAGATTCTGCAGGGAGCCAGGTGCTTTACTAAGTTGGACCTTCGTAACGCTTACCATCTCGTGCGCATCAGAGAGGGGGACGAGTGGAAAACGGCGTTTAACACTCCGTTAGGGCATTTTGAATACCGGGTTCTGCCGTTCGGTCTCGCTAATGCTCCAGCTGTCTTTCAGGCATTAGTTAATGATGTACTGAGAGACATGCTGAACATCTTTGTTTTCGTTTACCTTGACGATATCCTGATTTTTTCACCGTCACTCGAGATTCATGTTCAGCACGTACTCCAGCGCCTTTTAGAGAATTGTCTCTACGTGAAGGCTGAGAAGTGCGCCTTTCATGTCTCCTCTGTCACATTTCTCGGTTCTGTTATTTCCGCTGAAGGCATTCAGATGGATCCCGCTAAGGTCCAGGCTGTCAGCGATTGGCCCGTTCCTAAGTCACGTGTCGAGTTGCAGCGCTTTCTCGGTTTCGCTAATTTCTATCGGCGTTTCATTCGTAATTTCGGTCAAGTGGCTGCTCCTCTCACAGCTCTGACTTCTGTCAAGACGTGCTTTAAGTGGTCCGGTTCCGCCCAGGGAGCTTTTGATCTCCTCAAGAAGCGTTTTACGTCCGCTCCTATCCTTGTTACTCCTGACGTCACTAAACAATTTATTGTCGAGGTTGACGCTTCAGAGGTGGGCGTGGGAGCCATTCTGTCCCAGCGCTTCCATTCTGACGATAAGGTCCATCCTTGCGCTTATTTTTCTCATCGCCTGTCGTCATCGGAACGCAACTATGATGTGGGTAACCGCGAACTGCTCGCCATCCGCTTAGCCCTAGGCGAATGGCGACAGTGGTTGGAGGGGGCGACCGTCCCTTTTGTCGTTTGGACTGACCATAAGAACCTTGAGTACATCCGTTCTGCCAAACGACTTAATGCACGTCAAGCTCGTTGGGCGTTGTTTTTCGCTCGTTTCGAGTTCATGATTTCTTATCGCCCGGGAAATAAGAACACCAAGCCTGATGCCTTATCCCGTCTCTTTGGTTCTTCTGTGGCTTCTACCGACCCCGAGGGGATTCTCCCTGAGGGGCGTGTTGTCGGGTTGACTGTCTGGGGAATTGAGAGACAGGTAAAGCAAGCGCTCACTCACACTGCGTCGCCGCGCGCTTGTCCTAGTAACCTTCTGTTCGTTCCTGTCTCTACTCGTCTGGCTGTTCTTCAGTGGGCTCACTCTGCCAAGTTAGCTGGCCACCCCGGCGTTCGGGGTACGCTTGCTTCTATTCGCCAGCGGTTTTGGTGGCCTACTCAGGAGCGTGACACGCGCCGTTTCGTGGCTGCTTGTTCGGACTGCGCGCAGACTAAGTCAGGTAACTCTCCTCCTGCCGGTCGTCTCAGACCGCTTCCCATTCCTACTCGACCATGGTCTCACATCGCCTTAGACTTTATTACCGGTCTGCCTTCGTCTGCGGGGAAGACTGTGATTCTTACGGTTGTCGATAGATTCTCTAAGGCGGCACATTTCATTCAATCAATCAATTTTATTTTATATAGCCCTTCGTACATCAGATAATATCTCGAAGTGCTGTACAGAAACCCAGCCTAAAACCCCAAACAGCTAGAATGCAGGTGTAGAAGCACGGTGGCTAGGAAAAACTCCCTAGAAAGGCCAAAACCTAGGAAGAAACCTAGAGAGGAACCAGGCTATGAGGGGTGGCCAGTCCTCTTCTGGCTGTGCCGGGTGGAGATTATAACAGAACTATGCCAAGATGTTCAAAAATGTTCATAAGTGACAAGCATGGTCAAATAATAATCATGAATAATTTTCAGTTGGCTTTTCATAGCTGATCATTAAGAGTTGAAAAACAACAGGTCTGGGACAGGTGGCGGATCCATAACCGCAGGCAGAACAGCTGAAACTGGAATAGCAGCAAGGCCAGGCGGACTGGGGACAGCAAGGAGTCACCACGGGCGGCAGTCCCGACGCATGGTCCTAGGGCCCAGGTCCTCCGAGAGAAAGAAAGAGAGAAGGAGAAAATTAGAGAGAGCCAAGATTTTCAAAATGTTCATAAATGACAAGCATGGTCAAATAATAATCAGGAATAAATCTCAGTTGGCTTTTCATAGCCGATCATTAAGAGTTGAAAACAGCAGGTCTGGGACAGGTAGGGGTTCCATAACCGCAGGCAGAAGAGTTGAAACTGGAATAGCAGCAAGGCCAGGCGGACTGGGGGCAGCAAGGAGTCACCACGGCCGGTAGTCCCGACGTATGGTCCTAGGGCTCAGGTCCTCCGAGAGAAAGAGAGAAGGAGAAAATTAGAGAGAGCCAAGATTTTCAAAATGTTCATAAATGACAAGCATGGTCAAATAATAATCAGGAATAAATCTCAGTTGGCTTTTCATAGCCGATCATTAAGAGTTGAGTTCCCCTCGCTAAGCTTCCTTCCGCTAAGGAGACGGCACAAATCATCATTGAGAATGTGTTTAGAATTCATGGCCTCCCGTTAGACGCCGTTTCAGACAGAGGTCCGCAATTCACGTCACAGTTTTGGAGGGAGTTCTGTCGTTTGATTGGTGCTTCCGTCAGTCTCTCTTCCGGGTTTCATCCCCAGTCTAACGGTCAAGCAGAAAGGGCCAATCAGACGATTGGTCGCATATTACGCAGTCTTTCTTTTCGTAACCCTGCGTCTTGGGCAGAACAGCTTCCCTGGGCAGAATATGCTCACAACTCGCTTCCTTCGTCTGCTACCGTGCTATCTCCGTTTCAGAGTAGTCTTGGGTACCAGCCTCCTCTGTTCTTGTCCCAGCTCGCCGAGTCCAGCGTTCCCTCCGCTCAGGTTTTTGTCCAACGTTGTGAGCGCACCTGGAGGAGGGTCAGGTCTGCACTTTGCCGTTACAGGGCGCAGACTGTGAGAGCCGCCAATAAACGTAGGATTAAGAGTCCTAGGTATTGTCGCGGTCAGAGAGTGTGGCTTTCCACTCGTAATCTTCCCCTTACGACAGCTTCTCGCAAGTTGACTCCGCGGTTCATTGGTCCGTTCCGTGTCTCTCAGGTCGTCAATCCTGTCGCTGTGCGACTGCTTCTTCCGCGACATCTTCGTCGCGTCCACCCTGTCTTCCATGTCTCCTGTGTCAAGCCTTTTCTTCGCGCCCCCGTTCGTCTTCCCTCCCCCCCCCCCCCGTCCTTGTCGAGGGCGCACCTATTTACAGGGTACGGAAGATCATGGACATGCGTTCTCGGGGACGTGGTCACCAGTACTTAGTGGATTGGGAGGGTTACGGTCCTGAGGAGAGGAGTTGGGTTCCATCTCGGGACGTGCTGGACCGTTCGTTGATTGATGATTTCCTCCGTTGCCGCCAGGGTTCCTCCTCGAGTGCGCCAGGAGGCGCTCGGTGAGTGGGGGGGTACTGTCATGTTTTGTCATTGATTATCATGTCTTGTCCTTGTGCTTCCCTTCTATTCGTTTCCCTCTGCTGGTCTTATTTGGTTCTTTCCCTCTTTCTATCCCTCTCTCTCCCCCTCCCTCTCTCCCTCTCTCGCTCTCTCTCTCTATCGTTCCGTTCCTGCTCCCAGCTGTTCCTCATTCTCCTAACTACCTCATTTACTCTTTCACACCTGTCCCCTATTTTGCCCTCTGATTAGAGTCCCTATTTCTCCCTCTGTTTTCCGCTTCTGTCCTTGTCGGATCCTTGTTTGATGTTTGCTGTTCTGTGTCCTTGTTCCGCCCTGTCGTGTTTTTGCCTTCATCAGATGCTGCGTGTGAGCAGGTGTCACCTAAGATATATCCAGGAGTACCGTTTTGTTTAAGACTGGAATAAAGACTCTGTTTATGTTAAGTCGCTTTTGGGTCCTCATTCACCAGCATAACATTCTCACCCTAAACCTAATCCTAAACCCTAACCCTAAACCTAAACGTAAACATGAACATTTTATTTCCATTTTCAGGGAGCAGACACAGACGATAACCAGTGTTTGTTAGCGTTTGAAGAATTCTGCACCTTCTATAAGATGATGTCTACGTGCAGATGACCATGTCTGGTTCATGGAAATTGAACAGAAGGTAAAACTGAATTAAAGCAGAATATGTAAGATATTTTTTACATTCTTCAGTCATTATTGCTCTCTCTTTTCTTTTCTTCTTTTTCTGTGTGGTAGATGGTGGGTGTCACCATAGATTATTGTCTGGAGATAATGGGTCAGTTTGAGCAATGTGCTCAAAACCTACAGAATATAGTTCTGGGCATCGATGGTAATGATTTTCATGACACAAGCACTTGTAACTTAAGTATCACAGCCCACAGAAATATCAAAATACAAAACAGAATGTCAATGACAGAAAGGTCACGCGTCACAATTCTTGCATAAGGTTTCACCAACCTGCAGGGGATATCTTTAACCCAGACCACCATCATGTGCACCAGGACATGACCCAGCCCTTGTGTAACTACTTCATAGCCTCGTCCAACAACACCTACATGACAGGGGACCAGCTTCTGTCTGAGTCCAGGGTAGACATGTATGCCAACGTGCTCCAGGCTGGCTGTCGCTGTGTGTAAGGTAAGCTTAGGCACTATCCTGACCCTTTAACTGCCTCCCCACTGAAAACATTGCAGTGCTGTTCTCTTACTAGTACATACCATCCTCATCACTCACTTTATCTCTCACTCGATCACCCGATCACTCACTCACTCACCCGATCACTCACTCACTCACCGTGTCTCTCAGTGGACTGCTTGGATGGACCAGACAGGGAATCTATTATTTATCATGGCTACACACTGACATGCAAGATCCTCCTCAAAGACTTCATTGAAACCAATAACAAATATGCCTTTACAAAGAATCAGTAAGTACCTTCATTTTGTCACCATATCCAGCCCAGGTATAGATAGCAATAGCAAACCATTCATGGGCAACTCACTTTATATTCCAATATGTTGAGACCTTAGAGATAGTTAGAGGATGCAACATTGTATCTGTCCCGTTCTGGCGTATGTGAGAGCATGTGCAGCACCATTGAGGCCATCTCCATTTTGAAGTAGTTCATTTTCGTCTTCTACTACTTTTATGAGTTGGTAAACAAACTGAACTCATGTACACTGCCACGTAGAGTGTGTTGTTTGAACAGGTATAAAGCAAAGGTTGGCGATTTACTGCCACCTCCAGATGTGGGGAATGTTTGCTCAAAAGTATAATTCATTGGCTGATCACTCCTGATGACCTGGATGGAATTATGTGATCCTTCCTTAACCCATAGGATGTCCAACCCAGTTGACTACTTCAAAATGGTGAAAGTCCTCAATGGCACTGCATGCTAAAACACTAGAGTATCTATCTCTATGGTTGTGTCATACATCCCCAGGTACCCAGTTATCCTATCCATAGAGAACCATTGCACAGTGCCCCAGCAGAAGAAGATGGCTGAGTCTCTGATGGAGGTACTCCAGGACAAGGTGGACCTGTCTACGGTCAATATGAAGGAATTCAGAAAGCTGCCCTCCCCAGAGCTCCTGAAAAGAAAAGTTCTAGTCAAGGTAGAGCCATCTTTTCTTTGGCAATTTGTTGTTCAACCAATGTAAGCACTCAGTCATTTTTATAGCGATAATTTCCAAATCATGAAATGTTACCCCAATAAATATAACATTACTGAACATCTTCTGTTGAAATAATAAGGTAGGGAAAGAAGCTCCCAGCTAACATTGATGGTGATGCAGAGGTAGGGGATGTGTCGAATGAAGACAGTGGGGAAGAGGAAGATGAGAATGAAGATGACATCCAGATGAACACAGATGTAAGACTGTTACTACTGTTTAGGCTAAAATAGACTGAGGGCAAAATATACATGTTTAGAGTAAAAATATCCCAGGACATTTGTTGTGTTCCTTAAGTCCCTCTAGGTGGCATAATAGCCCAATTTCTGGAACGTTTTCAGTTGATTGCTGTTTTGCAGTGTATGGGGGGGATCTGGCTGAGACAGATCCCCTCCCATCTGGCATGGACTAATAAAGTAGCTATGTCTTATACCACATGATACTATCAGGTGCTCTGTCATAAGATGATGCTGAAGCCATTGGGTATTCCATCAGACAGTGAGATAGCGGATGGCTGATAGCTGATAGTTGGTGGCTGATTGTTTCTGCAGGGAGTCTTGCTTGGCTACCCAAAGTCCTTGCTCCAGCCAAACGCTCCGCCATGCCCACATACATTAGTTTCTTCTCCGCAATGAGTCTGGATTTGATTACCTCCCAGACGATTTCTAGAATTCAGACACATTCTAACATTCTAACAGTTCTGATTGGTCCCAGAAACCGATGGGTTGGGCCAGGGCCAGAACATGCTTGGGTAAAGCGGCATTTTGAAAACGTGTCATTGGCTTTGATACTTTGAATGGTTAGCGATAGTCCAATTGCTGATGACTTTGTTTTGTACAACAGCCCATTTTGATGTCATCACAAACGACATCAATGATGGCAGTCTCAGACTGAAGTATGCAGCGAACAATGAGCATTAATTCAGTTTAAGTCGTCAGGCCATCTAGAATCTGGAATATGTTTTACTATTTCAGGGCAACACAGCTGGTACTGCAGATGAGCCCAAACCCTAGAAACGCAGGTATATCATGGGCAGCTTCAAACGCAAGGTCAGCTGATTCTCTCATACAACTCCCTCCCTCCCCACCCAGTCTTCGCTTCACCACACCACGCTTTCCAATCATGTTTATGCAAATTAACATCTCTCCTCTTCACCATTCCCTCCAGCATGCAAATTATTCTTTCCTCACCAGCACAAATGCAAATCACAAACTCCCTTCACCACCTTTACTAGTGTGTAAATGTAGTCATTATCATCATTCACTCTTAGAAAAAAAGGTACAGAATTGTACTTAAAAACTTCTTGTCAATAGGGGGGCGCTGTTTTCACTTTGGAAAAAATCGTGCCCAAATGAAACGGCCTCGTACTCTGTTCTAGATCATACAATATGCATATTATTATTACTATTGGATAGAAAACACTCTCAAGTTTCTAAAACTGTTTGAATTATATCTGTGAGTAAAACAGAACTCATTTTGCAGCAAACTCTCATACAGAAAGTGAAAAATCTGAAAACGAGGCTCTGTTTCAGGGCCTGCCTATTCACCTGGCTTTTATTTATCGATATGCATGCACTTCATACGCGGAATGGGGTGTCTAGCTTGATCTGAGGCCGAACAAGAGCTTTTGGAGTGACAGGTCCGGAATTTTCTTTGTCTTAGAAGGCGCGCGGCGGAGCTCGACACTGTCTTCTGAAAAGCGTTCGGTTTACACGCCGAATATCTCCGACTCTGATTTTATTTCATACATATGATAATAACATCATAAAGTAGGTTTTTTCAACCAAGTTTTATCAGTTTATTCAACGTTTATTGGGACTTTTGGAGTTTTCCGTTCTTTGCGTCAAGAGAGGATGGGAATGTTAGCAACCTTGGCTAGCATTGTGGCGCGAATTTAACAGAAGAAATGGACATTCTATATCCAAACAACGATTTATTCTGGACCAAGGACTCCTTGTACAACATTCTGATGGAAGCTCAGCAAAAGTAAGAAAACATTTATGATGTTATTTCGTATTTCTGTGTAAAATGTTGAGTCCTATTCTCCGCCGTTTTGGTGAGCGCTGTCTCGCAATAACGCAAGCTGTATGTTATGGTATTAAGTTATTTTTAAAAATCTAACACGGTGGTTGCATTAAGAACCAGTGTATCTTTAATTTGCCATACAACAAGTATTTTTATGTAAAGTTTATGATGAGTTCTTTGGTCAGATTAGGTGAGTGTCCAAAATATCTCCGGAGATTCTGGTGAATCGATGCTACGTATTCACAATGTATAATCAGGATTTGGAGCTCTAAATATGCACATTTTCGAACAAAACATAATTGTATTGTATAACATGATGTTATAAGACTGTCATCTGATGAATTTGTTCAAGGTTAGTGATTAATTTTATCTCTATTTTGTCGGTTTTGTGCAAGCTATTTTTGTAGGGAGTAAATTGCGTTGTGTGTTTGGCTACTGTAGTGAGCTAATAGAAATATATATTGTGTTTTCGCTGTAAAACACTTAAAAAATTGGAAATATTGGCTGGATTCACAAGATGTTTATCTTTCATTTGCTGTACACCATGTAGTTTTCATAAATGTTTTATGATGAGTATTTATGTATTTCACGTTGCTCTCTGTAATTATTCTGGCTGCTTTGGTGTTATTTGTGATTGTGGCTGCAATGTAAAACTATGATTTATACCTCAAATATGCACATTTTCGAACAAAACATAAATGTATTGTATAACATGTTATAAGACTGTCATCTGATGAAGTTGTTTCTTGGTTAGTGACTAATTTTATCGCTATTTTGTCCGTTTTGTGAAAGCTACCTATGCGGTGGAAACATGGTGAAAATATGCGGTTGTGTGTTTGGCTATTGTGGTTAGCTAATAGAAATACATATTGTGTTTTTGCTGTAAAACATTTAAAAAATCTGAAATTATGGTTGGATTCACAAGATGTTTATCTTTCGTTTGCTGTATTGGACTTGTGATTTCATGAAACTTATATTATATGATATCCCTGTCCCGTTAGGCTAGGCTATGCTAGTCAGCTTTTTTGATGAGGAGGATCCCGGATCCGGGATGGGTATTAAGTAAAGTTAAAGGGGTACAAACACTTGTCACTATAGTGGTGCCCTGTAAGGTGTATCCATTGTACCATTATTTATAGGTACATAATTGTACCGTTGCAGTTCGTCCTTAAAAGAGCAAATAGTTTACCTTAAGGGACAAGATAGTACCTTTCTTACATATTGTCCACAGGTACAAAACCTCTACAGCCTACATTTGCTCTCCTGTGTGATTCCCTGGCAGTGTTCTACCGCTCTAACATCTTTCCATGCTCTGGTTAGAATACAAATGTCCCCTTCTGGAAGACCCTTGTTGCACTAAACGCTGACTGTTCATATCTTACATTTAGAGGGGGGGAACAGAAGGTCATGTGTACAACAACAAGTAAATCCAATCAAATGTGACATACTATTATCAAACCATTTACTTTAACTTTGAAAATGGTGTGTTAGATTGACCCCTGCATCCAGCTATGTCTGCCCATCCCCTATTCGCCCTCAGGAAAGGGAAGACAATGAGGTTATCCCGAGTCCTGTTTGACCTCGTTAAGTACACCAAGGCTGACTGGGTCCATGACATTGAAACACAAGGTGGGGAGGAGTATCCATTTTCAGACAAAATAATTTATTCCTCATTCAACATGCACAGCGATATCACAAGTTCTTTCAGCATGGGAGTCTTTCTACCTCCTGGTTGTCAGTGGGTGTGAACCTACAGAAATGTGGTTTTCTGGTTGGCAGTGTACAGTATATGACCAGTTGGCAAGTGTCTTCCCTCAATGAGAGCATTGTGAACCAGATCATGGCTCTGAAGCCAGCTCATTTGGTGCGCTTCAACCAGAGACAACTGATACCGTGTGGACCCCAGCAACGTCAACCCACAGCCTTCCTGGAACACATGATGTCATATGGATAAGAGACCCTGCTCATACAATACCTTAAAAGTGCTTTGCTTTTTGCAGGCATTCAACAAGGCAATTTAGAGGCAAACATCTAAACGCACTGCCTTGTTCATACTCCAAAATGTATTTCCTGTGGTTTATCTTATCTTATATTTTCAGTAGCACTGAATTACCAAACAGAGGGACGCACGCATGCTTGAACTGAACAGAGCCAAGTTCTCAAACAATGGCAAATGTGGATACTTGCTGAAGCCCCTTATGAATAGAGGTGGGTACTATTAGAAAACACAGGTAGCTGCCACTAGCTGTATAGTTGAGGCCATATAGTTACGCAATAAGGCCAAAGGGGGTGTGGTATATGGCCAATATACCACCGCTAACGGCTGTTCTTAAGCACAATGTAAAGCAGAGTTCCTAGATACAGCCCTTAGCCATGATATATTGGCCATTTGTACCACGGGTGGGTCTAATCCTGAATGCTGATTGGTTAAAAGCTCATTCCTGTCACTACTTCAGCACTCCTCTCCTTGTTCGGGTGGCGTTCGGTGATCGACTTCACAGGCTTTCTAGCCATCGCTGCTCCATTTCTCATATATCCATTTGTCTTGTCTTGATTCCATACACACCTGGTTTTCATTTCCCCAATTAAGCTACTTGTATTTAACCCTCTGTTTCCCATCATGTTTTGTGTGTAATTGTTTCATGTTGCTGTGGTGTCTTTTTACGCGCTTTACTTTTGTTATGTTCCGTGTTTTTGAGCGCATTTGATTTATGTTGTGCTCTAGTTTTGGAACTTTAATAAAGTGCGCCTGTTTACATCACGCTACTCTCCTGCACCTGACTTCGCCTCTTTTACACAGGCTGACAATTCCAGCCAGGGTCTATTCCACAAGTTACCACTGGCTAAATCTATGACGTTAAAATGCCTATTTACCTATTTTCCATCTGACTGCGCAATCCACTCTCTCATCAGCCAAGGCAGGGAAGTTATGAAGATCTCCATTATAATAAGCATGTAGACATTATCTCACATTTCTTTTCATTTACTTTTCATCAGCGGAGATTTCTATCAACCTTGCTGTCTGTCTCTCCGACATTTGCAATATTGTTTTAATATTCAAATTCGTTCTTCAGCTGTCCCATAGTAATGAACATGTAGGGGTAGGGACGAGTATCACGTTTCAGGTAAGACCCATATGCAGACAACATCGAAGTAACACCAGTTTATTAATCCAACAGGGGCAGGCAAAAGACAAGTCAAGAGCAGGATCAGGGTCAGGGTAGGCAGAGGTCAGTAATCCAGACAGGTGGGGCAAAGGTACAGGACGGCAGGCTCAGGGTCAGGGCAGGCAGAGGTCAGTAATCCAGATAGGTGGGGCAAAGGTACAGGACGGCAGGCTCAGGGTCAGGGCAGGCAGAGGTCAGTAATCCAGATAGGTGGGGCAAAGGTACAGGACGGCAGGCTCAGGGTCAGGGCAGGCAGAGGTCAGTAATCCAGATAGGTGGGGCAAAGGTACAGGACGGCAGGCTCAGGGTCAGGGCAGGCAGAGGTCAGTAATCCAGATAGGTGGGGCAAAGGTACAGGACGGCAGGCTCAGGGTCAGGGCAGGCAGAGGTCAGTAATCCAGATAGGTGGGGCAAAGGTACAGGACGGCAGGCTCAGGGTCAGGGCAGGCAGAAAAGGTCAACACCGGGGGGAAAAATGCAGCTACTGTTGTTATTCTGTCTCCACTGTTTGACGTGACTGTAAAGTAGCCGTAGTTGGCTAGTTGGCAAGCAAGGGATAAGAACGTTGCCAGCCAGTATGCCAATGGAACATTTAGAACAAACAACTGGGTCGCGTCCATAGATACAGAACAAAAAGACTGAACGACTGGGTCGCATCTCTGGCAACCAAACCGATAGAACGAACGACCAGCCGGCTTGGGTAGCAACCCTAGATTTGTGTTGGGACTATATCTTGTGGAAGGATGAAATAGTATGAATAAATTAATCAAATTAATGTTTTTACTTAAAATCTGTCAATCATTATTTGAATATGTTCGTAACCTGTTGTATAAAAGTGATAATGCCCTCGAAGCCACTGTTTGGCACGTTTGCCAATTTATCCTCCAAACACCGGCTTCGAGGGCATTATCACTTAAATACCACAAACCCCTGAGGAGCCTTATTGCTATTATAAACTGGTTACCAACGTAATTAAAACAGTAAAAAAAAAAAATGTCATACCCATGGTATACGGTCTGATATACCACGGCTTTCAGCCAATCAACATTCAGGGCTCAAACCACCCAGTTTATAATTGTACTTATAAACTGGGTGGTTCGAGCCCTGAATACAGCCGTGGTGTATCAGGCCATATACCACGGGTATGACAAAACTTTTCTTTTTACTGCTCTAATTACGTTGGTAACCAGTTTCTAATAGCAATAAGGCACCTCCGGGGTTTGTGATATATGGCCAATATACCACGGCTAAGGGCTGTATCCAGGCACTCTGTGTTGCGTCGTGCTAAGAACAGTCCTTAGCCGTGGTATATTGGCCATATACCACACCTCCTCGTGCCTTATCGCTTAATTAAAGCATATGACCAAACTGATTATAAAGTTTAACACTAGAAATATACAGCAGCTGCTTCTTGAGCTAAGAGTTTGCTGGCTGAATGTCACCTTCTGTGTTGCCCAGGTTTCTTTAACCCTACAGTGGAGGACCCTCTGCCAGGACAAAAGAAGACTCAGCTGGTGCTGAAGATCATCAGTGGGCAGCAGCTGCTGGTGGATTGAGGGGAGGTGAGACCTATCTGACAACCTCAATTGACCTCTTTTTTTTATTGAACCTTTATTTTACCAGGCAAGTCAGTTAAGAACAAATTCTTATTTACAATGACAGCCTACACCGGCCAAACCCAGACGACGCTGGGCCAATTGTACACCACCCTATGGGACTCCCAATCACAGCCGGTTGTGATACAACCTGGATTTGAACAAGGGTATCTGTAGTGACACCTCTAGCACTGAAATGCAGTGCCTTAGACCGCTGCCCCACTCGGGAGCCCAAGGATACTACAAGGCATTTAGTCTTGTCACTCGTGTGTTGTATGTGAAGATGGTTCTTCTTTGTTGTTGTTGTTGTAGATGATTGATCCTTTTGTAGAGGTGGAGATTATTGGTCTGCCTATTGATTGCTGTAAGCAGCAGACAAGGGTGTTGGATGATGTTGATGAGCATTGACCTGACCAACCTTTTAATGCAGAGGGCTAAATCAGGGTCACACGGTGTGTGATAGTCTTAAACAAATTTACTTTGAAACAAAAGTATATATCACACACACATGGTTATGGGCTTAAAAAATGTAGACACCTCTACCATGTCAGATATAGAGTTGAAACGTATTCAATTTTAAGTTTGCATCCCAATATTACACTTTATATACAGTACATAACAGAAGACTGAAATACTGTATAACAAAACTGTTTGACATAGAGACACTGGATTTTTGGCGTTTAGACTAAATTTATGTTTATTAATTATGAAATTATAACAAATATGAATAACATTCCACCCATGAGGCAACTGCATCATTTGACTGCAGGAAAGGGCTCTATTTCAACAGCTATTTATTTTCTGTAATTTATTTGAAGAAGATGCTCATTCAAGTAAGCATTTTGATGTTCTATTACATTTCTGTTGAATGAAAAGCACGTAAAATGTTGTGGAAATGCAATTGAGGTTAATCGTCTTGTTCTTTCCCTGTGCCATTGCAGGTTTCAACCCCATGTGGGAGGAGACCCTGGTCTTCACCCTTCACACATCACAGATTGCACTGGTGCCTTTCTAGGTTTTTGACCGTGATTATTGGACAGAGGACCATAGCCTTCATCAGCATGATGCCAGGTAAGGTAGCTGGAGATATTATTTCATGAAGTAATCAAGTCTCTACTTCATCAGACAGAAGACATTTGGATCGTCAGCATATCAAGTGTGGATACCAGGAGAGCAGCGGGAACTGCAGCATGTTGCTGACGCCTGCAAGCATAGCCTTCTCCACAGAGGGGCTCAGAGTTAACCACTAAAGCGAGCTCACAGGGCGCCAATTCTGGAGGAGGAAATCCAGGGTGATTCTCCGAAGGAGAGGAAAAGGAAGGGCCTCTTCATCTGCATGTCATCCACCCTCCAACTCTGGGGCGTCCAACGCGTGCATCACAGCAACAAGCCCAGAGCCGGAGGATGTTTTTCAGTCGTCTCAGCCACAGAGTCCAGAACCAGAGATCCAAATGCAGCCGTTTCAGGCAGCCTGACCAGATCTGGAAGGACCAGCCTGAGTCTTTCCATGCTTTTGAGCCTGAGTGGCCTGACCCACCTGAGATTGAGGACAGAACAGGAAAACCATTGATAAAGCTTATCAGTGAACCTGCAGCCCAGGCTGTGTCAGAACATCTGAATCAGCCCCAACACCACACACAGCTCCAGCCCCATCCCCAGCTCCACCACCAACCTCAGTCCTTGCCTCAGCCCCAGGCCCAGTCCCAGTTTCACCCCGAGGTCATTCTCCAGACCCAACACCTACCAAATCAAATCAAATTTTATTTGTCACATACACATGGTTAACAGATGTTAACGCGAGTGTAGCGAAATGCTTGTGCTTCTAGTTCCGACAGTGCAGTAATATCTAACAAGTAATCTAACAATTCCCCAACAACTACCTAATACACACAAATCTAAAGGGGAGAATGAGAATATGTTCATGTAAGTATATGGATGAGCTATGGCCAAGCGGCATAGGCAAGGTGCAATAGATGATATAAAATACAGTATATACATGTGATATGAGTAATGTAAGATATGTGAACATTATTAAAGTGGAATTATTTAGATTGCATTGTATATAGTTGTAACAAACGTCGTCGGGAGAAGGAGAAGAGGACCAAGGTGCAGCGTGGTAAGTGTTCATATTTTAATCAATCAACTGAACACTGAACAAAACAACAAAAACGACAAACGAACAGTTCTGTAAGGTGACGACACACACTAAACAGAAAATAACTACCCACAAACACAGGTGGGAACAGGATACCTAAGTATGGTTCTCAATCAGAGACAACGATATACAGCTGCCTCTGATTGGGAACCAAACCAGGCCAAACACATAGAAATACAAAACAAGGACAACATAGACCACCAGACATAGAATGCCCAACCAAACTCACGCCCTGACCAACCAAAATAGAGACATAAAAAGGATCTCTAAGGTCAGGGCGTGACAATAGTGACTAGTGATCCATTTATTAATGCTAGATGTTATTGTATAATTTCTGGAAGACTGGAGAACCATTGAGAATTATTCCCATAGGGCAGCGTCCGAGAAACAAACGTTTTTGGTTTCCGCTGGGAGTGTATGGATGAGGAGTTGTTGGAAACGGAGTGATTCATTAATGTGAGTACCTAAGATTTCGTACGTTATATATTGATTCTGTGAAGACATGAACAAAAAAAGAATGATAAATGTTATGTGTGTATAATCGATTACTAGAGATTTGATAAAGTAAATACTGGGAAAATAATAAGGTGCAACTTAAACAACTCATACATAGACGTACCTAGTGTCTTTATGGATAATTTGACAGACATAAGGTTAAAAGCATTATATGAATGTCTAAACGCTTATGTTATTTTTTCCGTCAGGGTAATACATTCAGAGAAAATTGCCCCTAATAGGCTGACCACACCGCTCGCGTTGCTTGCACGAGCATTGCAAAATAAATTTAGAGATGTATGTTATTCAATTATTGCACCCACACCGCTCGCGCGCGCCAACGAGGGTCTACGTTGCCAAGGTCTAAAATAGAAATCAGTTCTATTTCTGACACAGAACCCAAACCGGCTGCACACATGCACACATGGGCCATTGTGCGCCATCGTACATAAATATATTTTGTCCCCCTACACCAAACGTGACCACGACACACAGGTTAAAATATCAAAACAAACTCTGAACCAATGACATTAATTTGGGGATAGGTCGAAAAGCATGAAACAGTTATGGCAATTTAGCTTGCACTTGCTAGCTAATTTGTCCTATTTAGCTAGCTTGCTGTTGCTATGTAATTTGTCCTGGGATATAAAAATTAGGTTGTTATTTTACCTGAAATGCATAAGGTCCTCTTATTGTCCTCCGACAATTAATCCACACATAAAACGGTCAACTGAATCGTTTCTAGTCATCTCTCCTCCTTCCAGGCCTTTTCATCGTTGAACTTATATGGTGATTGGCATCTAAACTTTCATAGTATTACCACGACGACCGGCAACAGTTCGTCTTTCAATCACTCACGTGGGTATAACCAATGAGGAGATGGCACGTGGGTATCTGCTTCTATAAACCAATGAGGAGATGGCACGTGGGTATCTGCTTCTATAAACCAATGAGGAGATGGCACGTGGGTATCTGCTTCTATAAACCAATGAGGAGATGGCACGTGGGTATCTGCTTCTATAAACCAATGAGGAGATGGCACGTGGGTATCTGCTTCTATAAACCAATGAGGAGATGGCACGTGGGTATCTGCTTCTATAAACCAATGAGGAGATGGCACGTGGGTATCTGCTTCTATAAACCAATGAGGAGATGGCACGTGGGTACCTGCTTCTATAAACCAATGAGGAGATGGCACGTGGGTACCTGCTTCTATAAACCAATGAGGAGATGGCACGTGGGTACCTGCTTCTATAAACCAATGAGGAGATGGCACGTGGATACCTGCTTCTATAAACCAATGAGGAGATGGCACGTGGATACCTGCTTCTATAAACCAATGAGGAGATGGCACGTGGATACCTGCTTCTATAAACCAATGAGGAGATGGGAGAGGCAGTACTTGCAGCGTGATCTGCGTCATAGGCTGACCACACCGCTCGCGTCGTAAAATAAATTTAGGAATCTATGTTATTCAATTATTGCACCCACACTGCTCACTCGCGTCAACGAGCGTCTGCGTTGCCAAGGGCTAAAATAGAGTCATTCGCATTTAAAAAGTTTAAAATGATAAACATTCAACATTGGAAAAACTGTCAATGAAAAATTATTTGTGCTGCGCTCAAAACAACTATTAACTCGGAACTGCAAAAACTTGACCAGTGAATTCAAGACAACTGGGAAGTCGTGAATTAATGAGCTGCGACTGGGAAAATAAGATTTTAACGGTCAGCCAACTCGGAATTGTAAATCTGACCTCTTTCTAGAGCTACGACCTGAAAATCAATGACGTCATCATAATTCAACCTTATTTTTTTCAGTTTCCAGTTGTTTTGAAAATACCATAACTCCAGAGAATGCAAGACTTTGATGACAAAATTTACCCACGAAAGACCACCGCACCACCTTCCTTTTCAAATGAGTACAGCACAACAAGGTGAGTCCAAAAATGTATTGTATGCTTCTGCATAAATTATGTAATATTCCAGGGAGATATGTATACTGTAGCTAAGAAAGTAATACTAAGTATATGTTGTGTAGTAAGATGTTAGTAGCCCATGTGCCTCAAGTGGCCAGTGATTGGGTCTCAATGTAGGCAGCAGCCTCTCTGAGTTAGTGATTGCTGTTTAGCAGTCTGATGGCCTTAAGATAGAAGCTGTTTTTCAGTCTCCCGGTCCCAGCTTTGATGCACCTGTACTGACCTCGCCTTCTGGATGGTAGCAGTGTGAACAGTCGGGTGGTTCATATCCTTGATGATCTTTTTGGCCTTCCTGTGACATCGGGTGCTGTAGGTGTCATGGAGGGCAGGTAGTTTGCCCCCGGTGATACGTTGTGCATACTGCACCACCCTCTGGAGAGCCTTGCGTTTGAGGGCGGTGCAGTTGCCGTACCAGGCGTTGATACAGCCCGACAGGATGCTCTCAATTGTGCATCTGTAAAAGTTTGTCAGGGTTTTGGGTAACAAGCCAAATTTCTTCAGCCTCCTGAGGTTGAAGAGGCGCTGTTGCGACTTCTTCACCACACTGTCTGTGTGAGTGGACCATTTCAGTTTGTCTGTGATGTGTACGCCGAGGAACTTAAAACTGTCCACCTTCTCCACTGCTGTCCCTTCGATGTGGATAGGGGGGTGCTACCTCTGCTGTTTCCTGAAGTCCACGATCATCTCCTTTGTTTTGTTGACGTTGAGTGAGAGGTTGTTTTCCTGATACCACACTCTGAGGGCCTTCACCTCCTCCCTGTAGGCTGTCTTGTCATTGTTGGTAATCAAGCCCATTACTGTTGTGTCATTTCCAAACTTCATGATTGAGTTGGAGGCGTGCATGGCCACACAGTCATGGGTGAACAGGGAGTACAGGAGGGGGCTGAGTATGCACCCTTGTGGGGCCCCAGTGTTGAGGGTCAGCGAAGTGGAGATGTTGTTACTTACCTTCACCACCTGGGAGCGGCCTGTCAGAAAGTCCAGGACCCAATTGCACAGGGCGAGGTTGACACCCAGGGCCTCCAGCTTGATGATGAGCTTGGAGGGTACTATGGTGTTGAATTCTGAGCTGTAGTCAATGAACAGCACTCTTACACATGTATTCCTATCCTCCCCTGTCAGAGTCAGACGGACCCTGGAGACCCCAGCCAGCCAACTCCCCTGCAGTACATTAAGGATCAAGGCCCACTCTCGCAGTGTTTTATGGAAGCCACACGCCTCGCCACTCTCCCCGGCGGTTAACCGCAGGGCTGCTGTGCACTGGCAGCTTCAGACTCACCCCCCCCCCCCCCCCCAGAACCCTCCTCCCCCCCAGCTATGGCCACCAGGTGAAGCCTGTACCCAATGGCTTCTGCCTATCTGACAGTGACTCCAGCAGTGGTGGCAGTATAGACAGTCTGAGTCTGGAGCTCCTGCCCTCCTGTGTGCCAGTCGGTGAGCAGAGAGAAGTGGGCACCCTGTAGAGCCAGACAAACTCCCTCTTCAACCAGAAGATAAGGGAGATGCGCTGTAGTTCACCACTCTTTTTTGATGGTAAGAGTGAAGCTTATTAGATTGTTTTATTGTATCCCAGCTAGAGAGCATGCCAGTGTTAAAGATGTATTGTTTTGAATGAGTCACAATGTGTTTAGTAGAAATCTGTACCTGTATGCTCAGATCATTCGACAGTACAAAATCGATGTTGATTGATGACCTGGAATGACAATGCTATTTGATGTGTTTTATTTACTCCATGTGGTAGTAGTCAGCAATTAGAAGAATCACAGCAGTGAGCAGCATTGGATTAAACATAAGAGTATGAAATACACTCTAAACATATAGCATTACCTTGCATGTATCTAGATTCTAGATACATGGAACAAAATGTACCACCGTGGTCTGTACTGTCAGCTACACACGCAGGATCATTACAGGAGCCCAAACAAGTTTATCAGTATAATGTAATCACCTACTTTTTGATGTGGGTATTTTGATTTTACATCAAGATGCATGTATTGTAAATAGAATGTATTACCAAGTGGTAAATAGTTCTGATTGAAACAGAATGGAACATATATTCATTATTAGACTGGTTTTATTGAAAGATGTGCCGTAACTTTTTCATCAACATCATTCTATGACATAATGCTTTTTTATTTATGTTGAGTTCTATAATAAACAAAAAATGTAACTAACAGTTTTATAGTTTCGAAAGGAATGCGCAAAATGTGTGCTGCCAATTGTACAAAAACAGTTAGGTTTACTTAGTATCTACAATATGTAAATGTATAATCTACTTTGAAACAAATTTACTGCATCATACAATTAATAGCAGTAATCTGTTGTTCTCAGTATTTGTTCCGAACCAAAGTACTGAAATGTAAACTCTTTGAAATGGATCATTTTTCATAATTTACAGATGACTTGACTTGGATCTTCATGTTTAATTTATTTTTTGCACACCCCTTAAATATTTATAAATCAGTACACATTACATGTTTTGTAACAGTAAATATACATGTTGGTTTTCTCGGTAAAATGCTCTGCTATCATATAATTATTTTTAAACATAGTACTTCAGTAGTATTGTTAATTGACTTCACTATGTTATGTACCACTCTGTTAATAAACATATATCATATAACAGTCTGGAAGCCTTTCTGATATACTCTGTCTCACTGTGGTAGATAGTATTGAAAATGAAAAGAAGTATACAAGCCATGACTCATGTCAAGACCTGCATGGAGACATTTGCTTTGTCAGGCTGTATATATTATCATATACTATCATGTCTCCTCATGCTTTTTCTTTGTCTGTGGTTTCCTCACTTCTCTTCTCTTTGGTGGTGGTACCACTGAAACGCTGACTCAGTTCTTCAGACAACACTGTGCAACATGATTTCTGTGGGGAGCAAATTGTATAGATGTTTAGAGAGATCTTGACCAGGAAATCTGCTTATCCATTCATATGAAATATTCACACAATGCACCAGTGTTAAACCAGCAGTGACTAGCTCACCCTCTGCTCCCCAGCACCGCTCCGGGACTTGGCGGTGAGCTCCAGGACAGCCAGCAGCACCCCCAGTCCCAGGCCCAGGGCCAGCACCAGAAACATGCCCTTCAGGCTGTGGGGCTGCAGGGAGGAGGCCTTGGCTGGGTCTGCCATGCAGCTGCTGGCCCACCACTTACTGCGCAGGTAGGACAACTCTCCTGCCTCACTGAGCTGCAGGATGGCCACGCTCAGGTTCTTCAGCATGGGAGAACCTGAATGACACAAACAGTACCATTTGCAAGTCAGCTGGCTTGTTGTCATAAGGTCGTAAAATCAGCCATAAGCCAATATGTGGATCGCATGAGTATCTGGGTGCCTTGCTATTTTGATTACAGGAACAGTTTTTAAAGGTTTCAGTCAATATGTGTTGCATGAGATCTCACTATCAGCCTAGACTACATGGCTCACCCAGGGTGGATGCAATGCTGTACCCTCTCATGCCGATGACCTCATGGACACGGATCAGCTCACAGTGACGTGCCACCGCCAAGTCCAGTGACACGGACTCTCCAATGAAGGCAAAGTTGCCCTCCTTTGCCCGGCGAACACCCTCATCCATTGACGACACAAAACTCTTGGTTCTTTCCATGTGCTCATAGATCTTGCGGTAGGTTGGGTTATTAGAGTTCTACACCAAGGAAAAGAAAAACCACAGACAGGAGGAAGAGAAAGTCAGTATGCTGCTGAGAGAACTGACAGAACTGAGACACTGACACGTGAGCCTAATCCTTTGATGGTAAAGAGTGAAGGGAAAAAGAGGGATATAGGAGGGCCGGGTGTGGCGGGGTACACTGGCCTCACCTTGAAGTACGCAAGCGTAGAGGAGCCAGACAGGGTCCCATACTCAATCCCTTGCTGGTTGGCCAGGTCCTCAAACCCTTTCACCATCAGTGAATTGGAGTCTGAGCCCTGAGAGGTGCTGATGTTGGAGAAATAGCAGCCCAAGAGTACCAGACCAAACATCCACCAGGTGCAGCAGATAATGCGTCCTGATAAAGCTTTGGGGTGTGGACCGGCACCTGAAAATAAGATAAAGGAATACTAAATCAGAACACCTAACCACAGACCCATATAGAGCTCCTCCTAAGCTCTTATGTTGTACTGCTGTGGGTAAGCTATTGGTTGAAATGCCTGGTTAAAACCCTGTTAGTTACCCTGTAAAGTGAGGGCTCCAGCAGTGTACCACAGACTGTGGCTGAGAGTGAAGCTGTTTTTCTCAGTCTGGGGTTGACTCCACTCACACGGACTGAGTCTGTGTTGAAAAAGTTTTGTGTAACCGTCTTTAAATTCTACTTGTAAAAGGCTCCCGTCAGGCACACGATAAATGTATTTTCTGACGAAAGTTCATCACAATAACAACTCACCTGGCTACTACACAGAAACAGACAGCAGTCCCCAGGTACGCAGCGAGGATCCCCACCCAGGTATCTACTGAGAAGGGGGTAAGGAAGTCAAAGAAGCCAGCCTCTTCTGAGATGTCTTTCCTCAGGAGAATACTGATGCCTGTCTGCATGAAGGGTTTGGTCATCCCCACAGCCTTCTCCCGGGCAGCAGTAAGGGTCAGAGGAGCAATCGCCAGGTCTGCCTCCTATACGGATAAGAATATATATTAATATTTTATGGACTAGCATATTATACATTTGCTTTTTATCTGCATTAATAACATCACACATGGTTATAGTCACATCTGTACAGTATCTATCATAAGCAGATGTGTGAGTAGATTTTTGTTGTACTATAATCACTTATGTATGAAAATGCTAGCTTTACTCACCCCTCTCACCACCTCACCGATCACCCCGTTCCAGGCCCCACTCTCATCCTGCCTGCCATAGGACCCATCTTTCACCAGGTGAACATTGTATTTGAAGCTCAGTTTCTTGGCCAGTTCAGACAGCAGGTCCATGCAGTACCCTTCCAGCTGAGAGCCTTTGGACATGGTGTATGGATCTTGCTGAAAGATGGGACACAAAGGAACCATTCTGATGTAATCATATTTATACAGCAGCAAATGTCTTGAATTTGAGTATAAAATGCTTTCAAGCAATAAAGTATAGTGTCAGAAACAGGTATCTTACTACCTTTATTGTAGTGATTGTCAAGTCTGGTCGCACTGATAAGGGAAAAAATATAGTAAAATATAGAGGTTATCTTGACTCAGAGCACCCACATCCAAATGAAGTTGTATTTGAACATGTCTAATTACATCTTTAGTTAAATCAATTAGGATTCGCAGCATCTCCAACAGTGGAACATTTTGAGTGCTTTCTAAGAGCATCAATGCATCAATATATCATGTCAATTGAATAAAGGCATATACACATGAGGACAACAACATATATGCTGACACATTGAAGAGAGAGGAGAGGGAACCGGCAGCAGGCTTTAGCAGAACTTCTCCATCGGCATTGAGATATTGCCAAAGCGTCTTTCCAGTCCCACTGGTTTAACATCACTGAGTTTTTCTTTCACTCTGAGTGCAATTGGAGTGCCTTCACAATTTAGCAGGCTGAATCAAAGAGCTCTTTGTGTTGTGGCCTTCTTTAGGCCTTATACCCTAAGCCAGTGACCCCTTTGCAGATAGTGAGGGTGAATGTGGGGGTGCATTGATGCCTTCTTACTCATCACCACTGGTTTCCGGCATCCCAGAGATCTGGCCACTCTCTTTTCCCTCTTGAAAATGTTGAAAACCCCCAAGATCTATTTACAGCCATAAACCAGTTAGTGAGTTAATTCAAGCCATCACAATGGGGTGGGAGGGCAGTCAAAGAGTATCAAAAGCCTTGATTCAGGCTAAGGCCTCAGGGCTCCATCAATACCATAGGGCGATCCTGACACACACATCAGCTCCTCCTATTCAAAATATGACACACATACAAGCTCTCAATGGCCCTGTCACTATTTGGCTACACTTAAACACAAGGATTTTTGTGATCATGTCAGCTGGCTCTCTTCTTTTTCTATCAGAGTGGGGTATGGTGTGTGTGTGTGCCAGACAGGATGCGGCCCCTCACTTTGATGCCATTCCCAGCTGACAGTCTCCCCATTTATGACTCGTCAAGGCCTGAGAAACTATACCATGTCAAGCAGAGAGGACATGAGGAGTCTGGCACCAAAATGAGCATATCCACTGTCACACTGCCACCAGACAGGGATACAAGTGCAACAACTGGTCAAACGGCTAAAGAAAAACATCTAAAGTACAGATATAGTATGTCATTTTCACATGAATTTAGCCAGAGTCCCAGTTTGTTTGTGTCGTCATGCCAACAATAGGTGGACTTAGCTATGTTTCATAGGTTTCTAATTAAATGGACCCCAGCTGCCCACACTGACTGATTTTGGACTATTTTGGTTATATATTTTTCACACAAATGTCAGTGAGCCACTCACTCAACATCTTTATAGGCCCTATAAATTTCATTTTTAATTGTGGGATAATAATAATCAAGCAGTACAGTTATGGGGGAAATGTCTCCTTTGGGTGTTAGGGGGCCCATCAACAGAATTTTTAAATGGGTCCCCAAATCGCTATGTCCGCCCCTGATGCCAACTCCTTGTCACTCATTGCCATACCAAATAAATCCGCAATGTTCTGCTCCAGCTCTTTAGAGGTTATTAACAATATAATGTTTTTGCTGTACCGCCAGACAATAACAGCATTGGTAAGAGCACAATGCTTAAACATTGCATTACCTGCAGCACAGCTCCCTAGGGACAGTAGAAGCACCACGGTGCACACTACAACACCCTCCAGCACCCTCATGGTTTCACCGTTGATCCTAATGATGTAAAACAATCAATGTGATTGATATTACAAACTATTAAATTCAGAGAACAAAAAAACTCAGGGAATAAATTAAGGAATAAAATTGAACAGCTGACAAAAAAATGCCCTAGGTATGAAACATGGACATATTAAATCTATGACAATAAACAAATGAAAAATATCTCCATACCTGACAGGATTGTTAGCTGTAAATTGAGTCTGCTGTGTTGAACCTTCCAACTATAAACTGATCCTGATGAACTAGAGCAAATGATGATGAGAAATATTCATCCCAACACAACATAGTTGCTAAAACAGCCAATGGACTTTTTTGTGGGTGGAGAAAGAGATTTTAAAGGGGGGTGGGGGACAGACAAAGAGTTTGTCCCGTGAATGTGTCACTTAATAATATGTTTGGTAGATTCAAACACATGAATCTGCTGTTATAATTGAGAAAAAATCTTATAATCTGCCAAATTGCTTGTGACTGGTTTGAAGTCAGCCCCAGGTTCACATCTATTTACAGAGCAAGGCTATAGGCTCCTGAACAAATAATAAAGAAAAGGTTTAAAAAAAAACATTGACAAACGAAAGGGGTGGGAATGTGTGTAGTGTAAACAGCAAAGGGAACTGGCTAGGTCACTTGCATGCGCTATTCCTCTTACATGTCTAACTCTTGGCTGCAGATATGTTGCCCCTTCATTAATCAATATCAATTTTTTTGTATATGCAATAAATTGTGACAAGTTAAGTAAGTATGCAGAAAAAGGCTATGCATACAGGCATAGCCTACATTATGCACCTGGTTCACCTATTTTTTAAAACCGTAACCAACGTATCAAAAGGAATACAACTTCTAAGCAGCACTGTACTGGACGTAACAGGTGTGAAATACTGTTGTGCGTCGATAATGAAGTTAAGGCGCGCAAGAAAGGTCGATGAGCTTTTCTCAACGATTTGCGCTAATATGTGCTCCCGTTACAACTCGATGCAATGGGTTTTCTGTGTTGGCCAATCATAATCGAATGCGCGTTGTGTACGCGGCAAAAATAGGACGCACAATTGGCTGTGCTAGTTTTTTCCCCCCAAAGGGGCGTATTTTTCAAGCCATCTTGACTGAATATCTAGCTAGCTACATCAACCTGACACATCTTACATAATTTTATGTAACAATTAGTGTATGTATTTCCAGTTGAAAAAGTCTAAATCACAGATATGTAACCAGGTCGAGTTTGAGCTTTTGTCTGAAGTCACCATGGAGGACTGAAGTGCTGAAGATGACGCTGTCGCCCCTGAAATTACCGGCTAGCAATGCCATAGCTTGTTATTAGGAGGTCCGTTTCGGTCGTATTTCAACATTAGCTACCTAATATTACCTTTCTCTGGCTCGCGCATACCATAGGATCACGTTAAACAAGGTAAACACTTCCAACATTTTGGCTGACTTGTTTGTTTTTGCTTCATAAGATGTGGCGTTCGTCATGTCGAGCTAGTTATGTGCAAGCTAGTTTGCGCTAACCTAGTTATACTGAAGGGTCTGTAGCCTGCGTACACATACGAGGACGCACATATTGCGGCAATCTAGCCGATATTGCAAGTGTACAGTTGTGCAGTGTTAACCTGGCTATAGTGCCCCGGTTGTGCTGTTGCCATAGTTTTTATCGGTTGCGTATCAGTTCACAATAATAGTGTTGACTGCAAATGTTGTTGAACGGATAAAATGGCTGACAGTCGGGATACTCGGTTTGGTATTTAGCGCCCCGCAACCCAACTATGTCTTATGTTCAGCTGTAAGCAAAAAATAGAAAATAATACGAGCAGTTGATTGGTAAGAAAAATACGTGTGCAATGGTCTCGAGCCGTGATTGGATGCCGAGATGTACTCTCGAGTGTTATGTTCGCAGGTTCTAAAATCTTGTAGTGTAATACCAAATTACTTTTAGATAAATTAATCGCATATCAGAAAAACACATTTGTTTGAGATTGCAGATGACTTGTAAAATCAGTAGGCCAAATATTTTTTGCTGTGTGGCTATTTTGTCCAGAAATAGAATGTAATGCACACGTTCATGTGAGCCTCTTGTCTTGCACAAACTTGCTGCAGACTGGCACCAATGATGTGTATTTATACACTCAGTGACCAGTTTATTAGGTACAACCACCACATTCACGAAAATGGTTCGGTCCTACAGAAGGTGAGTCACGTGTTCGTGACATACTATATAAAGCAGGCAGACAGGCATCAGGGTATTCAGTTACTGTTAATTGAACTTTAGAATGGGCAAAATGAGTGACCTCCAAATCAGATCGTGTAGACCTACTGGTGTACTGACAAGCCCTTAACCAACAATTCCGTTGTTAAGAAAATATTTACTAAATAAACAAGTGTAAAAAATAAGGAAGTAACTGAATAAAATAACAATAACGAGTCATATGTGCTGGTACAGGAAAGCCAAGGTAATTGAGGTAATATGTACAGTACCAGTCAAAAGTTTGGACACCTACTCATTCAAGGGTTTTTATTTATTTGTACTATTATTTTTACACATGGAATCATGTTGTAACCAAAAAAGTGTTTGAGATTCTTCAAAGTAGCCACCCTTTGCCTTGATGACAGCTTTGCACACTCTTGGCATTCTCTCAACCAGCTTCATGAGGTACTCTCCTGGAATGTATTTCAATTAACAGGTGTGCCTTGTTAAGTTCATTTGTGGAATTTCTTTACTTAATGTGTTTGAGCCAATCAGTTGTGTTGTGACAAGGTAGGGATGTGAATTGATTGCACCCCATCTATCGTCAAGAGTTCGTACTGCTAGGTGACCTAAATTGGGATATGCTTAACACCCCGGCCGTCCTACAATCTAAGCTAGATGCCCTCAATCTCACACAAATTATCAAGGAACCTACCAGGTACAACCCCAAATCCGTAAACATGGGAACCCTCATAGATATCATCTTGACCAACTTGCCCTCTAAATACACCTCTGCTGTTTTCAAACAGGATCTCAGCGACCACTGCCTCATTGTCTGCATCCGTTATGGTTCCGCGGTCAAAGACCACCCCTCATCACTGTCAAACGCTCCCTAAAACACTTCTGTGAGCAGGCCTTTCTAATTGACCTGGCCCGGGTATCCTGGAAGGATATTGACCTCATCCCGTCAGTAGAGGATGCCTGGTTGTTCTTTAAAGTGCTTTCCTCACCATCTTAAATAAGCATGCCCCTTTCAAAAAATGTAGAACTAAGAACAGATATAGCCCTTGGTTCACTCCAGACTTGACTGCCCTTGACGAGCACAAAATCACCCTGTGGCGTACTGCACTCGCTTCAAATAGTCCCCGCGATATGCAACTTTTCAGGGAAGTCAGGAACCAATGTACATAGTCAGTTAGGAAAGCAAAGGCCAGCTTGTTTAAACAGAAATTTTCATCCTGCAGCACTAATTCCAAAAAGTTTTGGGACACTGTAAAGTCCATGGAGAATAAGAGTACCTCCTCACACCTGCCCACTGCATTGAGACTAGGAAAGACTCACCACTGATAAATACACGATAATCAAGAATTTTAATAAGCATTTCTCTACGGCTGGCCATGCTTTACACCTGGCTACCCCAACCCCCGGCCAACAGCTTTGCACCCCCACAGCAACTGGCCCAAGGCCCCCCCTCCCCACATTGCTTCTCCTTCACCCAAATCCAAACAGCTGATGTTCTGAAAAAGTTGCAAAATCTGGATCCCTACAAATCAGCTGGGCTAGACGATCTGGACCCTCTCTTCCTAAAATTATCCACCGCCATTGTTGCAACCCCTATTACTAGTCTGTTCAACCTCTCTTTCATATCATCTGAGATTCCTAAAGATTGGAAAGCGGCTGCGGTCATCCCCCTCTAAGGGGGAGACACTCTAGACCCAAACTGTTACAGACCTATAGCCATCCTGCCCTGCCTTTCTAAAGTCTTTGAAAGCCAAGAGAACAGACAGATCACCAACTATTTCGAATCCCACTGTACCTTCTCCACTATGCAATCTGGTTTCCGAGCTGGTCACGGGTGCACCTCAGCCATGCTCAAGGTCCTAAACGATATCATAACCGCCATCGATAAAAGACAGTATTGTGCAGCCGTCTTCATCGACCTGGCCAAGGCTTTTGACTCTGTCAATCACCGTATTCTTATCGGCAGAGTTAACAGCCTTGGTTTCTCTAATGACTGCCTCGCCTGGTTCACTAACTACTTCTCAGATAGAGGTCAGTGTGTCAAATCGGAAGGCCTGTTGTCCGGACCTCTGGCAGTCTCTATGGGGGTGCCACAGGGTTCAATTCTCGGGCCGACTCTTTTCTCTGTATATATCAATGATGTTGCTCTTGCTGCGGGTGCTTCTTTGATCCACCTCTACGCAGACAACACCATTCTGTATACATCTGGCCCCTCGGGACACTGTGTTAACAAACCTCCAAACGAGCTTCAACGCCATACAACACTCCTTCCGTGGCCTCCAACTGCTCTTGAATGCTAGTCAAACGAAATGCATGCTCTTCAACCGATCGCTGCCTGCACCCGCCTGACTAGCATCACTACTCTGGACGGTTCTGACTTAGAATATGTGGACAACTATAAATACCTAGGTGTCTGGCTAGACTGTAAACTCTCCTTCCAGACTCACATTAAGCATCTCCAATCCAAAGTTAAATCTAGAATCGGCTTCCTATTCTGCAACAAAGCCTCCTTCACTCATGCTGCCAAACATTCCCTCGTAAAACTGACTATCCTACCTATCCATGACACTCTACTCAGCAAATTGGATGTAGTCTATCACAGTGCCATCTGTTTTGTCACCAAAGCCCCATATACTACCCACCGACTTGACCTGTATGCTCTCGTTGGCTGGTCCTCGCTACATATTCATCGCCAAACCCACTGCCTCCAGGTCATCCATAAGTCTTTGCTAGGTAAAGCTCCGCCTTATCTCAGCTCACTTGTCACCATAGCAACACCCACCCGTAGCACGCGCTCCAGCAGGCATGACACAAGTCATTTTCCCAACAATTGTTAACGGACAGATTATTTCACTTATAATTCACTGTATCACAATTCCAGTGGGTGAGAAGTTTACATACACTAAGTTGCTGTGCCTTTAAACAGCTTGGAAAATTCCAGAAAATGATGTCATGGCTTTAGAAGCTTCTGATAGGCTAATTGACATCATTTGTGTCAATTGGAGGTGTACCTGTGGATGTATTTCAAGGCCTACCTTCAAACTCAGTGCCTCTTTGCTTGACACCATAGGAAAATCTAAATAAATCAGCCAAGACCTCAGAAAAAATATGTAGACCTCCACAAGTCTGGTTCATCCTTGGGAGCAATTTCCAAATTCCTGAAGATACCACGTTCATCTGTACAAACAATAGTACGCACGTATAGACACCATGGGACCATGCAGCCGTCACCCCGCTCAGGAAGGAGACACGTTCTGTCTCCTTGAGATGATTGTACTTTGGTGCGAAAAGTGCAAATCAATCCCAGAACAACAGCAAAGGACCTTGTGAAGATGCTGGAGGAAACAGGTACAAAAGTATCTATATCCACAGTAAAATGAGTCATATATCGACATAACCTGAAAGGCCGCTCAGCAAGGAAGAAGCCACTGCTCCAAAACCGCCATAAAAAAGGCAGACTACGGTTTGCAACTGCACATGGGGACAAAGATTGTACTTTTTGGAGAAATGTCCTCTGGTTTGATGAAACAAAAATAGAACTGTTTGGCCATAATGACCATTGTTTTGGAGGGGCCCTCAACAAAGCCCTGACCTCAATCCTATATAAATTTTTAGGCCAGAACTGAAAAAGCGTGTGCGAGTAAGGAGGCCTACAAACCTGACTGTTATGCCAGCTCTGTCAGGAGGAATGGGCCAAAATTCACCCAACTTATTGTGGGAAGCTTGTGGATGGCTACCTGAAACGTTTGACCCAAGTTAAACAATTTAAAGGCAATGCTACCAAATACTAATTGAGTGTTTGTAAAATTCTGACCCACTGGGAATGTAATGAAAGAAATAAAAGCTGAAATAAATAATTCTCTCTACTATTATTCTGACATTTCACATTCTTAAAATGAGGTTGTGATCCCAGCTGAACTAAGACAGGGACTTTTTACTAGGAATAAATGCCAGTAATTGTGAAAAACTGAGTTTAAATGTATTTGGAAAAGGTGTATGTAAACTTCCGACTTCAACTGTATATCACTTCAGTGTAAATTGCTAAATTCTAATTACTTCACCACTATTGGCCTATTTATTGCCTTACCCCCTTACTTCATTTGCACACACTGTATACAGATTTTTCTATTGTGTTATTGACTATGTTTGTTTATCCCATGTGTAACTGTGTTTTTGTCGCACTGCTTTGCTTTATCTTGGCCAGGTCGTAGTTGTAAATGAGAACTTGTTCTCAACTTGCCTACCTGTTTAAATAAAGGTGAAATATATATTTTGTAAATGCAGAAGATTTGGTAAAAGACCAAGTCCATATTATGGCAAGAACAGCTCAAATAAGAAAAGAGAAATGACAGTCCATCATTACTTTAAGACATGAAGGTCAGTCAATCCAGAAAATTAAGAACTTTGAAAGTTTCTTCAAGTGCAGTCCCAAAAACCATCAAGCGCTATGATGAAACTGGCTCTCATGAGCACCGCCACAGGACAGGAAAGCCCAGATTCACTTCTGCTGCAGAGGTTACGTTCATTAGTTACCAGCCTCAGAAATTGCAGCCCAAATAACTCTGTGAAGCATCACAGAGTTCAAGTAACAGACACATCTCAACGTCAACTGTTCAGAGGAGACTGTTTGAATCAGGCCTTTATAGTCAAATTGCTGCAAAGAAACCACTACTAAAGGACACCAATAAAAGACTTGCTTGGGCCAAGAAACACGCTCAATGGACACTAGACCGGTGCAAATTTGTCCTTTGGTCTAATGAGTCCAAATTTGAGATTTTTGGTTCAACTGCCGTGTCTTTGTGAGACACAGTAAGTGAATGGATGATCTCTATGTGGTTCCCACCGTGAAGCATGTGTAACCGATGTGAAATGGCTTGTTAGGTAGCGGTGGTGCGCGCTAGCAGCCTTTCAATTGGTGACGTCACTTGCTCTGAAACCTTGAAGTAGTGCTTCCCCTTGCTCTGCAAGGGCCGCAGCTTTTTTGGAGCGATGGGTAACGATGCTTCGTGGGTGACTGTTGTTAATGTGTGCAGAGGGTCCCTGGTTCGCGCCCGGGTCGGGGCGAGGGGACGGACTGAAGTTATACTGTTACACATGGAGGAAGAGGTGTGTTGGTACTTTGCTGGTGACACTGTCAGTGATTTTATTTAGAATTCAAGGCACACTTAACCAGCATGGCTACCACAGCATTCTGCAGCGATATGCCATCCCATCTGGTTTGCGCTTAGTGGGACTATCATTTGTTTTTTAACAGAACAATGACCTCACATGCCTCCAGGCTGTGTAAGGGCTATTTGACCAAGAAGGAGAGTGATGCAGTGCTCCATCAGATAACCTGGCCTCCACAATCACCCGACCTCAACCCAATTGAGATGGTTTGGGATGAGTTTGACTGCAGAGTGAAGGAAATGCAGCCAGCAAGTGCTCAGGATATGTGGGAACTCGTTCAAGACTGTTGGAAAAGAATTCCAGGTGATTCTCTCAACCATACTCACAGCTGGTTGAGAGAATGCCAAGAGTGTGTAATGCTGGCATCAAGGCAAAGGGTGACTACTTTGAAGTATCTATAATATATTTTGATTTGTTTTATACTTTTGGTTACTACATGATTCCATGTGTTATTTAATCGTTTTGATTTCTTAACTATTATTCTACAATGTAGAAAATGGTAAAAATAAAGAAAAACTCTTGAATGAGTAGGTGTGTCTAAACTTTTGATTGGTACTGTACATGTAAGTAGGGGTAAAGTGACTATGCATAGATGATAAACAGCGAGTAGCAGCTGTGTAAAACGAATGCAATGCAAATTGTCTGGGGAGCCATTTATTTAATTGTTGAGCAGTCTTATGACTTGGGAGTATAAGCTGTTAAGGAGCCTTTTGGACCTACTGTAGACTTGACGCTCCGGTTCCACTTGCCGTGTGGTAGCAGAGCGAAGACTGACTTGGGTGCCTGGAGTCTTTGACAATTTTTAGGGCCTTCCTCTGACACTGCCTGGTATAAAGGTCCTGGATGGTTGGACACTTGGCCCCAGTGATGGGCCATACACACTACCCTCTTTAGCTTACGGTCAGATGCCGAGCAGTTGCCATACAAGGCAGTGATGTAACCAGTCAAGATGCTCTCGGTGGTGCAGCTGTAGAATTTTTTGAGGATCAGAGGACCCATGCCATATATTTTCAGTCTCCTGAGGGAGAAAAGGCATTGTTGTGCCCTCTTCACGACTGTCTTGGTGTGTTTGGACCATGAGAGTTTGTTGGTGGACACAAAGGATCCACTACAGCCCAGTCGATGTGAATGGGTGCGTGCTCAGCCCTCCTTTTCCTGTAGTCTATGATCAGCTCCTTTATCTTGCTCACGTTGCGGTAGAGGTTGTTGTCTCTCACCACCTCCATATAAGCTGTCTCGTCGTTGTCGGTGATCGTCGGCAAACTTAATGATGGTGTTGGAGTTGTGCTTGACCACGCAGTCGTGGGTGAACGGGATACAGGAGGGGACCTTGCACTCACCCTTGAGGGGCCCCCATGTTGAGGATCACAGAGGCAGATGTGTTGTTGTCTACCCTTACCACCTTGGGGTTGGCCTGTCAGGAAGTCCAGGATCCAGTTGCAGAGGGAGCTGTTTAGTCCCAGGGTCCTTAGCTTAGTGATGAGCGTTGAATGTGCTATGGTGTTGAATGCTGAGCGGTAATCAATGAACAGCATTCTCACATAGGTGTTCCTTTTGTCCAGGTGGGAAAGGGCAGTGTGGAGTGTAATTGAGATTGCGTCACCTGTTTGAGCTGTATGCAAATTGGAGTGTGTCTAGGGTGTCCGGGATCATGGTGTTGATGTGAGCAGCAGTGTGCAGCGTTTTCCATTCTGATTTCCATGAGTTTGCCTACAACTCCAGAACCTGCGGAAAGTAGCTGGATGTGCGTATGTTCTTCAGTTTTAGCCATGACCAGCCTTTCAAAGCACTTCATGGCTCACATCAATACCACCATCCCGGAAACCCTAGACCCACTCCTAAGCGACTTTGAGCGCCATTGCCAGGCTTGCCGGTTCCAGTGTCTCAGAAACGGCCGGCCTCCTGGGCTTTTCATGCACGACAGTGTCTAGGGTTTACCGATAATGGTGTGACAAAAAAATACAAATCCAGTCCGAGGCAGTCCTGTGGGTAAAAACAGCTCGTTGATGCGCGGTCAAAGGAGAATGGAAAGAATCTTGCAAGCTAACAGGCGGGCTACAAACAGGAAAATAATGGCGCAGTACAACAGTGGAGTGCAGAACGGCATCTCAGAAAACACAAGTTGTCTGTACTTGTCACGGATGGGCTATTGCACTCCTTTCAGCAACAAAAAAAAAGAAGCGGCTCCGGTGGGCATGCCATCACCGACACTGGAAATTTTGCGGAGTGGAAAAACATCGCCTGATCCGACAAATCCCGGTTCCTGTTGCGTTATGCTGATGGCAGAGTCAGGATTTGGTGTAAAGGGCATGAGTCCATGGCCCCATCTTGCATGGTGTCAATGGTAGAGGCTGGTGGTGTAATGATGTGGGGAATGTTTTCCTGGCACACGTTAGGTCCCTTGATAATATTTGAGCAACGTTTCCATGCCCCAAATAATTTAGGCTGTTCTGGAGGGAAAGGGGTGACCTGGTACTAGATGGGTGTACCTAATAAACTGCCGGCTCTCGCTAGCTCTGTCTATTTTATATATACACTACATGACCAAAAGTATGTGGACACCTACTCGTCAAGCATCTCATTCCAAAATCATGGGCATTAATATGGAGTTGGTCCCCCCTTTTGCTGCCAAAACAGCCTCCACTCTTCTGGGAAGGCTTTCCACTAGACGTAGGAACATTGCCGCGGGGACTTGCTTCCATTCAGCCACGAGCAGTAGTGAGGTCAGGCACTGATGTTGGGCGATTAGGCCTGGCTCGCAGTCTGCGTTCCAATTCATCCCAAAGGTGTTCCATGGGGTTGAGGTCAGGGCCAGTCAAGTTCTTCCACACTGATCTCGACAAGCCATTTATGTATGACCTCCCTTTGTGCACGGGGGCATTGTCATGCTGAAACAGCAAAGGGCCTTTCCCAAATGGTTATCCCTATTAACCCTAACTAAAGGGGCCTTGCCTGAATCATGTAAAACAGCCCTAAACAATTATTCCTCCTCCACCAAACTTTACAGTTGGCACTATGCATTCGGGCAGGTAGCGTTCTCCTGGCATCGCCAAACCCAGATTCGTCCGTCGGACTGTCAGATATGGAATTAGCTTATGTGGCCTACCACTTCGTTGGTGAGCCATTGTTGCTCCTAGAAGTTTCCACTTCACAATAACAGCACTCACAGTTGACCAAGGCAGCTCTGCAAAAAAAAATACTGACTTGTTGGAAAGGTGGCATTCTATGAGGGTGCCACGTTGAAAGTCACTGAGCTCTTCAGTAAGGCCATTCTACTGACAATGTTTTGCTATATAGATTGCATGGCTATGTGCTTGAATTTTATACACCTGTCAGCAATGGGTGTGGCTAAAATAGCCAAATCCACAATTTTAAAGGTTGTCTACATACTCATGTGTTTTGATACAGTGCATTCGGAAAGTATTCAGAACTCTCGACTTTTTCCACATTTTGTTACGTTACAGCCTTATTCTAAAATGGATGAAATAGTTTTTTCTCCATCATCAATCTACACACAATACCCCATAATGACAAAGCAAAAACAGTTTTTAATTTTTTATATATTTGCCAAATTTCTAAAAACCTGTCACATTTACATAAGTATTCAGACCCTTTACTCAGTACTTTGTTGAAGCACCTTTGGCAGCGAATACAGCCTCATGTCTGCTTGGGTATGATGCTACAAGCTTGGTACACCTGTATTTGGGGAGTTTCACCCGATGGGGAGTGTTTCTGCACAGCTATTTTCAGTTCCGGGCTCTGACTGGGCCACTCAAGGACATTCCGAGACTTGTCCCGAAGCCACTCCTGCGTTGTCTTGGCTGTGTGCCTAGGGTCGTTGTCCTGTTGGAAGGTGAATCTTCACCCCAGTTTGAGGTCATGAGCGCTCTGGAGCAGGTTTTCATCAAGCATCACTCTGTGTTTTACTCCGTTCATCTTTCCCTTGATCTTGACTAGTCTCCCAGTCCCTGAAAAAAATCCCCACAGCATGATGTTGCCACCACCATGCTTCACCGTAGGGATGGTGGCAGGTTTCCTCAAGACATGGCACTTGGCATTCCGGTTTCATCAGACCAGAGAGTCTTGATTATGAGAGTCCTTTAGGTGCCTTTTGGCAAACTCCAAGCGGGCTGTCTTGCTTTTTACTGAGAAGTGGTTTCTGCCTGGCCGCTCTACCATCAAGGCCTGATTGCTGGAGTGCTGCAGATATGGTTGTCCTTCTGGAAGGTTATCCCATCTCCACAGAGGAGCTTTGTCAGAGTGACCTCCCTGACCAAGGCCCTTCTCCCCTGATTGTTTGGCCAGGCGGCCAGCTCTAGGAACCTTCAAGAATGATGGAGGCCACTATGTTCTTGGGGACCTTCAATGCTGCAGAAATGCTTTGGTACCCTTCCCCAGATCTGTGCCTCGACAATCCTGTTTTGAAGCTCTACAGACAATTCCTTTGACCCCATGGCTTGGTTTTTGCTCTGACATGCACTGTCAACTGTGGGACTTTTTATATACAAAGGTGTGTGCCTTTCCAAATGTCTAATCGATTTAATTTACCACAGGTGGACTGAAGGATGATCAATGGAAACAAGATGCACCTGAGCTCAATTTCGACTCATAGCAAAGGGTCTGAATGCTTGTGTAAATAAGGTAGTTCTGTTTTTAATAGATTTTCAAAAATGTCTAAACCGTTTTTTTTGTGTAGATGTGATGAGGACAACAATTAACTTAATACATTTTAGAATAAGGCTGTAACGTGGGGTCTGAATGCTTTCCGAATGCACTAAAGATAGTTAGAAAATATATCTCATTGGCTGGCACTGGAGAGTGGATTAGCTATAGTATGTTGATAAGTTGGTGTTTGACTGTTTCAAATTTACTCTGGTGGGTTTTCCTTATCTGTCAACTCCTAATGTGATATGTAATCAGCCTACATTTGAAATGTTATGAATGATATCTTCTAATTAGTTCCTCTTGACTTATTGTGAAATTATGAATTTAGCAGATTAGGTTTTTTCTTTCCTTCTTTTGCAGAACTCCGTCCTCCTCGCTGTCCTCCTCGCCCTCTCCAATCTAGGAAGCTAGTGCAAACCCCCATGAGGAGGCTGCGGAGGAGGGGATGCAGGCCAGGAGTAGTTGGCCTTGAGATGGGCAGGGGTAGAGGGAGGGGGAGGGGCAGGGACTCCAGTGTTCAGCTGCGGCCCCCTTCCCCCTATAGACTGCAGCTATCTCCATCTAGAGAAACTTTGACCTATGCTCAGGCCCAGAAGATGGTGGAGGTGGACCTGGATGGAAGGCTTCACAGGATCAGCATCACCGACCCTCTGCCAGTCATCACAGAGGATGAGATGATGGCTCAGGACATTGTTGAGTGCAACAGTAACAAAGAGAACAGCGAACAAACCCAGAGCAGAGCCAGACCAGGGCGCAAACCTCCCAACCCAAAGGGCCGCAGGAGGGAAAGCAAAACCTCATCTCACCAGAGCCGACGTTCTGGCAGTCAGCAGTACACTCAAAGCCACACCAATTCCTCCCAACACCCTTCTCACCAAAGCCCTCTCCCCGAGCCAACCTTCCGCGTGCTTGACTGCCCGTGTCCTTTAGACACCCCTCCCCTACCTGTGGCCTACTACCGTTTTGTAGAGAAGTCAGGGGAGGAGCAGGACTGTGAGGCAGAGTACGACATGGACGAGGAGGACCTGGCCTGGCTGGAGATGGTCAACCAGAAGAGAGTATCTGATGGCCATGCGTCCGTCTCCCCGGACACCTTTGAGCTGCTGATCGACCGTCTGGAGAGGGAGTCCATCCTGGAGTCACGGAGCCAGGCCCTGTCCCAGAGTGCCATAGACGAGGACGCCTTCTGCTGCGTCTGCCTGGACGACGAGTGTCTCAACAGCAACGTCATCCTATTCTGTGACATCTGCAACCTGGCCGTCCACCAGGAGTGTTACGGTGTTCCCTACATCCCTGAGGGCCAGTGGCTGTGCCGCTGCTGTCTGCAGTCCCCCTCGCGCCCTGTGGACTGTGTGCTCTGCCCCAATCGGGGAGGTGCCTTCAAACAGACTAGTGATGGACGCTGGGCCCATGTTGTCTGTGCCATATGGATCCCAGAGGTGTGCTTTGCCAACATGGTATTCCTGGAGCCAGTGGAGGGGGTGAAGAACATCCCCTCAGCCCGCTGGAAGCTCACCTGCTACCTGTGCAAGCAGAAAGGCCGGGGTGCGTCCATCCAGTGCCACAAGGCCAACTGTTACAGGGCCTTCCATGTCAGCTGTGCCCAGAAGGCTGGCCTCTTCATGAAGATCGACCCGGTCCGGGAGACTGGGGTCAACGGAACCACCTTCTCTGTGAAGAAGACTGCCTTCTGTGAGAATCACTCCCCAGTCGGGTCACGGCGAGATGGGTCAGGTGATGAGGCTGTGGAGGGAAGGCTGGTGGGAGGCAGGGGGAACAGGGGTCAAAGGTCCTACACTCAGAGCCCCCCGGCACCGCCCAGTAAAAAGACTCCCAAAGGCCAGAAGAAGAAGAAAGGAAAGAAGAGCCTAGCTGGTCAGACGACCCGTCGCTCTGCTGTGCCTGTGCTGCTGGTGCCTCAAATCCCCTCTCACAGGTCTGACCTCAGACACCCCTTCTCCTAACACACCACTCTCAGTAGCAGTAGTTTTCCTTATAACTATATTTGCTTGTAGTAATCTCAGTGTAGAAAGCACATTTTTGTGTATTTATTTAGCATGTTTAATGTAACAGTACAGCTGCCTTATACTAACTATTAATACACCACCTATACAGTGGAAGGATGCCAACGTATGATTAACAGTTATTGCTATGTCGTAAACAGGCTGAACAAGATTTGCATTGGGGTTGCTGTCCAGAGGAAGAACCAGTTCATGCAGAGGCTTCACAACTACTGGTTGCTGAAACGTCAGTCCCGAAACGGCATGCCTCTCATCCGGCGTCTGCACTCGCATCTGCAGGCTCACAAGACTGCTGAGCAGGTCAGGAAGATACAGGGAGGGAGAGAGAGACCCAAAGTCAATTATAGATCTCATGTTGATGGTGAAATAGAAATTGTGAAGCTGAATGTGTGTGTGCATGTGTTCAGAGGGAACCAGATGAGAAGCTTTGTGCGGCGAGGGAGGAGCTACGGTACTGGCAGAAGTTGCGGCAGGACCTGGAGAGAGCCCGGCTTCTGGTGGAACTCGTCCGCAAGAGAGAGAGACTAAAGAGAGAGCAGGTACTGTTTCAGTCAGAGGACACTGTGTAAAATGTCAACATATTATATAATCATGAGTTACCATCTGCATATACCGTATGAAAATAATGAACTTTTACAATCACTGTATCGTTCTTATGTCTTTTCTTAAATGACTCTGCACTCTTTCATATTCCCTCTTTCTCTCCCCCTCTCTCTCTCTCTCCCTTCAGATGAAACTTCAACAGGCTGCTCTGGAGCTGAAGTTGACCCCTGTGTTAATACTGCTGCGTTCCACCCTGGACCAGCTTCAGGAGAAGGACACAGCACAAATTTTCTCTCAGCCTGTCAATCTAGCAGAGGTTAGTAGGGTTAGATAAATGGGTCACTTTTTGCATTGATTTAAAATTCAGCAAGTAGTACTGCAGTTGTCTCCTCCTTTTCTTGAATAGTCTGTTAATTTGTATGTTTTTAATTGAAGGTGCCAGACTATCTGGAGTTCATCTCCAAGCCCATGGATTTATCCAGCATGCGTGCCAAACTGGAGGCCCATGCCTACTGCTCCACAGCCGACCTGGAGGGGGACTTTAACCTCATGGTGTCCAACTGCCTGAGGTACAACTCCAAGGAGACCGCGTTCCACCAAGCCGCCCTGCACCTACGGGAGGTGGGAGGAGCCGTCCTCCGCCATGCCCACAGACAGGCGCAGAGCATCGGGTTGGACCCCAGCACGGGCATGCACCTCCCAGACTCTCCCAACAAGCACGGCTTCTACCAATGCACCTGGGAGGACGGTGAGCAGAGCACACCAACTGGGTTGGCCTTGGAATGGCTTCCGGTGAAAAATCTGCCTTTCACAATCGTAAAACACATAACAAATCATTATTATTGATTGAATTTCTATCGCGCTTTTCATTGCAGAAATGAATTTTTCTCATCCTTCATCTCAACTACCTGTTCTCTCTTTTACGGCCTTTGTGTTCTGTACAGTGGACTCTCTCCTGGATCCAGACAACAGGCTCCACCTGTCCACAGAGGAGCAGCTAAAGGCCCTGCTGGAAAAGCTGGACATGGTGGCATCCATGCGCTCCAGTGGAGGACGAACCAAACGCATCCGGCTGCTGCGTAGAGAGATCAACACAGTCACGCACAAACAACAGCGCTCACAATCGCACAACGGGAAAGAAGAAGAGGAAGAGGAAGAGGAGGAAGAAAAGGGAAAGAAGGACAATGTGGAGAACAGTCCTTTAACATCAGCCTCTACTCCGGGGAAAGGTAAAAGGGATGTACTTTGATTGTTCATGGACTTGTTGCTGTCCAACTCTACTAGTCTTTCTGGTATGGATGTGTTAGTTTAATTAGCTAATGATTTTGCTGTTGTGCATTTCTGATTTTATTATTCTAACAAAGTGAATGCATGTTTCCTTCTTGTAGATGCCTCTCCACCAACACTAGAGCCTTCATGCCCAGCGTCGTCCCCCCTGCAAGGCGATGCCCCACCTGAGCCACCCGTACCGGGCCTTGTGACCGCAGGACGGAGGTCACCAGGGCGCTCTTACAAACGCCAGAGATCCTCGCCGAGTGGGGGAAAAGGGCAGAGTGACGATGATGCTGAAGTTGAGGAGACAGCGACACCGTGCAAACAGAAGGACGATTCTCAAAAGTTCTCTCCTTCACAGACTCCCAGTCCCCCCACTAACGCCTGTCCTTTGATTGGAGTTGGCCGGCGGACATCTGTTCTGTTCAAGAAAGCTAAAAATGGAGCGAGACTGGCAAAGATTAGAGCAGCTCAGTTACAGTATGTAGGGACCACTGAGGGTAAAACCAATGGATTGGACAGTTCCCCCACCATTACAAAACCTCCCAGTGAGACTGCCCTTTCCACCCCTGCCCCTCCCCCCACTCCCTCCTCACCGTCATCCCACCGCCTGAGGTCCAGAAGGCCCAGCTCTGACAGCGAGGGAGACAAGCCCCTCCCCCTTATCAAAGTGGAAGGTAGATACAAAAAAATGTATTTACATTTGCTCTGTCATTTTATTAAAGCTGTAGGCGATGAGTAATAAGTTATTACTTGTTATTAAGGAAACCATGTCTTTACCCTTTATTTGTGAGTTGCATAAGGGAAGAGAGGGTAGATCATAATGATGATGTACAGAATTTGTATTCTACTAGGCTTTACAAATGGTCTAGGAAAGCACAAAGATGACTCCTCAGACATAGCATCCAATGACCAAAAACATAGGTGAGGATCCCACTAAACACATGATACCTCTGAAATGTAGATTGATTTCCAAGATGGAATATGTTCAGAAATAACATACCTCTTTCCTTTGTTCTGTCTATGGATAAAGTGTCCCCCCGCCACCCAAACGCAGCCGTGGTAAACCAGCTCTGGCTAAAGTCCCAGAGAGCCAGAATGGAGGCTCAGGTGAGTGTGTTCAGGCACCACAGACCTTAGGGTCAGACAAAAGAGCTCCAATTTCAACTTCCAGTAAATCGTGTATTGGCAAATATAGATGTATACATTATAGTAAATCCTGTAAAATTCTAAATATCATTACAGAAAATAATTTTTCCATCTCAACCATTTCCATTTTTCCAGTTCAACATCCCACATCTTTGTGTTTGTGCTCAGGGGGAAGTATGCTCTTGCCCTTTGATAGTGACACCGAGCTCACACCCCTCGACCTGGTCTGGGCTAAGTGTCGTGGATATCCATCATACCCAGCAATGGTGAGAACATGAGTTCAGTCACTTATTCATTGCAATAAGAAGGTTGGCCTGATTTTCAATATTTTTGGGGGGTTGGCACAAGCAATGGTTGATAAGTTACAATCCTCATTTTAGATGTTTACATTTTATTTTTTTAACCTTTTATTTAACTAGGCAAGTCCGTTACAAACAAATACTTATTTACAATGACAGCCTAGGAACAGTGGGTTAACTGCCTTGTTCAGGGGCAGAATGACAGATTTTTACCTTGTCAGCTCGGGGATTCAATCCAGCAACCTGTCTGTTACTGGCCCAGTGCTCTAACCACTGGGCTGCCTGCCTCCCCGATGTAGTCTATGCTGACCTCACCAGTCATTCAGCGAGTTGGTTTTGCATGACTCGTTGCCTGAGGTGGGTGTAGTTTTCATTTTATAAGCAATGGTCTAAAATGTGCAAACCCTGCTCAACCGTGGCATCGGCGGATGCAAAACCAACTCGCCCATTGTTGTACCACAGAGACTAACAGGGTACATAAACTGCCAATGTGTTTCCCCAGGTTGTTGACTCAGACATGCCTCAGGAAGGGCTTCTTCACAATGGCATCCCCATCCCCGTGCCTCCTGGGGACGTGCTAAAACTGGGGGAGCGGAGGCAGAAGGAGACCGGGGAGAGGCACTACCTTGTGCTGTTCTTCGACACCAAAAGGACCTGGTAAGAAATTCAAGACGAGTGTTCTGCTGAAAGCTTAGTCTCACATTAATTAGCTAAGGCTGTTTTTTGGGGTAGTTGATGTGTGTGTCTATTGATTGCTATTGTATGTTTTTGTGTTCTTTTGAACCCTCTTTCTTCCTTTTAGGCAATGGCTGCCACGGGACAAGTTGCTACAAATGGGGATGGATGACACGGTGGACAAACTGCGCCTGATGGAGGGCAAGAAGCCCAGCGTCCGCAAGTCTGTACACACGGCATACGACCGTGCCATGATACACCTGAACCACGTTATCAACCACGTCAAGGGGAACCTCACTTTCAACCCCTCCAATTTTATATGAAGGATTTTAGTGTCAGTCTGCAAATCCACTGCAAACTGTCTGACTAGGACTGCTCAAACCCTCACCAATAACACAAATCTTCAGTGAGAAAATAACATTTTCTTCATTCATTTACTAGTAGGTGGACATGGAATTTGAGTGGTTCAATATACAGTTTTCTTAAATAATTAACTTTCTTCTCAAATAATGTTCCTATTGGATTGTCAACATTGCTGTACACCATTTTGCTATGGGGAAACTTAAGTTAACAATTCTAATTTAGAAAATAAAAGCAAATGGAATGGACAACATTATTGGCAGGAGCTCATACTTTGTTGGCCAGCCTTTGGCTAAGTTAACTGAAAAATAATTAGCTTGCTGCACTGTTCTACTGGCAATTTGTCCCACTCTTCAGCTGCAGACTGCTCCAATTCTTCAATGTTTGAGTGGTGCCGATCTCTCCATAGGTTTTTGATGGGATTCAGTTCTGGACTTATCACTGGCCACTCCAGAACAGTTCACTGTTTTATTCTTGAAACATGCCTGGCTGCTTTTTGATGTGTATTTGAGTTGTTCTGCTGGAAGACCCACAACCTTCAACAGAGACCCAGTTTTTGGACACTGGGTTGAACATCGTACTCAAACACCTGATAATCTCATGATTTGATGATGTTTTGTACACATTCAAGGACCCCAGAGGAAGCAAAGCAACCCCAGGGCTTTCTTGTCAATTTCAGGAGTGGGGTCTTCCTATGTTTACCAATGACCAAATTAAGCATTCAAAGAAAAGAACACCCTCACTAAAATCAAACATGGGGAAGGTTCGATAATGCTGTGGGGTTGCTTTGACGCCTCTGGTACGTAGGGCCTTGAATGTTTGCAAGGTGTTTTGGAGTACGGTGTTCAACTCGGTGTCCAAAAACTGGGTCTCTTTTGAAGGGTGCGGGTCTTCCAGCAGGACAAAAACCCAAACACACATCAAAAAGCACCCAGGAATGGTTCAACAATAAGCACAGGAATGTACTGGAGTCCAGATCTGAATCCCATCAAAAACCTATGGAGAGATCTGAAAACAGCAGTTGGTGGAAGGCACGACTCAAACATTACAGAATTGGAGCAGTCTGCAGCTGAAGAGTGGGCCAAATTGCCACTAGAAAGGTGCAGCAAGATCATCTATGGTGTTATTTTGCAGTCAACTTGGCCAAAGGCTGTGCGACCAAGTATTAGCTTGTAGATGCCAATAATGTTGTCCATGGTATTTTGCTTTTATTTTCAGGAAAAAAAATGTAAACTGAAGCCCCCCCCTTCTTTTTCTTTAAGAAAAGTGCAAGGGTGCCAATATACACTGCTCAAAAAAATAAAGGGAACACTTAAACAACACAATGTAACTCCAAGTCAATCACACTTCTGTGAAATCAAACTGTCCACTTAGGAAGCAACACTGATTGACAATACATTTAACATGCTGTTAACCGCTACCTCCGCCTTTGTGCAAGGAGGTGCACTGCCAGAGCCCTGCAAAATGACCTCCAGCAGGCCACAAATGTGCATGTGTCAGCATATGGTCTCACAAGGGGTCTGAGGATCTCATCTCGGCCCTCATACCACCCTCATGGAGTCTGTTTCTGACCGTTTGGGCAGACACATGCACATTTGTGGCCTGCTGGAGGTCATTTTGCAGGGCTCTGGCAGTGCACCTCCTTGCACAAAGGCGGAGGTAGCGGTCCTGCTGCTGGGTTGTTGCCCTCCTACGGCCTCCTCCACGTCTCCTGATGTACTGGCCTGTCTCCTGGTAGCGCCTCCATGCTCTGGACACTACGCTGACAGACACAGCAAACCTTCTTGCCACAGCTCACATTGATGTGCCATCCTGGATGAGCTGCACTACCTGAGCCACTTGTGTGGGTTGTAGACTCCGTCTCATGCTACCACTAGAGTGAAAGCACCGCCAGCATTCAAAAGTGACCAAAACATCAGCCAGGAAGCATAGGAACTGAGAAGTGGTCTGTGGTCACCACCTGCAGAACCACTCCTTTATTGGGGGTGTCTTGCTAATTGCCTATAATTTCCACCTGTTGTCTATTCCATTTGCACAACATCATGTGAAATTTATTGTCAATCAGTGTTGCTTCCTAAGTGGACAGTTTGATTTCACAGAAGTGTGATTGACTTGGAGTTACATTGTGTTTAAGTGTTCCCTTTATTTTTTTGAGCAGTGTATTTGGCTGCAACTACCTAAATGAGTGATGATCTGGTTGACTCTGACCTTTTTTAGGGGGAATGTTATAATTTGGGAAATTGGGGGGAAATGTGAAAGGAGGAGTTCCTAAAAGATGGATTGTAGGATATATATTTTTTAAGATAAAATCTGATTACTCATTGTGATTACTTTTTAGTACTTTACACAACCACTCTGTTGCAATGAGTCTAGTAATAATATACATTTTGTTTTAGCCCGAAGTCAATCAAGACAAAGAAAGTCATTGTATATATTTTATCCTCAAAGGGGATTTGATTGATTCAAAGCATATTCAGATTTATCATTGAAATGCCATGCTTCTTATACATTTTTACACATTGATGCTATTTCTGGTTTTATTTCTTTTATATGAAATGGTGGTGGTGTGCTTGTTGCAGCTATTTGATGGAACAGGACTTTTGAATGTCTAGTCATGACTTAGGAAATGGGTCACTGCAACCATTTCAATAAGGTCAATAACTTGGGATTCCAGTCCGTGGCAAGATGTGATTTGCAAACCCTCCAATGACTTGAAAAGCACAATGTTAGTTTGAAATGGTTTGTAGATTGAGCTCTGAAGCCATAGGTATGAAGAAAAAAAATGAAAAACACTTGGTTATGTGCATATAGAAGCAATGCATATTTGTATATATGTAAATGTCTGTGTTTATAATACACAAAGTAATTTAAGGAATGCAAAAAAAATCTAAATATTAGATTTTAATTTATAATGTGACAATTGAGTCTGTTATTTAAAAAAAAAAAATATTTAAAAAGATGTAGGAAGCTTTGTAGCTCTTTGTATCAATGTTTCCTAGTGGTCAGTTGGCACAAAACCCTGTAGTTGTCTAGGCATAAGTGCACTAGCCTACTAGACTGTTTATTAGGTGGCACAAAGGAGTTCTGGATCTTGTCATTTGAATTATACCACAAGATCTACAATCTGTCAAACAATATTTTCTCAAATAAATATTGTTTAAAACAGTTTGTTTTCAGTCTTAAAATCTACCATGCAGTTATAAAATGACATGGTGGTTTGTGCAACCTGGGATTTATTTAGGAACTCACTGAACATAATACTCTGGATAGAATATTCCTAACAGTCAAATCAGGTAAGACTGAACCACCACCACTCATGAAATAACACATCATTCCATCATAGTTGATCCTGGGATCTGCCGGGAGAATTTGCAGCAAGTGTCTTTAAATAAAGAACTCCACAAATTGGAACTCTAATCTAGGATCTCAGTGGGCCAGACAAAGCATTTAGCCATCAAGTACTTTACTCTGGTAATCCTCAAATATTAAAGTGTGGGGGGAAAATGTGGCTCACAGATGTAAAAATATTTTTAAGGATAGAAAATGTAACTGAATGTTTATTACCAGAGCATAATTAAAGTATGAACACCGACACTATTTAATCTAAATTGCAAAGACAACATGCCAGTCAAACAATTGTATCAACTGAGAACAATGAACATGTAGAGGTCATGTCATGGACTATCCAGACACATACAAGAGTGGTAATCCTTCCAATTCCAGTTGTCTAGAGGATGTGATTTCAAAATAAGACTTTGATACATTTACATTTTCTGTTCATCCCACCAATAACCAAACTTTTTTATATTAATTTCCTATTTGTCATCCGGTCAACATTAAGGTTTCTAGCAATAAGTATGATGGCAAGGCAGTTGAAAAGAAATTTAGGAGTAGTTCTAGGTAGTCCTTCCTTTCATTTTTGTAATGTGCTACAGTGTCAACGACCACAAAAGCTTGAATTGCAATAGTTGTATGTAATGAGTCAGATATTATGCCTTCGAGAAGAGTTCTCACCTTTGTCACAATAGAATAAAACAATATAAAAACAATTCGATATTATTGAAAGTTCCACCACTAGCCAATTTTAAAATGTTTGCTTTCTCCTTACAGTTTTCCTGACCAAGTTGTAACCTAAAAGCACTAACACTGAACATGCTTTCTTATAAAGGTACAGAAATAATACGAGTCAGTTTCAAGAAGGCAAGTCATCCTTCAATAGTCCAGTGGTCAAAGTTCAATGAAGTCCATAAAGATGTAAGATGTGGTCAGTGCCAAACACCTCTTCTAGTAGAACCAGTGTATAAACTATGTTGACAGAGAGGAATAGCCAGGGCTAGCCAGCTCTATAGTAGAGACGCAAAGCCATTATCTGTGGAATCCTGCTGGTCAGACTTGCGGGAGCTTTTGCTGGGGTTGGGGGTGGTTGAATACTTGGGTGGGTATCGAATAAAGAGACGGTCCTCCTCCTTCTTGATCCAACGTAGAAGCTTGGTTATTGCGTTAATGGCACGGGCCTTAGTCACCAAGGGGCTGAAGCAAGTGTACAACTCAAATTTACTTGTGACCTATAGAGAAATGGACAGAGTATGCAATTAGTTTACTTAGCAGGTCCATTTAAACTATTATTGTCTATTCATTTAGGTATGGACTGTATACTGCAATTCAGCTCTTAGTTACCAATGTTCTACATCATGACAATAAACTAAACCTTAAATATATAAGTTTCAAATTCCTTGAAATTACTGTTGTGTTCCATTGAGCCGAAAAGTATGCAACATGAACGCTAGCAACAATCCAACATAGCTCAAATAACGCAATGTAAACTCTGGAACAGAATGCAAGTTTGTGAGACCCTAGCCTCCAGACTAAAACAGGCTTCAGTCAATAGACCTGCCCATAGTAACACTACGTGTATTCCCTGTGGGAGTGACATACCCAGGCCAGCAGGGTTTCCCTCTCTGCCACGTGGTAGATGAGCTTGAGGGGCCGGGAGGAGCTGTGGATGCGACCGTGCATGTAACGATACAGGTCCAGCAGCCGCATCCTTTCCTCCTCCGTGCTGTAGGGAGCCTCCATCTCTGGGCTGAAATCAACAGCACATCAAAAGTATAAACAAGGACAGGGCAAGACCTTAGACATTATGCAGTGCAATATCGGCCAATTGTATACATCAGAAAGAAATAGCTATAGAACAGTGTGTTTCGAAAAATAAAACATGTTTGCTTCTCCCACTTTGATCATGCTGCTCTAACGTAAGTCAGACTGTTAGCCTTTCAATAACTCAGTTTGCAAGACACAGCATTGCATGGTGAGTATTTATTTTCCCTGTTTTATTAGATTTTGCAAGTTGGTTCTCACTGGTACGGCTTGTCTAATAAGAAACCCAAAGATGGCAATCAAGATAAATAGGAAATAATTGAAGTCATGCTTCGCTTACAGTGAGTGACACAATCTTATCAGTATCATCATGGATGTCATACACTTTCAATGTATATGATTCTGTAATGTTAATATGGCAATCATAAGCAATAGGCCTACTGGAGGCTGCATGTGATCCGACCTGCTGAGGCACATATTTTGATATACTATACACCACAGGAGGTTGGTGGCACCTTCATTGGGGAGGACGGGCTCCTGGTAATGGCTGAAGTGTAGTCAGTGGAATGGCATCAAATACTTAGAACATGGTTTCCATGGGTTAGATGCCATTCCATTCGCTTTGTTCCAGCCATTATCATGAGCCCTCCTCCCCTCAGCAGCCTCCTGTGCTACACATCTCCCCTTTGACATTACTTTTAGTAATTATGTTTGTAGGTTCATCTTTCTGCACATTAACACAGAAATGCAGAACCACTATTTAGTTAAAACATGCAAGAAAGTAGTAAAATGACAAAGACAGATGTGAATCATTCATAATCATTCACTGGGTGAAGGTTACACAGGCACAATCAAAACATACCACCTACCTGGTGAACTGGGTGAGCTGCTTGTGGTTGTCTGGGACATCAAAGGGCTTGTACATGAAGTGCCTGAGGTCTGAGACACCCACCTGGCTCACGCTGTAGGAGTGGGCCTTGGCAATGAGCCTCAGGGAGCTCTGAGCCAGCATGGCCACCTCTATCCTCCTCTTACACTCTGCCACCGCATAAAAGGCCTCCTTATCTGTGGAGAGCAGCAGCAGACACACAGTGCATTCTGGGGGGTCCAGGTAGGAGATGTAGGCATAGAAGTAACAGTCAGGGTTAAAGAGAGGCAGGCAGATGGGAGTCCAGATCTCTCCAGCCTGGAAGGCAGAGGAGGCCCCAATGAGGTTGAGCAGCAGGTGGACGTCAGTAGGCTCCAGCCTGGTGTCCTCAATCACCGTCTTCTCCTGGACAATCGTGAGCAGCTGGTTCTTGGCAATGAGGATAGAGAATACCAGGTTTGGGGTGATGGCCTTCTGTAGAATCTGGCTGAGGGAGTCCCTGAGAGAGGATGTCAGGGGCAGGCAGTGCACCGCTGCCAGCAGGAAGCTGGGGTCCGAGTCCACCAGGTTGAGGAGGCCATCCAGGATCTTCTCGGAGCCGGCCAGCAGTCGCCGCAGGTCATAGTTCTTCTTGTGTTGGAAGATGCGTGTGATGCTGGCCTGAGTGAGCATGCTGATGATCTGGTAGTAGACGTACAGCAGCTCAGCACGCAGCTGCTGCTCTGACTGACGGCTGCTTGACACAGACACCAGCACCAAAGGACCCTTCTGCATGAACACCACCATGTGCCCGTCTGAGGGAAGAGTAGAGTTAGAGACACAGGGAAACAGCATGCTGTAAAGCTGTACAGAAGGAGCAAAGTATGATGGAAAAACACCTACAGTACCTTATTGTCATAGTCAAGAATGTAAGGAAATTCTAGAAAGTCTCACCTGAGTAGACAGAGCGGATCATGTTGTCACTACTCTGGACAAAGGACACCAGTGCCATCATGACTCCCATGGTGGACGACAGGGCCTCTTCACTGCCGTAGCGGGAGTAGATTGGTTTCCCTGCCTCACTCAGGACAAACACATGCTTCCTGTGCTGCCTCCAGCTCTCAGCCATCACATCTTCATCACGGTGGGATGGGGGGGCCTCTGGGGCGCCAGCCTTCACTCCCATACCTTGTTCCTCCAGTTTACCTCTGGCCAACATAGTGACCACAAACTCCCCTGAGTCGTACTGCACATTTTCAGCTGAAGATGAAGCCTCTTCTGGCACAGTCTCTGGTTGACCACCTGAACTGTTCTGATATTCTGTCTTATTGCACTCATCAGTCTCTTCGTCTTTTACCTGGTCAGGGGCCGGTTCTAGTTCCTGGTCAGGGGCCGGTTCTAGTTCCTGGTCAGGGGCCGGTTCTAGTTCCTGGGTCCCCTCCTCACCCATAGTATCTGATGGAGGTGGATTCTTAGGCTCCTCTAAAGTCACATTGGTGTTGTTGTCTCCTCCCACTGGCCCAGCAGGCTCAGGAACTGTGTGATTTTCAGAGGGCAGAGCAGGAGTGAGATCAGCAGAACCTGAAAATCAGACAAATGAACTCAGTAAAATAATCACAAACACTGCTGATCCCCCTACTTACTGAGTGGAGATATGTCAAGATCAGCTGGATGTCATTAAAGATTAGCTAACTTTCATTATAGATTAGATATCACATGCTATTAGAAAGGCATTTCATTACCAGTTGACAGTGTGCAGTCAGAGGATGGATTCTCACAACTCTTTATCTCCTCCATCTCTCCCTTTTCTTGATTGTCATCTCTCTCCATGTTGACATCACAAACACTGTAAATCACAGAAAAGGAATCATTCATTGGCATACTAGTCATTCATTTGATATTCAGTTAACTAACAGTAACAGACATCATACAACAGCACACCACTAGCGACCGAGCTACGCAGCTAGCCACAAACTGGTAATGCAAGTAGCTAATGCCCTAGATAGACGACAAGCCTAAAATGGGTCATTATGGAGAGTGTCAGAGGACATACAGAGTGAACAAAAAATTAGGAATACCTTCCTAATATTGAGTTGCGCACCCCATTTGCCCTCAGAACAGCCTAAATTAGTCAGGGCATGGACTCTACAAGGTGTCAAAAGCGTTCCACAGGGATGCTGGCACATGTTGACTCCAATGCTTCCCACAGTTGTGTAAAGTAGGCTGGATGTCCTTCGGGTGGTGGACCATTCTTGATACACACAGGAAACTGTTGTGTGTGTGAAAAACCCAGCAGCGTTGCAGTTCTTGACACACTCAAACAGTGCACCTGGCACCTACTAACATACCTGGTTCAAATGCACTTAAATATTTTGTCTTGCCAATTCACCCTCTGAATGGCACATATACACAATCCATGCCTCAAGCCTTAAAAATCCTTATTTAACCTGTGTCCTTCCCTTCGTGTACTCTGTTTGAAGTGGATTTAACAGGTGACACAGCGTTGGTCAGTCTATGTCATGGTAAGTGCAGGTGTTCCTAATTTGTTGTACACGCAGTGTGTGTTTAGTTTTGGTAACAAACACTCACTGACTGGATCTTGATCAGATTAAAGCCCCTGTAGTAGGAACATTTTTAAGTAACGTTAGCTGTTTGTTACTGGAAACATTAGCTTTATTTACTACGCTTTGAACTTCAACTAATTTATCTAGCTAAATTAATTTCCTAAAACAGCTGAAGCCAATATGCATCGCTATACAGACCAGAAAACATCGCAACTAACATTAGCTCTAAATTAAAATGCCTTTATCTAGCTAACTGGATTAATACGATTAGCAGGCAAAACAATTTTGGGCTAATGAGTTAACGTTACCTAGCTAGCTAGTTAAATAAAACTAAATTAAGTACCTAACTAGCTAGATGATTTAGATGTTAAGGCAGGCTAAAGCTACCCTCACTACGTAACATCCAGCTAAATACATTCCAGTAAATTACTGTACTTCCCAACCCCCCCAGTTTGCCGAACACAATAAAGCAGCCAGCTAGTTAACTATAGTAGCTTTAGCAAATACCTAACTTTATCAATGTAGCTACAATACTAACACAACTTGAAATAATGTAACAAACAAATTTTACGTTTGGATATTCCGTTGTTAAATCATCGGGGGAAAGGTATAACTAACTCGTAAACAAGTTGTTTTTCCACTCACAACAGCACATCCATAATCCCAATGGTGACGGGATTCATTGTCCAATGGTAATTTAGATGGAGCAAGTAATAAACCAATGAGGGGAGAAACTTCCTCTCCCACAGACAGGGTACGTTCCAGTGCGCTTTTTTGTTTTGTTTGTTTTTTGTTTACGATTCGTGCTGGTTGCCGTCAATGCGCAGCCATGTACAGACACGATTCCCTAAAACTAGACCAAAAAATATACTTTCAGATTTTGCACGGAGGATTCTATTCCCCCCCAAAAGGTAGCTACCTGTACCAAGAGCTAGCTATATGAGATACTGGTTATCTCATTATAATAGTACGGTTATTTGAAATGAAAAGTATTTCATAACAGTAAAGCAAATAGTATTGCATCTGTGACTGAAAGTTTCCTCCTCAATCTGTTTGACGAATGGGGTGATTTGAAACAGTCAGCGCATCACCCGTTGGCTAGCTGTTACGAGTTTAGCCCCTGTTCATATAGCTAGTTATAGTACACATCAGTGGTTTAGACAGTTGCTCGGCCTTGGTCATATTAACTAACGTTAGCTAGCTGGTCTGGATAAAATGTTTTTTGAGAAAGCATACATTTTGGGTGTTGTTTTATAAAATGGAAGAGCCCTGGGATTTCGAATTTTTATCCCGCATTGTGGACGGGTTTGTTTCGTTTCTTTCCGAATTTGTTGACGACTGGCTGGCTAATGATATGAGAGTGTCAATATTCAAGATATTGTTTAGTTGGCTCGTTGTCAGTCTCATTGCCATCCATTTCGCTTGGAAATTTTACGGAAACACTGTGAACGATATGTATTACCGACAAGGTGAGTGCTAAACTAGCTAGTTATTCATATTCGAATAATTGCCACCATCATCAAATTTAGTTCTATAACGTTAGTTAGCTATGTATGAAAGGCATGCTGCTATGAAGTGCTACCTAGCTAACTTGTATTGCTGTCTAACGTTTAGGTACTGGTGGAAAGAATGGGGGCACACCTGACACTGCACCTCACAGGAGCGGATGGTAGGTGTCCAAGCATCCATGTTTCCCTCCAGGTACCCCCAAATACTGACTGTTATTCTCCCCAGTCACTATACAGTCTCGTTTATAGGTGTGAACCTTTCCTTGTCTCATATCAGTGAATGGTTGTGATCATGTTTTCTATCTGCCAGGGAGAATGCGGCAGGAGACAACCTCAAGACACATCGTGAGTGACAGACAGGACATGTTGGACTACATACAATTTGCTCTCTGTCTTGTCAGACAGGGTTGCTGAGTAGACACAGACTTGCTAATGTTGTGCCTTTTCAAACGGACTGGAGTTCATTGATGAGGTGGGCCTGTGGATGCTTCGTTTGAGCTGAAGAAGTTTCTCCTTGTTGGTTGTCATGATGATATAACGGTTATGCTGTTTGCTTCCACACAAACACCATGTAATATGCTAAGATATTCTCTCATATGCCATATCTTTTTAAATCTCATGTCTTTTTAAATTTAGCTCCTCTGGCTCATGTACAATTGTACCTCCTTTTATTGGTGAGACATTCAAATATCCATCTGGCTACATATCCACTGATTGTTCTAGATTTACATGAAATGTTATTCTAATCTGTAGACAGAATCTGGAGAGACTCAACAACTGTATGCTGTGAGGGTTGTGGGTTGGTGTGACTGCAGTTATGTTCATAACATTGTATGAGTAAGGAGCTGTTCAGAGAGATGGTTTCTGTTTTTATTTTTGCTGGAGCAAGGCTACATAGTAATCCATGAAGATTGCGCTGGAGCAAGGCTACTGTAGAGAGAGTGGTCAGAGATAGAGGTCTTACATCAAACAGCACCTTTCCTCAAATTCATATTTCTTATTCTTGACAGCCTGAGCCCTCAATGACTGTCTTTTGATTGTTATGAAAATATAAAACAGTTAAGACTGGGGTGCGTTCAGTTTGATTGAACATTTGCTACATTGTTTATCTGTTTGTTCTAAATGACACGTTTCCCCAAAACGTTCTTGAACAGATGTTGCGGTAGGTTTGCTCTGTTTCGTGGGTGTGACGTGTTGATGCTTGAAGAAAGTGAGTGACGTATTTAAAGGTAAGCGGCCATGCTGACAGCCTTCCACAACCCAACCCCTCCCCGTTTTTTAACTGGCCATTTAGAACAGCACCGTTTCCATTTGATTGAATGTTGGAGTATGTTTTTTTTTTTTGTACTGAACGCAGCCCTGTCTTCTGATTGCTGTGAAAATATTAAACAGTGAAGGCCAATAATGCTTTTTATTGTCTCAGGTACAGGTTGGTACCTGTAGCAGTCCAATGGAGTAGGCACATTGATTGTACATTTTATGTTATGGTCTTGTGCAGTTGATTGGTACAAAGAATTGTTTAAAATTCTAATTTCCTAATGGTTTTTTTTCTTCATTGTCTAAAATGATGTCTAGCACACAACTTAGTCCAGCAGATAGGTGACATACTTGTATCATAAAATGGAACAATTATCAAACTTGGTACACTAATGCTAGATACTTTAAGGAACATTTTAAAGTGTTTTGCAGTTCAGGGAGCCTATCAGTCAACCTTGTACCTGTTAGAAGAAAATAAAGTAAAATCATTCCAAACAATATCAAAATAACTAATTTATCTACCCACTATATTACCCCAAAGATATAGACAATACATCTGATCATAAAGTACTCTTAAGACCTTAATAGGGGTCATATTGAGGTCACTTTGACCATAGTCCAGCAGCTATGTGAAAAAATTATAGAGCCACCAAATTTCACACATTGCTACGGCATGTCTAAATAAGTATTTTTGTTTGTAGTGCCATCGCAGATTTGGTCAATTACACAACCCTGGCGTCATTTCCAATATGGCTGCTGAAAAATAGGCTAAGAAATCCAAGATAGGGAACTAGTTGGATAGATGTCACCAGGGGTATAATTAAATGTATTTATACAGCCCTTTTTACAACAGCAGTTATCGTAAAGTGCTTATACAGAAACCAAGCCTAAAACCCTAGAGAGCAAGCAATGCAGATGTAGAGGCACAGTGGCTAGAAAAACATCCTAGAAAGGCAGGAATCTAGGAAGAAACCAAGAGAGGAACCTGGCTCTGGAGGATGGCCAGTCCTCTTCTGGCTGTGCGGGGTGGAGATTATAAGAGTACATGGCCATTAAGGCCAGATCGTTCTTCAAGATGATCAAACGTTGATAGAAGACTAGCAGGGTCAGACAGGAGTAGTCAGGCCATGTAGTCCTGAGGCATGTCCCTAGGGCTCAGGTCCTCTGGGAGGGGAAAGAGAGGGATGGGAGAATTAGAGGGAGCATATCTAAGATCACACAGGACAGCAGACTGACCCTAGCCCCCCAGCATATAAACTATTGCAGCATGGATACAGGAGACTGAAGAGGGGTCGGGGGACACTGTGGCCCCGTCCAACGTTACCCCCGGACAGGGGAAACCAGGCAGGACATAACCCCACCCACTTTGGCAAAGCACATCTCCCACAAATGGGATATCAACAGGCCACTAACTTACTACCCTGAGACAAGGCTGAGTATAGCCCACGAAGATCAACCTACCGCACAAACTCAAGGACAGGAAGAGTGCAAGCAAGCCAGTGACTCAGCCCTCGTAATAGGGTTAGAGGCAGAGAATCCCAGTGGAGATAGGGGAGCCGGCTAGGCAGAGACAGCAAGTGTGGTTTGTCACTCCAGTGCCTTGTCGTTCGCCTTCGCACCCCTGGGCCGGAGTACACTTCATCGTAGAACCTACTGAAGAGATGAGTCGTCACTCCTTAAAGGTTGAGACGGAGTCTGCATCTCTCACATGGATCGGCAGACCATTCTATAAAAATGAAGCAATATAGGAGAAAGTGATGCCTCCAGCTGTTTTCTTAGAAATTCTAGGAACAATGAGGCCTGCGTCTTGTGACCGTAGCGTACATGTAGGTACAGTATGTAATGGAGAACCAAAATGGCGACATAGGTACAAACAAGCAAGTCTATGTAATGCTTTGTAGGATAGCAGTAAAACCTTGATGTCAGCCCTAGCCTTAACAGGAAGCCAGTGCAGGGAGGCTAGCACTGATCACATTTTGGGGTTGTAGTCAAGATTACAGCAGCTGTATTTAGCACTAACTGAAGTTTATTTAGTTCCTTATCCGGGTAGCCGGAGAGTCGAGCATTGCAGTAGTCTAATCTTGAAGTGACAAATGCATGGATGAGCTTTTCTGCATCAAATTTAGACAAGAAGTTTCTGATTTTTGCAATGTTAAGAAGATGAGAAAAGGCTGCTCCTGAAATATTTTTGACACGTTCATCGAAGGCGATATCAGGGTCCAGAGTAACGCCAAGGACCTTCAGTTTTATTTGAGATGACTGTACAACCATCTAGATTTACTCTGCTCTGGTCAGAGAGCAAGGAGACAGAGCCAAAGTTCACATATTTATTATGGACTTGTGGTTAGACATGGTAAAGTTGGATTTGTGTGTGGTTCTGAAAAAAAGGAGAGACATAAGCAAGTTGCATAATGTAAAAAGGTAAAGGTGATGAGGATGATTATATTAAACCAATATATACTGCTCAAAAAAATAAAGGGAAAACTTAAACAACACAATGTAACTCCAAGTCAATCACACTTCTGTGAAATCAAACTGTCCACTTAGGAAGCAACACTGATTGACAATAAATTTCACATGCTGTTGTGCAAATGGAATAGACAACAGGTGGAAATTATAGGCAATTAGCAAGACACCCCCAATAAAGAAGTGGTTCTGCAGGTGGTGACCGCAGACCACTTCTCAGTTCCTATGCTTCCTGGCTGATGTTTTGGTCACTTTTGAATGCTGGCGGTGCTTTCACTCTAGTGGTAGCATGAGACGGAGTCTACAACCCACACAAGTGGCTCAGGTAGTGCAGCTCATCCAGGATGGCACATCAATGTGAGCTGTGGCAAGAAGGTTTGCTGTGTCTGTCAGCGTAGTGTCCAGAGCATGGAGGCGCTACCAGGAGACAGGCCAGTACATCAGGAGACGTGGAGGAGGCCGTAGGAGGGCAACAACCCAGCAGCAGGACCGCTACTTCCACCTTTGTGCAAGGAGGAGCAGGAGGAGCACTGCCAGAGCTCTGCAAAATGACCTCCAGCAGGCCACAAATGTGCATGTGTCTGCTCAAATGGTCAGAAACAGACTCCATGAGGGTGGTATGAGGGCCCGACATCCACAGGTGGGGGTTGTGCTTACAGCCCAACACCGTGCAGGACGTTTAGCATTTGCCAGAGAACACCAAGATTGGCAAATTCGCCACTGGCGCCCTGTGCTCTTCACAGATGAAAGCAGGTTCACACTGAGCACATGTGACAGACGTGACAGAGTCTGGAGACGCCGTGGAGAACGTTCTGCTGCCTGCAACATCCTCCAGCATGACCGGTTTGGCGGTTGGTCAGTCATTGTGTGGGGTGGCATTTCTTTGGGGGGGCCGCTACCTCTGTGCTCGCCAGAGGTAGCCTGACTGCCATTAGGTACCGAGATGAGATCCTCAGACCCCTTGTGAGACCATATGCTTGTGCGGTTTGCCCTGGGTTCCTCCTAATGCAAGACAATGCTAGACCTCATGTGGCTGGAGTGTCAGCAGTTCCTGCAAGAGGAAGGCATTGATGCTATGGACTGGCATGCCCGTTCCCCAGACCTGAATCCAATTTAGCACATCTGGGACATCATGTCTCGCTCCATCCACCAACGCCACGTTGCACCACAAACTGTCCAGGAGTTGGCGGATGCTTTAGTCCAGGTCTGGGAGGAGATCCCTCAGGAGACCATCCGCCACCTCATCAGGAGCATTCCCAGGCGTTGTAGGGAGGTCATACAGGCACGTGGAGAAAACACACACTACTGAGCCTCATTTTGACTTGTTTTAAGGACATTACATCAAAGTTGGATCAGCCTGTTTAATTTTGAGTGTGACTCCAAATCCAGACCTCCATGGGTTGATACATTTGATTTCCATTGATAATTTTTGTGTGATTTTGTTGTCAGCACATTCAACTATGTAAAGAAAAAAGTATTTAATAAGAATATTTCATTCATCCAGATCTAGGATGTGTTATTTTAGTGTTCCCTTTATTTTTTTGAGCAGTGTATCAAATAAGGAAAAGTATTACGTAACTAAAAGATACATGGAAATAGGAGATGTACTTTTAACACACAACTGGAAAGAAACTGAGTAACGGCTTGACAAGCTCATTCATACCTTCAGTTTGTATTTAAATCCTATCAGGGCAGTCCTGATAATTAGTGACAAGTGTGTGGCATTGAGAAAGAGTCAACAGGTGAAAATCAACTTGGTTGATTAAAGTCATCTCTGTAGTATTAGAGAGGTACATCCAAAGTGAGAGGGATAACTGGACCCAAAATCTGTCTTCTCCAGCAGGTGTTTTCTTTTTTTTTTTCTCGCCAAGTAAGGCATTTTTGTATGGAGATCAATGAGTGTCAAATTTGGTCAACAAAATTCACCACTGAGTATAATAGGTTAAATCTGCAATGGCACTATAGCTAGACATCTTTGTTTAGACTTTTACACCGTGTAAAAACTGAAAGGTCTCATAATGGGTTACCTGTCTCTGCTGGACATAATGCATTCCTATGTAGTTTTACCTAAAGTGATGTGTACAGGGCAGGTTTCCTGTCTTTTTTTTATTTTTAAAATTGACAAAACATTATCATTGCAATCAGTAGACTTCAGGGAACACCCAAATTACTTTCTAGAGTGTTTACATGTAAAACTATTGGAACTAGTCATGGAAAAATTCATTTGGCACATGTTTTCACCACAAGTTTAAAGGATAAGTATATATGGTGTTTGTGAGCCATTTTGTGTTTTCCCAGACCCCTCAAACATTTTGAACCATCATTGGGCTGTTAAACTACCAACATTTTTATGGCGACATGTCCAAGTGAATCCTGTCCAATATGGCCCCATGCAGCTGGTTAGTGGTCATATGGGAAATGGCAGCCAGGGGGGTAATGGACCAAATCTGTAATGGCACTATAGCCAAGAATAATTTAGATATGCCCCAGCTGTGGAATTTCTTGGCTCTATCAACAAGTCCAAAATGTTTTCCCGTGGTAATTGGACTATGGTCAAAATGACCTCAATATGACCCCCTTGAAGGTCTTAAGCGTATGTTATTGTCTATGTTCTTTGTGGGGTTTATTTAGTGGGTAGATAACATTACAAAGTAATTTAGATATTATTTGGAATGACTTCACCCTATTTTCTTCTAATAGGAAATCAGAATGGCAGCCATTTTATTAAACTGCATCCAATCTTCCAATTTTCCTTATTAAGGTATCTAGTATTAGTGTACTATGTCTGATACTTGTATCATAAAGTGGAACAGTCTTGGGTATATTTGGTTATCCGCTGGACTAACTGCTCTGTACAGAAACAATCTCTTCACAAATAACACAAAAGTAAACTATTTACTGTATTTATTCTTATCATAGACATAACTGACTGCTGCTTTTTAAATTAAACATGGATCTCCAAAAGTGCTTGATGGAAAGAATATCATGGGCATGGGCAGCTTTGAAAAGCTGCTCTCTGAATATACTCAGTCTGCTCTGTGTGGATTCATACTGAAATGTGTAATTGACAGCTTTCATGCCCTTGTCTTCATCAACGACCAGACACGACTATGGGGATTGGTGGGATGAGCAGCATGTGCACATCCATCACATTGGTACCCGTTAACCCTGGTAGGAGCAGCCGCTGCCCACCAGACAGGCGTGAAAAGAAGGTGAAGGAATCATTGTTGACGAGGAAGCCTTCAGGGTCGAGCCCCTGTGCTCGTGCTTCTTTGCCAAGCCCCGCGTCTGTGACTGCCCCTGCTGCCTCAGTTGGCCCGTCCTGACCATCGGTCCCACCACTCAGGAACAGGGGACCCTTCGGAGGGAGCTCCATGCCTCCCAGCTCAAGCCCTACTCTCAGGGCCAGCTCCTGGTTCCGCCCACCACGCCCCTTGCCTGTCAACTGCACAGTGGGCTCTCCCCCAGCCAGCAGACAGGTGGCTCCCCAGCCCTCCCCACGCCCCTCACCAAGCACCTGCATGGCACGGCACAAGTCCCAGCTTTCCACGCCTGTCTCGGGCCCCAGCTTCAGAATCTCAGCAGGCAACTCAGGAGGGGGCTCATCACGGGAACAGGCAAAGCGAGCAAGTAGACCATAAAGGCGGGAGACAGACTGTACGTCCCCGCACACCCCTGGCGACAGCACAACTGGACGGAATCCGAGCTCCCGCGCACGTCTCCCTGCGCATTCCAGAGCAATGCTATTGGAGCCAATCACAGTATTGAGAACATGTGCCGCCCTGTCTGACTGCTCTCCAGACTCCTCCCATCGGGGAGCTGAGCGTCCAAGCACCTCTTTCACTGAGACAGGGAGAGAGGAGGACAGCCCATAACGTTCAAGGACCGACCAAATCTCCTCAGGCCACACCTCAGTCCACACTGTGGGGCCACTGGCTATCAAGTCCAGGGGATCTCCAATTACATCAGACAGAACCAGGGCCACCACCTGTTATAAAATGTTAACAGGAACATTTTATTTGACCAAATACGACCAGAATGTAAAGCTAATGTGCAAGAAGTTCAGGTCTTTGGGTAAAAGCTCTATAATGAGCTAGTACAGTTGTGCTCTTACCTGAGCAGGGTGAGCGCAGTGTGCAAGTCCTCCTCCTTTCAAAATCGACAGGGCACGGCGTACAGAGTTAAGCTCCTGAATGGTGGCACCAGCACCAGCCAGTCTGCGTGTAACATCCTGTTTCTCTTGAAGAGAGATTGGTGGGACTGGTGCAGGCAAGAGTGCAGACCCTCCTCCTACACACACACACACACACACACACACACACACACACACAATAGGCATGTACATATTTATGGACAACCTGTAGCTTCAGTGATTCAAATTGAGTAATGACTAGTTTGTGTGACATAGTTACATGATTTAGTAGTTTAGTATCAGTTTACCTGAGATGAGTACAAGCAACATGTCATTCTCTGTTAGTGTGCTGACCAGCTCCTTGATACATTCGGCTGCCCTCTGGGCATCAGCATCTGGCAGGTTGTGTTTAGCTCCCTCCATCACTGTGATGTGACTTCCATCCTTCAACAACATCTGGCTGAGGTGGAATTAAAACAGATTAAGAATTAATTTACCAACCAAACCCATCCCACCCACAAACAATCTGGTTCTAGTGTGAGTTGCTTACTCTTTCCCATGCTGCCGTATTGTCTCCTGAATGCCGTGTGGCACACTGATCACTCCTCTCACCAAGTGGTCCCCCACAATCCTCTCTGCCTCGGCAGCCATGCCCAGCACAGCTTTGCCAAAGCCTACCAGGTGAAGGTTGTTTTTTAGCGTGAAGCTGCGTCCATTCACTAGGAGGGTGTCTCCTGTACGCTCCAGACTCCGCCGCACCACAATGTCTGGTTGCACAGCTTCGATAGCCGTAGCAAACACCTCCCGTGCTCGCATGTCCAGTGACATTCTGCAAACTATGGCTCGCCTCACCCCCACAGGGGCCAGTAAAGATAAAGGCCGATACAGGGACACAACACAAGCCATCAGGCTGTCCTTGCAGGGAGCACCTAGCGGACAGGAGAGAAAAGGCAAAAAACATGTTTCTGGATCACAGGATGTACTGTAAATTATGACTGCTGTTTCTTTCTGCTGTTCTGATTTTACTGGTTATTTACCAAAAGGAGGACACCCAAAATAATCCAGATAGAAGGTCAACTAGTAGGTCAACTTTGTCACTTGCCTTGAGATGCCCACCCAACACGTCAGATAACCCCATAGTCTCTGCATTTAGTTGACAAGTCATTGTGACTGAATCCTACAGAGGTTGCCTACCTGTACACCGGGTATGGTGAACCTCTGGATTTCCTCTGTGCTCCGTGTGAGAGCTGTGTATTGCAGAGTCGGGATCAGCACTAAGGCAGTGTGGCAAAATCTGGACAGAGCTCAACTCAAGTTAAATGTGTACACTCTGTGTAATGATTGACTCAAGCTTGACCAAAGGGCAGGAAAAGTGAGCAGTCTGCGTGTTTGTCTTTTTAGATGTACAATCAGCTACTACCCAGGGTCAAAACACAGCAGTATTCAATATGAGCGACTAGGTATTAAAAATATTGACTGGAATGAGAACAGATCCACCTTGTGGCAGGGTGGATGAGTGCTGAATATTCAAACCTCACTCACATACAGCGAACTGCCAAAATAAAGGAAACAAAGGAAACACCAACATAACATTTCCTAATAGGGCGTTGGGCCACCACAAGCCGCCAGAACAGCTTCAATGCGCCTTGGCAGATTCTACAAATGTCTGGAACTCTTTGGAGGGATGCGGCATCATTCTTCCATGAGAAATTCCATCATTTAGTGTTTTGTTGAGGTTGGAAAACGCTGTCTTAGCACCGCTCCAAAATCTCCCATAATTGTTCAATTGGGTTGAGATCTGGTGACTTGACATACATACATACATACATACATACATACATACATACATACATACATACATACATACATCCTTTAAACCCGATTGTTTATTTTGAGACCACCATGATGGGAAACTGGACTTTTTTTTAATTTTTATACATGACCCTAAGCATGGGATGTTAATTGCTTAATTAACTAATGGAAACCACACCTGTGTGGAAGCACCTGCTTTCAATATACTTTGTATCCCTCAGTTACTCAAGTGCTTCATTTATTTTGGCTATTACTTGTACGTCACTAACGTCAAGATGGGAAGCACAGTACACAATTTGTTTTCCATGTGCTCATCACCTGTCGTTGGCTAGGTTATCACCTGCAAGCTGGTAATGTGATGAGGAGGCAAATGTCTCTGAATGACAACTACCACCACTAAAAAACAAAACATTTCTAGGTAGCCATTTAAACCATGTTCTCGGAGCTACACGATTGGATGGGTATTATGGGAATACCCCACTCTGCCCTCTGATTGGATATGTGGATTTTGCCCATGGGTGTATTCAGTTGCAAAGCGTTTTGTCTTAAATGCTTCCATTGTTCTAAAGTGGAGAGTGAAGTCCCCGGGTTTCCATAACTTCTTTTAGACACATTTGTTTTAAGAGGAAGACTGCTGAACTACAACTTGTGTTTAACAAAACATAACTAGTTTAGTGTAAGCGGTTTCTGTTGCAAATCGTTTTGCAATCGGGGTAATGAATACACCCCAGGGCTAGGGGTCGATTTACATAACCCAATGACTTCAAACTCACCTGCATTGCTACTTCGGTTATTCTGTCTTGGCAGTCAGAGCACGTATTATTGTATGACTGATAAGTTGTAAATGTGAGAATGTCTCTGCTCCATTTTTGTCTATATCCAAAAGCGTTATGATTGCGTCTTCCTTGTTTATAGTCTGTGCTCTTATGGTTGTGTGCAAAACATGAATTGACTGTACCGCGATAGTTGTTGTATATCGCGAGAGTTAATACGCGTGTCTGTGGAACTTGCGGGTAGCCGACTTATGGAAGGCGGTGCTTTTACATGACTCGTGTAACAAGTGTACCAGAAGGGCTTTCTTTACAGTTTTTGAAACACACAGTTCTATATATTTTTTTCTTCAAAATAGTTAAGCTCATATTTAAAAACCACACAAATAGATGATCAGATAATAGATTCAAGTAGAAAACGAGGGTCTGCGCCCCCTCAAAGAGCCCATCATGAAGCTTACGGACAATGTGCTGCGGAGCTTCAGGGTTGCAAAGGTTTTCCGAGAAAATTCTGACAAAATCAACTGTTTTGATTTCAGCTCAAACGGCGAAACCATTATTTCTAGCAGCGACGATGACTCCCTGGTTTTATACGATTGCCAAGAGGGAAAGTAAGACATGCATTGAATTAATATTAATCGACAGTTTTTTTCCGAACTGCATGTTAGGGTAGGCCGACCCCTGTGCTGTAACTAGGATCTGCTCCGTTAGTACTAGTGAGGCCTACTGCGGTATGCAAAATCCTCGGGCTCGACTTAAGACACGATCGAGAGTTTGAGCGGATGCAGGTCTGGGTTGTTAGCTTGGTAACAAAATTATCAATTGTATTTAATCTTATTTCCCACAAGCGTGTAGTTTGTATATTGTGGAGGTAAAATACATAACAATATTTAACAATTGTACGTGCTAGTCGAGGTTAGCACTATATGTGGCTGCTTTAACCGCCCTTATTATGATTGTTATTGGGATTTCAGAGGCAGTTGGCTTTGCTAGAAGTTTCTGTGCCAGCAATCTAACACGGTTCCTTAAAAAAAAATCCTCTCATCCTGTGCTGGTCCAGACCCAAGCGGACCCTCTACAGTAAGAAGTATGGAGTGGATCTGATCAGGTACACACATGCAGCCAACACCGTGGTCTACAGCTCCAACAAAATTGATGGTATGTTAGTGAGGCGATTTGTGATCAGTAGGCCTATACCTGTCAATAAGCAGTTGTCCATGTAACTCTTGCCTGGCACATTTCAGGAGTGTAATATTGTATGTATATAGAAGATTGTTCATGGGGATTTCCTGACAGCCTGACCACGTTAATCTCAGCCTGGGGCGGCCATGCTCACCCTGGTCTGAGGTAGTTGTTTGTACAGTTTGAGGGTCCGTGATTCTGCCCGATAAAGGAGCTAACTGTACAAGCCACTGCCTTGCCTAGGGTGGTGTCTACTCATCCGACCTGCCCAGTGCCCATCGCCTCCAGGATCGGAAGCTCTACTTGCTCTCTAGTTGTCTTTGGTGATGAATGGGAATGCTATGCTGTCTTCGGCCCCTAACCCCATGCTTTTATGATAATTGCAGACACTATTCGGTACCTCTCCCTCCATGACAACAAGTACATCCGGTACTTCCCCGGTCACAACAAAAGGTGAGGATTGAGACCGAGAAACCCAATTATCTGAGGGGTAGTTTAGGCTACATTACTGTACTGTATTCAGTTGAGTAATGTTTTTTTTTAACAGACATCAAGTGTTTCTCTCAAGGTAGATGTTTCTATACCTTTTAACATGAATGTTTCAGAGTGACGGCTCTCTCCATGTCCCCTGTGGATGACACGTTTATCTCAGGATCTTTAGACAAGACAATCCGGCTATGGGACCTGCGGTCTCCGAACTGCCAGGTGGGTTCCCTTTACTCACTAGGTCTTAGAGGTTGACACAGCAAAATGACATTGTCATGAAGCGGGACTGCAGATATTGCGATGGACGAGATGCACAACTTTGCTTTCACAGTCACACACAGTATCTGCACATGTGCATGAGTTCACTTCACTCTTTTACAGTGTGGTAGCCATGGGACCAAAACAGCAGAGAAGTTGAGCCTTGCGCTTCAAAGATGTTTACTTTCTACGTCATATCGCAGAGTCTACCTTGACCACTCCTTGACATTGCAGATCAATTGACTCTAGATCAGGGATGTAAACTTGCCACTTTATGTGATATTCACCTTTTTAATCTCAATAGGTTATCCATGGGAATATTGTAGATCCGTTAAAGAAAGTGCATATATCACCCATTGAGCTATAAAAGAGGCGCAAACAAATCTTCTCCCTGGGAGAATCTCAATTGCATACTCCTCATGTCCTCTCCTCGCCTCCTTCTCAAAACCTTTGAAGAAGGTTAGAGGGGTGGGACCTCTGGATATCTCATCCAATGGACTTTGAGGAGAGAGAACGCGAGGAGTATGCAATTGAGATTCATTAACGTTACCTTCTCTGTCGGCTGTGTCATCACGCACTCCACGCTACAAACTTTGTTCCCGGCTGGAAAATTTGGAATGCCACTCGAGTTTGTGTTCGAAATGATGCTGAGGTTATTGTTGATAAGAAGCAAATTATAGTTGCATGTATGTTTCAATAGGGCAAATTATTACACACACAGTTATTAACGTTAGCTAGATACGTTAGTATTTAAGCTGGCAAGTGAACATTACCACCCGCCATTTTTTAAAATTATTTCACTTTTATTTAACCAGGTAGGCCAGTTGAGAACAAGTTCTTATTTACAATTGAGAACTGGACAAGATAGAGCAAAGCAGTGCGACACAAACGACGGAGTTACACATGGAATAAACAAACATACAGTCAATAACACAATAGAAAAGTCTATATACAGTGTGTGCAAATGTAGTAAGATTAGGGAGGTAAGGCAATAAATAACCCATAGTGGTGAAATAATTACAATTTAGCAATTAAACACTGGAGTGATAGATGTGCAGAAGATGAATGTGCAAGTAGAGATTATGGGGTGCAAAGGAGCAAAAAAAATCTGAAATAACATGGGGATGAGGTAGTTGGGTGGGCTATTTACAGATAATAATGGGGTATGTTTCTCATATCGAAATGAATGACTGAACACAGAATGAATCCTTACGCATCCTACAAATAGAATCTCAGAGCGTGATGTCAGATATATGTCAGAATGAGTGCTGCATCCAGTAATATCATGTGTGACAGCTGTGAGCAGCCAGCTGCATCCCCCTAACCAGACATTAGTCTACTCAGCTGCTTCTCCAGCCCTGGCGCAAGGATATAGTGATAAAGGGGGCGGTTGAAATGAGTGAGGGGCACAATTTTTGGGGCTTCTTGCATTGGAAATTTATTGAATTCTGCTTCTATCACGCTATACTACAATAAACACAGTTCAAATGGCGAGACTCTGACCATTGAGTGCTTTGAAGTGACAGGTCGGTGCGAAATCTGTAGTCTACTATGCTGCGCTGTATCAGCACAATGGACAGCACCCTACACACTAAAACAAGGCCGTTTTGGTAATAATATAGGCTAATGGGGCGGCAGGTAGCCTAGTGGTTGGGCCAGTAACCGGAAGGCTGGTGGATCTAATCCCTGAGCTGACAAGGTAAAAATGCAAGGCAGTTAACCCACTGTTCCCTGGGCGCCAATGTCGATTAAGGCAGCCCCCCGCACCTCTCTGATTCAGAGGGGTTGGGTTAAATGCGGAAGACACACTTCAGTTGAATACGTTCAGTTGGACAACTGACTAGGTACTAGAGGTTGACCGATTATGATTTTTGATTATATGCAACGCATGACAAGCTAGTTAACATCAACCATGTGTAGTTAACTAGTGATTACGTTAAGATTGATAGTTTTTTATTAGGTAAGTTTAATGCTAGCTAGCAACTTACCTTGGCTCATTGCTGCACTCGCATAACAGGTGGTCAGCCTGCCACGCAGTTTCCTCGTGGAGTGCAATGTAATCGGTGTCCAAAAATGGCGACTACCGATTTGTTATGAAAACTTGAAATCGGCCCTAATTAATCGGCCAACCTCTACTAGGTACCCCCCTTTCCCTACAAGATAGATGGGCAGTTTGTAATAGGTGAATTACCCTATATGAATGCAGCCGTACACACCGTTGTCTTACCAAAATAATGCAACCTAAATGCGGAAAGTAGTAGCCTTGTTATTCATGCATACAAACAAATACTATATAGCAGTTTGGGTTAGAATTCCGACAACTGCGAATGCAAAGAGAACAAAGCAGCTGTACCAAGGAGGCCTAGTAAACAAAATATTTGATCGATAAAGGAATGACACAATCTATAATTAGGGTAGTTGCGTTAACGTTAAACAAAAGGCAAATGGAGATCCAGATAACCAAAACGCAGTGAGCTGCAGCCATGCACAAATGGGCCCAAAGGCCTGCTTCAGACTTTGAAAATCATGCCGCTCATGAGTACAGCAACACGTTGTGATGTGGCACAATACACTTCTGTGGATTACATTCGACCCCTGTAATCATTTAAGTAATGCCAGCCCACCATAAACATGTTTACAGAGTATTGAGATTGTTCAAATATGTACTTGTTATTCCCTGAAAATATTCAAATTATATGCACAAAATAAGTCATTTTTGGACCCTTGCCAGTTTGCATCCCTGTTCTAGATGGACTGTTGCACTGGATTAAATGTATTTCCTGTGACTGTCTCTGTCACTACCAGGGCCTGATGCACCTCCAGGGGAAGCCAGTTTGCTCCTTTGATCCTGAGGGTCTGATTTTTGCTGCTGGTGTGAACTCCGAGATGGTCAAATTGTACGACCTGCGATCCTTTGACAAGGTAACAGTAATTTTCAGGGCTTTCTGTTTTATAGTTGTATGTGTATTGAGAGCTGTGAATGCAGGTCAGTGGTAGATGGTTGTCTTCAGAGTAACTGTTCTTGTTGGCTTCTCTATAGGGTCCTTTTGCTACCTTCAAGCTACAGTATGACCGTACCTGTGAGTGGACAGGACTCAAGTTTAGCAATGATGGGAAGCTCATCCTTGTCTCAACCAATGGGGGTGCTCTCCGCCTCCTCGATGCCTTCAAGGGCGCTGTGATGCATTCCTTTGGGGTGAGATAATACGCATTCATGCGAACACTTAAAACCTAGACGGACACTGTTAGATACTTAATGCAAAGACTCTTGAACTGACATACATTTCACAACAAGAGCAAGTTGCTCAAGAAGTAAATGATAGGCCTATACTTATAGACACTCTCCTCTATCCTACAGGGCTACAACAATAGTAAAGCTGTAACGCTGGAGGCCTCCTTCACTCCTGACTCTCAGTTTATTATGATCGGTAAGTCCACAAGGAACGTGAGGTAACAGGCTCTATGTTCTGTAAAGTAAGACATGAAAGTTCCAATTGTCTTCTTATTCTACCATAGAACAATTTGGTAGTAATTATTTGAAACTGATAATTTAACCTAACCTGGAAACATTACACACACTAAAACAGTAGTTAAGCTTCCTCTTGATTTTCCGTGGTCTGATGGTGGTTGTCTCTCAGGCTCTGAGGATGGGAAGATCCACATGTGGAATGCAGAGAGTGGAATGAAGGTGGCTGTTCTGGATGGGAAACACACGGGTCCCGTCACCTGCCTTCAGTTCAACCCCAAATTCATGACTTGTTCTAGTGCCTGTTCAAACATGGTAAGATTAGTTATGTTGAAAACACACAATCTCACATACAGTAGAATGCTCAGTAAATCTGTTTTGTCCTCTGCAGGCATTCTGGCTCCCCACTATTGATGATTGATTGAGAGAGCGAGATGCTATGGAAGCCACAGGCAACGTGAGATCCCATTTAAAACCAGCAGGCGTCAGCACATCCAGCTGTGTGTGTGTGTGTGTGTGTGTGTGTGTGTGTGTGTGTGTGTGTGTGTGTGTGTGTGTGTGTGTGTGTGTGTGTGTGTGTGTGTGTGTGTGTGTGTGTGTGTGTGTGTGTGTGTGTGTGTTGCCAATTCAAGTTGATTGTAAATATGTAGAACTTCAGGAATATAAATTGTCAGATTTTTGTGTTCTTTTTATACTTGTAACATTAAATGTTTTCTTTTTCTAACAGGTGTTGGACTTCTATGTGTGTCTTCCTAATCAGAGGTTGTTTACCTACACCCAGTCAGTGAACCACACGGCATCATTAGCACTAGCAGGCTAGTCTAACCTAATCTAGGACAGCTGGGGTGTATTTGTTCAGACCAAGACCGTTGCAAAACGTTTTGCAACAGACTGTTTACTCCAAACTGAAATTGTTTTTGCAACTAAAAAGAGTTTCAATTGGACAAATGTGGATATGTCCCTACCCATTTGGTTCCTAGTGAATACACCCCTGGTGATTTATAATGTACTACCACAGTGCATTCCTAATATGACATTTGTTTGTAGACTTGTCTCAACTGACAGGTTAATATCAACAGGAGGGTGTGTTCAGCTGGTGAAGTGTTATCTGTGTCTAACCTCTAACACAATCTTAAGGTCACACATTATCAAAGATGATCTGTTATATTGACAAGATTGTCGCATGACCGCTCTAACAATGGAAATACACATCCTCAAAAATGTAAGACAGGCGCGAAGATGCGAGGTCAGGTGGGACCATTTTAGCCAATGAAAGGGCAGACGTTGCCGAAATGCAACGTGCATCCACTTATTTATTTCGTAACAACCTAACAATTATTATAAACGTATATTGAAGAAGCTTCACCTAGCACAATTGCAATTACATTTGTTGTTGAACAAATTAGAATTCCTCAGTGGTTTTATTTTAGTGGGAAGAGTTTGGACAGAGTAAACCCTTTTCCTCTGACAATCAATAGCTCTTCCCGACCCCCTCCCTTAATACTTGCCCAGCCTCTCAAAGAACAGTGCACATTACTGAAGTTATGGATGAATTATGACAAGGCAAGCAGGAACATGGGAATGATTGACCAACCAAGTCATGCAGGGATCCCTTGCAAAAGAGACGTTTGTCTCAATGGGATTCCCTGTCTAAATAAAGGTTAACATGCATTTAATGAAGATGGAAATACGTCAAGGCGTAAGGTGTGAATCAACAAGTAAGCACGTTTCCACAGTTAAATTTACCCTCTCGTGATAAAACCACAATATTTACTTTAGACTGCATTACCACTGTCTTCTTGGAAAGGAGCATGTCTACCCCTGAACAAGGTCAATTGGCAGCAATACTCTGAAACCTGCTGCTTGAAGTCACAGATGACAATTTAGTTATAGTTATGTGCAACAAACTAGGAAGAGGTCAGTGATTGAAGCAGTCATGCTATTCTTGGAAAGTGAGAAATTACAATTTACAATGAATGCAAAAAGGTGCTTGAGGTTCCTAATTTTAGAATTGCATTAGGGGTAATGGTAGTCTGAGGCATTTCAGGGAATTCAAATGTAGAGTTCTTGAAATAGATTCTAACCGTGGGCCAGTTTCTCAAAACATTGAAGTAGGATGAAAATGTTCCAGTGTTTTTATTACTGTGTCCCTAATTAGATGTTGTCAACCACTTACAGTGACAGTAGCTCACTACAACCAAGTTATCTTCACAAAAAGATAAATCTATATTCATAATTTATAACTAATTACTTCTATTCAGATAAAAAAGTAGTCCATGAAGTACATGCTCTCAATGTTCCTAAGAAAAATATACTGTCAACAAAATCTGTCATAGTCTACAGTGAATTATATTACAACTACATTCTTATAGTTTGGCTTCGTTTTGTCTTCTGTTTGATATGCCAACACAAAATCCTTCCTGGCTCTTTCAAGAGACAAGCGTGTGCCAATTTGCTAGACTAGTGGAGGATGTCTAGTTAGAAAAAAAGTTAACAATTATGGGGAAACAGAATCCAATTGATGAACAGGATTTCACTCAACACATGAGTGTTTTGATCTGGATTAAAAACTTCTTTTTTTTTTTTACTTCCCTGGACATACAGTAATAGCACATAAACTGGGATTGAATGCAGTTGATACTCATTGTGAAAGAAGCAGGGGATTGATGTATGATCTGAATTATTTTCGGTATTAGACAAACACAGACCAGCGAATGGTCTGCAGCAGCTGAACTCAGCTAATCTGTTTATGTCACAGGGGCCATATAGATTTTTTACCAAGGCCTTTGGTCTAATTCACCATCTCATTCTCTTAGATAAACTAAAATGCTTGGGTTTGCACAAGGGCCTTGGAATTGGTTTTCTGAGTAATAATTGAAATCAGAGTTACAAAAGAGGCCATTAAGTTCAATCACTTGATGCCGCTAGGTTCAATACTTGGACCATTGTTATTCTTCATTGTTGGTAACTGTGCATTAACACAAATGTTCCCTTGTGACAGACTGTGTGCCGTACACATCCATTAAACACATATCTCTGCAGTCTTTGTCAATAGTCTTCAGTCCTCCATTTACTTATCTCCACCACTGAACAGTGCACCAAATTACAATCAAATATTGTTGAAAAGAGTTAAACAGAAATGCCACTTGGTCAGGGGCTCAGGTGAGTGTGGTTTTAAGGTTTTCCAGTCACTAGTTTGTCTCTCAAGCAGACCCTGGGGGTGGGGAGGAAGATGGACAGGCTGGACAGTCAGTAGCACCTAAATTTGGGAGAGAAGGGATCAGGTTGCCTCTGAACACACAAGATCCTGCCGTAGTTACTCTAGCTGTGTCCTCGTCATACTGTCACACTCACTCAGACCAGTGCTTAGTCACACAGGCTTTATCAGTGCAGTTATTGCCGCAGGTTACCCCATTGTGTGTCTTTTTTGGCTGGGCTAAATCTCCATCATCTACTCTGGGACTTGGCTTGGCTCTACCGTCTCTCTCAACCCCCCCTACAGCACATGACGGGTGGGACATACTTTGTGCTGAACTGCCATGTTTCTGGTTCTCGTCGTGACGCCAGAACTAGGTGAGTTCTTGGCCAGGGCAAGGGGTGGAGCTATCCGCCTCATCCGGGCGCGGATCCAGGATGGTGAGTGACCCAGGGGACAGCGGTGTAGTCAGGTTGCAGGGGCAGGAGGGATCTAGGACGGGAGGGTTTTGGTAAGGCAGCGCAACAAAATGTATATTAATTTGATGTCTTGAATTATTTCTTCTGAATTGCCAGTGTTATGTGATTAAACTGATCTAACTGGGTGTTTTGTATGATGATGTGTGTATTTGTGAAAGTGTGTGTGAGTTATACATGTTGTTCGCTGTTCTGCTGTTCAGTCACTTGATTGTGTGTGTGATGCTGGTGGAGATGTCATTGAGTTGAATTAAAACAAACATTTCACAATGTGTTTGGTCAGATGATGCATTCGGTCTGTTGAAAGGGATTGCAAGAGAGACTGACTGCTTTCCTCAACTTTGTGATGGTGGGCAAGTTGTCAAGGTTTATAGTGCCTTGCTATAGTATTCAGACATTTTATTGTGTTACAAAGTGGGATTAAAATGGATTGAATTGTCATTTTCTGTCAACAATCGACCCAAAATACTCTGTAATGTCGAAGTGGAAGAAAACTTGCAATATTTTTAAAAGATTAATTAAAATGTAATAACTAAAATATAGTCGTTGCTTAAGTATTCAGCTCCTTGAGTCAATACGTTAGAAACAATTCAAATCAAATTGTATTTGTCACATCCGCCAAATACAACATGTCTTACATATCTACCTTACAGTGAAATGCTTACTTACTTACAAACACCTTTGGCATCGATTACAGCTGTGGGTCTTCTTGGGCAAGTCTCTAAGAGCTTTGCACACCTGGATTGTGGAATATTTGCCCATTATTCTTTTAAAGATTCTTCAAGCTCTGTCAAGATGTTGGGGATCATGGCTAGACAGCAATTTTCAAAACTTGCCATAGATTTTCGAGCAGATTTAAGTAATACCTGTAACTTAGCCACTCAGGAACATTCACTGTCTCTTAGTAAGCAACTCTAGTGTAGATTTGGCCTTGTGTTGTTAGTTATTGTCCTGCTGATAGGTGAATTCCTCTCCCAGTCTATGGTGTAAAGCAGACTGAAGCAGGTTTTCCTCTAGGATTTTGCCAGAGCTTACAGTAGCTCCATCCCAATATTTTTTATCATGAAAAACTCCCCAGTATTTGCCAATGTCAAGTATAGCCATAACATGAAGCAGCCACCACCATGCTTGAAAATAAGGAGGCAGATACTCAGTGGTGTGTTGTGTTGGATTTTCCCCAAACATGAGGCTTCACATTTAGGCCAAAAAAGGTTATTCCTTTGGTGTGTTATTTTGCAGTATTACTTTAGTGCCTTGTTGTAATATTTGTTATTCTGTATATTTGTATTATTTTCACTCTCTGATTTAGGTCATTATTGTGAGTCACTACAGTGTTGTTGATCCATCCTCAGTTTTCTACCATCACAGGCAATGAACTCTATAGCTGATTTAAAATCACTAATGGGCTCATGGTAACATCCCTGAGCAGTTTCCTTCCTGTCCTGCAGCTTAGTTCAGAAGGATGACTGTATCTTTGATGTGTCTGGGTGGTTTAATACATCATCCACAGCCTAATTATTAACTTGACTATGCTTAAAGAGATATTACATGTCTGATTTGTTATTGTTACCCATCTACCAATCACTGCCCTTCTTTTTAAGGCTTTCAAAAAGCACCCTGGTCTTTGTAGTTGAATCTGTGTGCGAAATTCAATACTTGACTGAGGTGTTGTATGTATGGGGGACAGAGGAAGGGTTAGTTATTCAAAAATCATGTCAACCCCTATTATTTCACCAAGAGTGAGTCCATGTAATTTGTGTGATATTCTTTAAACCAAATTTGACTCCTGATCTAATTGAGGCTTGCGTCAACAAAGGGTCTGAATACTTACGCAAATACTTTATTTTTAGTTCAGAATAGTTTTTATCAAAAATAAAACTTGGATTTTTCTTTCACTTTGACATTACAGAGTATTTTGTGTAGATTGTTGACAAAAAAAGTAAATTCAATCCATTTAATCCCACTTTGTAACACAATAAAATGTGAAGAAATCCAAGGAGTCTGAATACTTTTGCAAGGCACTGTATATGATCCAGTTGAGATATCAAGTTACATAAAATTCCCATTCAGAAGGGTTAGTGGAAAATATAATCTGAGCCCTCACTGGACTCACTGTCTAATGATACTCATCATGACAAAACCTGACTGTTGATTGCAACTTATGAGTCGCTAACAGTACCTGTAGCAGAAACTCACTTTAGTCAGGTAACATAACATGATTAGGTGCAAGGGGGCTTCTTATTTTCTGATAATCCTTTCAGGGTAGCTTTTCAGTATAAAAAACACTTAGATTACCACAACAATAAGCAGCCAGCTACATGCATGAAACCACTGTGGAGATGTTGATCCAGGTGTCAGGCATAACACTCAAATGGCCAGATCTCCCACACACTGTGATGTTCATAGGTCCATCTGGGAGCTGAGCTGTCACACAAAATAAGTCTAAAATTCATTAGACACGATAATTTATTTTCCTCTATGTGCCAGACTATGCATGTGTGAAACATACCATGAGACAACAGGTTGGCCTGTGAGGTTATACAGATATTTAATAAAGTACGTCTGGGATGTTTACATCTTTTTTAGGACATCTTGTGGGCCTACTGATGCACTGTCTGGTCTATCAGTCAAACTGTAGATATCTGAGACTATGACTGATATGGGTGTGGAGTCTGGCTCGAGTTGGACTGTCTCTGGGTAGTTTATGGGGTTGTGTCTAGTCTGATGTCTGGGCCTATCTCCAGGAGGTGTATAGGCCAACAGTTGGGCAAGTATGCAGATGGGGTACAGGGGTACTGTCTAAAGTTTCTCTGGACTGTTTTTTAAAGTATGTTTGAGGTCTCCTGTCTTGTCTCCTGCTTTTTGGACCTGTCACTGCGCTATTGAGCTATTTGGAGCTGTCTCTGAGCTGTGTGTGTGTGAACTTGTCTTCATGTGTTGATCGTCTGTCTGTGATTGGACTTTATGTTGTTACGTAATTCTATGCGATTGTGTGTGCATCTCATCTGTGACCTCATTTTATAGAACTGGTAATTAGTGATCTATTTCTAGTAAATACCACCAATGTGTCATTTTAAACACAGCGACTCCGCTGTCGTCGTGCATGCCAAAGTTAGTGACCCTGGATCATTTGACAACGTTCTTTTCCGATCTTGTCAATATTATTGAGAGAGAATTAGCTGAGTGCACAATCGAGGACTGCCATGAAGGCTACTGTCAATCATTGACAGACTCAACTCATTAAATGGTCCCTATACACCAGTGAGATTAATAGGTCCCGAGACCTGATGAATAGTTAATTGATGTGTTGAGACTCATTTAAGCCAAGCACAAGAGTAGGGGAAAGATAAGTCACAGAAGAGGCTTCAGTGCATGGAGTGAAAGAGATAAAGTATGATATCACTGCAAAAAGAAGAGCATTGGCTGGACTACAGTGGCTTCGGTGGACAGAGAATGGGTTTTTGCGTGTGTGTAAAGGACGTCACGCTACTTGCTTAGCCAGTACCACTTCCTTCTGATTCGGCTCACACCAAGACTCAAACCCAAGACTCTCTAGCACACATGACCGTCTTCCTTAAGCATCTCATCAGTCTGTGCCATACAAAAAGTTAGCTATTCAGTGGCGCAGGTGGGGACACTTCAGGCTGAGGAGTAAGTTTCACACATCACCATGTGCTACGTTCACCCCTCAAACTTACTCAACAACGACCTTAGTGCTGAGCGCAACTGTAGATCTGAGACAATAGGCACCACTGTAAAGGATGTCACGCTGCTTGCTTAGCTAGTACAACTTCCTCCTGATTAGGCTCACACCGAGGCTCGAACCCAAAACCTCTGCTTTGCTAGCACATGTGACCGCCCTCCCAAAGCATCTTACCAGTCAGCGCCACACGAAAAGCTAGCTTTTCAGTGTCACAAGTGCTATTCAGTGTCACCTCAGGCTGAGAATTAAGTTTCACATATCCCCACCTGCGTGTATGTGTAGCTGAGTAATAACTTTTAAAGCATGGGTCAAGGTGTGTAACGAGTTGTACTCTGTTTTTCAGAGCAGCTGGTGCTGGGGACATTCAGAGAGCCGGGACAGAGCTGGGACCATGACTATGACCACTTCCTACTTCCTCTGCTGGACGACAAGGAGCCCTGCTACATACTATACCGCCTCAACTCCCAGAATGCACAAGGATACGAATGGATATTCATCTCCTGGTCTCCTGACCAATCTCCAGTAGGTGTAACCGTGCAACCAAGGTTATTATAGTACATGAAAACTGAAACTAAAAAAGGTACAATAATTGAAAAACAATTTAGTAAACTGAAATAATTTTTTAAAACTAAAAACATTAAAAAACTAAGACTATACTGAAACTATTATCTTTGAATGCAAAACTAAATAAAATTAAATAAAAAGCATCATAAATTATGTTTAGTTTTAGTTTCTTCTAAACTTTGGTTAAAAATCAAATGTAGTTTTCGAGCTTCTGAATCTAGCGGGTAAGTCTAAACAGCCCTTATTTTAAGTGTTCTAAAAAAAAATGAAAAAGGAATGGTGGAAAAACGATTGGAACCATTTCCCTGTTTGACCACTAGTTTTTATTGGCATTATGACACCTCCACTGTGGGGCTCTATTGGTTAACTATTTAGCAGTCTTATGGCTTGGGGGTAGAAGCTGTTCAGGGTCCTGTTGGTTCTAGACTTGGTGCATCGGTACCGCTTGCCATGCGGTGGCAGAGAGAACACTCTATGACTTAGGTGGCTGCAGTATTTGAAAAATGCTCTACCACCTGGTAGAGGTCCTGGATGGCAGGGAGCTCGGCCCAAGTGATGTCCTGTATACACTACACTCGTAGTGCCTTGCGGTTGTATGCCAAGCAGTTGATACAGCCAGTCAAGATGCTCTCAATGGTGCAGCTGTAGAACTTTTTGAGGATCTGAGGGCCCATGACAAATCTTTTCAGCCTCCTGAGGGGGAAGAAGCGTTGTCGTGCCTTCTTCACGACTGTGTTGGTGTGTGTGGACCATGAAAATTCCTTAGTGATGTGGACACCGAGGAACTCGAAGCTCTCAACCAGCTCCACTACAGCCCGTTCGATATGAATGGAGGTATGCTCGGCACTCCATTTCCTGTAGTCCACAATCAGGTCCATTGTCTTACTGACGGTGAGGAAGAGGTTGTTGTTCTGGCACCACACTGCCAGGTCTCTGACCTCCTCCTCCATATAGGCTGTCTCATTGTCGTCAGTGATCAGGTCTACCGTTGTCGTGTCATCGGCAAACTTAATGATGGTGTTGGAGTCGTGCACAGCCACACAGTCGTGGGTGAACACGACCCACTCTGACCCGCTCCGCTACAGCCCCGTCGATGTGGATGGGGGCCTGCTACATAAACATAACATGTCAAATCTGCCATGACTTCATTTGTTGTTTTTTCCTCTCTCTTTCTGTCAGATAAAGGTACTTTCACTAAAGGTAAAAAAGCATTGGATTGGTATAAACATGGGCAAGAGCGTTTCCTTCCACCATATTTCTTACACCAGTCTTGGCGCTTATCCTTTAAATCCAAGTCAAATTAGGATTGATTTATAGTTTAAACCTAAAAACAAAACCGAAATGTTTTTATCAAACTGAAATTAAATGAAAACTAGCAAATCAAGTCTGAAAACAAACTGAAACTAAACAGAATTTCAAATAAAATCTCAAATGAATAGAAATAAAAACTAATATTAAATCACAAAACTATAATAACCTTGTGTGCAACACACACATACTCTCATGTTCACAGCAAACACATTTCGCTCAGATCCATGTCTCATTCACCCGTTCATGTTCACTACAGGTAAGACAGAAGATGCTGAATGCTGCCATAGTGAAGAAGGAGTTTGGTGGTGGTCATGTGAAGGATGAGATGTTTGGCACAGCGGAGGTACAATAGAAGCCATTTTTTTAAACTGACGTTATTCTCTCACCTGACTAATGATGAGGTTAGACCTGTTGGTTCTCAGCCTTCCCTAAATGGCTGACCTCTTATTTGCTCTCACTAGGAGGATATCTGTCTGGAGGGGTATCAGCGCCATGTGTCTACCAGCTCCGGCCCTGCCCCACTCACAGCTGCTGAACAGGAGTTGAAGAGAATTAAAATCAACGAGGTGATGTGTGTTTTTACATACTGAGGACAGAATGGTGGAATCCCTCATCAACTAAGATAGGGAGGGTCACACATTTACCTCAACTAATGACCATGCTTTCTACATTAACCCTGCATGACTGACAACTGGGAAACACTAACACTGGTTTGACCCCAACAATTCTAATGTATCACTTAAATATTTAGAAAATATTTGTAAACTAAATTCAAGGTAATCATTATTCGAGGGGAATGAATAACACTAGCCTCCTCTTTGAACGGCAGTCACTGGCACTGTTTAGACTAGAGAGAGTGTAAGTGAGAGAGCATAGAACATGTCCATAAATGTGTCTGTGCAGACTGCACACCTGTGTGTGGTGTATGTACCTGTGTGAACACAATATATACTATTTAGTTAAAAAATGTTATTCTGCATTTTCTTGTAAAGGGATACTTGTTTTTTTGGCAATGAAGCCCTTTATCTACTTCCCCAGAGGCAGATGAACTCGTGGAAACCATTTTTATGTCTCTGAGTGCAGTTTGAAGGAAGTTGCTAACTAGAGCTAGCACAATTGCTAGTTAGCATTGGCTAATGAAACTACCTCTAACATCCTTCATACTGGACACAGAGGCATTAAAATGGTATCCACGTGTTCATCTGACTCAGGGCCTAGTTGAATTTCCAAAATCCTTTAGTATCCCTTTAAGTAATAATGTATTGTGTCTGTGTATATGCTGCCCCCATCAGGTGAAAACAGAGACAAGTGTAGAGAGTAAGAGCCAAACACTGCAGGGCCTTGCTTTCCCACTGCAGGGCCTTGCTTTCCCACTGCAGGGCCTTGCTTTCCCACTGCAGGGCCTTGCTTTCCCACTGCAGGAGGATGCCAAACGGGTTCTACAACAACTTGCACAGAAACACATCAACTACATACAGCTGGTGAGCCATATAGAAATGCCATTAGCCAGGGCCTCCCGGGTGGAGCAGTGGTCTAGAGCACTGCATCGCAGTGCTAACTGCGCCACCAGAGTCTCTGGGTTCGCCCCCAGGCTCTGTCGCAGCCGGCCGCGACCGGGAGGTCCGTGGGGCGACGCACAATTGGGCTAGCGTCGTCCGGGTAAGGGAGGGTTTGGCCGGTAGGGATTTCCTTGTCTCATCGCGCTCCAGCGACTCCTGTGGCGGGCTGGGCGCAGTGCGTGCTAACCAAGGGGGCCAGGTGCACGGTGTTTCCTCCGACACATTGGTGCGGCTGGCTTCCGGGTTGGAGGCGCGCTGTGTTAAAGAAGCAGTGCGGCTTGGTTGGGTTGTGCTTCAGGGGACGCATGACTTTCGACCTTCGTCTCTCCCGAGCCCGTACGGGAGTTGTAGCGATGAGACAAGATAGTAATTACTAGCGATTGGATACCACGAAAATTGGGGAGAAAAGGGGATAAAAAAAATTAAAAAAGAAAAAAAAAGAAAAAAAGAAATGCCATTAGCCAACCAAATACAAACGATTGTTTTCTCTGGCGGCCACAATCTCAGCACACAATCTAACCTGTACACAAGGCACACTGCCTGAGCCATACACAGTCATCTCAGTGGTAGCTGTGTAATATGTGTGTGTTGCAGAAGTTGGACACAGAAAAATAAATGATAGAGCTGGTCCAATCTGACCCGACAGAGGCCCATGAGCTGCCTTGTAGGGTTCCACGGATATGCCCAGACACCTCTTCTTCCTCTATAAACACTCCCATGAAGGGGATTACTTGGAATATGTGGGTCAGTCTCAGTCATTGATTTTCTGCCCTGATCATTCTACTCTCTCTCTCCCCCTTCATTCAATTAAATAAAAATACAATGTTGCACTATTATAATGTCATAAATGACACCTGAAACCCCACCTCTTCAAGGAATACCTAGGATAAAGCAATCCTTCTGCCCCCCCCCCCCCCCCCTTAAAAGATTTAGATGCACTATTGTAAAGTGGCTGTTCCACTGGATGTCATTAGGTGAATGCACCAATTTGTAAGTCGCTCTGGATAAGAGCGTCTGCTAAATGACTTAAATGTAAATGTAAATAAATATTGAACAAAGAGTAGCAGGTCCAACCCCCCTCTTTCACTTCCTCTCAGTGTTCATCTACTCCATGCCAGGTTATAGCTGTAGCATTAAAGAGAGGATACTGTACTCCAGTTGTAAGAGTCGACTGCTGGATGAGGTGGAGAAAGATTACCATCTGGAGGTTGCCAAGAAGGTAATCCGCCGAAATTCAGATATTGCATATACAATGTGGTCTTTGTGTTTTTACAATATTGCTCTGTGCCTGAGTGGAAGTGCACATTTATTCTGTGTTATTATATTTACTCTGTGTTATTACTCTGTGTATTGTATTTACTGTATGTTATTAATCTGCATATTGTATTTACTCTGTATTATTGTATTTACTCTGTGTTATTGTATCAGCTCTGTGTATTTACTCTGTATTATTGTGTCTGTGTGCAGATGGAAATTGACAATGGGGATGAGTTGACAGAGGAGTTCCTGTATGATGTGGTTCATCCTAAGCAGCATGCCTTCCAGCAGGCCTTCGCCAAGCTTTGTGGCCCAGCAGGAAAGAGAGGCAGTAAGCGCCTCATCAAGGGTCCGGATGAGGAGGGCAGGCTGGAGAGTTAGAGAGAGGGAAAGAGCTTTGTCATCACCCCAGCCCAAGCCATCCCTAGTCATCCCCAGCCCTGCCCTCAATCCTCATCCTCCTGTTGCCATGCCATCTGGCAGCTTGTTTGGCCACGAGGAAGGAAGAACACGAGAAGAACATGGACAGATTTCTCCTGGAAATTTAATTTTCACCTCCCTTTGCTTGTCATTACTGTACATGCTATTCATGAACATCAACAATAGGATACAACTAAGGAAATCAATGTTTTTCTCATTCTCTCTCTGTGTCACTCTTAAAAACCTTACACATACTGTTACATTCCCCAGTTTCTGTGTTGTTGTGGGTTTGTATGTGTATGTGTGTATTTCAGGAAATAGAATCCTGGATTAATCAAGCAGCTGATTGGTCGGCCCCATCGCTGATTGGAGCTCTGACCCCTCTATCTAATCAGGGGAAACAGCTGGCTCTTCAATTACCAACTCCTTCTCCAGCTTCATAAAAGTCAGTGTTCCTTTGTCAGAAAAATTGCTTATTTTTATGTCCTGTGTTGATTTGTTGTGGTGGTCAGTAAAAGTTTTGTGGATATTATTTTGTAGCCGCTCCTTCCAAGGTATGTGTATGCCAATAGAACTTAGTGTTTTTGGTTATTGAAATTGTTCACTAAGTATTAGTAATGATTCTTGTGCTGACAAACTGCCTGGGAGCTCCTCAGTGGTGAAACTCCTCCTCCTTCAATCAGTGGTGAACCAGGTGGAACAAATCTTCCAGGCAATCTGGGCGTGCCAGCACCTGGCTCTGCTGTTGTCTTTAGACCGCAGTGAAAGGAGCATTTATAACACCACAAGACCAAGGAAACTTCATCTTTGTGATCAAGGTGACTGTGCAAGTCCAAGCCCTCCACAAAACTGTGAAAGACAGCTGGTAAGCGCCATATTGGCCATGCTTTGCTAGACTGACTTAAGCAGTAGACTGCTAATGATACTCTGGAAAACACAGACTCTTAACTCTAAACTTTGATAGGACTTTTGCAGTGGTGTTTAGAACTTCAAATGTAGTTTGTGGGGTAAAGGAAAAGTAAGAAGAGTCAAATTCATTGTTGACAAAGAACTTGTTTGAAATGGTTAAAAGTAATTTAAACTTTGTAGAAATCTTTAGTAAACCAAGTTCTTAATTCAGTAACAAATGTATAGTCTAAAAAATCTTTGGCTAAAAAATGTAAGATGTGTCTGCTTAACTACTGATTAGAAAATAAATGTAATTTTTTTCTACTAAAAATATTTTGAATGAATTTGGCTAAAATGCAAATTTAGATAAATATACTGATTCTGCTCATTTGATTAAAAATGGTGGGTTTATATTTTGGGAAACATTTGCTTAAAAGTGGAAACCTTGTATTTTATAATGGCAGAAATGTGTATCTGAGGTGAATGTAGATAATTTTGTGTATTTAATTAGGCTGTCAACTCAAATAATAACTTGTATTTGTCATCTCTTTTGAGGTTTTTCACCTGTTTACTGCCAACCAAAGAATGGTAAATAAAAGACAAACAACTGATTCCATGGCTGTTTATTGAGTGAAATCCAGTTAAAATCTTCATGTGGAGGGACTGTCCTTTTCAAGTGGGGAATTGCACAAGAAAGAGGTCAACTTGACAATTCTGTTTCATTTGTTCTGGGGGAGAAGGGGAACGCACATTGGGAGTGTTAAGGCAAGAGGCCTGCGGGCATACATAACCCGTAGTATTTAATCTGTCTATGCACACTAGGTAAGATGTGGGTGGACCACCCCCTGTATTTTGGTTAGCGAGCCAGGTGGTGCTAAAGGTCAGGTAAGTCGTGGGAAGGTAGGAGAGGGGAATCTTAACTAACTTTCTTTGCTTTGGTTCCGTCCAGCCCCTTTTACCCCACCTTACCGTGTTTTAAGGAATAATAATTTCCCTGTAACGGTATTTTTCTCTGCCTGTCTTTCCCCGCACCTACGATAACACTTTTTTTTTTTTTTTCACTCCACGGGGAGTTGAGATGTCGCAGGGTGTTGTGTTCCCCCCCTCCGAGGCATACGTTACACACACACAGATGGACTGACAAACATGAAAGACCAATGGATGGTCTTAGATGCCTCAGCCAAATTTCTCTATTGCAAATGTCACATAGACCTACAGAAGAAGTCTGTCCATCTGATGTGATGTCCATAGCTTTAAAAAATTCAGGTAACTTTCCCCAAATTCTCTTTTTTTTCTGGAAATCCTGGTTAGAGGATTCCTGGATTTCCTGCTTATTCCCTCGTGACTCCAGGAATCTTCCAACCAGTTTTTCTGGAAAACCAGGGCATTTGTGGAATATTACTGGAATTTTGCAACCCTAGTTGTCCATACCTTGCCTGTTGCCACTAAATGTTTTGCATCAAACATGTTTGTAAAAACAGATGATAATGAGAGGAATTCTAAATGTAGATGTTTTTCAGTATGTTGTGTCTTTTTCTTATCACTGAAATGATAAGTAAAAAAAAAAAAAAAAAAACTGGATGGGGCCGATGATGCATCATTTTCAAGAGAGCCTCTTGTGGCAGCTATTAAAGGACACGCAGAGGGGACAGGGAGGACACTGCTGACTAGACTACTGCAGGCTGCACCACTGACTGGCCTGTTGAGGAAGTAAATGACCATCTTTTAACATAAGCACAGATTGTCAACATGCGCAGGCAGCCATGCATAAATACCATAGCTTAGAGTCTGTTAATTAAGATCCACAAGGAATTCCTTAATTTAAATAGTGAGTAGCCTAATAGCCCACAACCCTTTGAGAGCAGGTTAATTAAAACATCTGACACTTTTTACACGTTTTGACTAACATAAGGTAAAGGCACCCCAAAAATCCATATCTATTGACCATATTACACAACATTTCTTCAACAGTGTATTGTCATTTAATACTGGTCCCACACACAGTTCCAGTTTAGTACTGCTACGGGCCTGATTCGATCAACAAGCCCTTGATTAATTGAAAAAGGTTTATTAATGCTGGTCAGAGACAAAAGCCTGTACAACAGTGGGTTTCCAGCCAGGTCAGCCCAGCTGGAAGACAAATTCGATAACCTTTTCAACAGTTTGTTTCAAAGCTTGCCTTACTCTACTGAACAAGTCGTTCACAAATAACGAGCTATTTCAGTGGCAAATTAGTGTTAGGCCACCACACCAGACCTAACAACATTTTGTGCATCAAAGCGGGGACTGAAAAACAGCTTCCATCTCAAGGCCATCAGACTGTTAAACCGCCATCACTAACATTGAGTGGCTGCTGCCAACATACTGACTCAAATCTAGCCACTTTAATAATGGAAAAACTGATGTAATAAATGTATCACTAGCAACTTTAAACAATGCCACTTTATTTAATGTTTACATAGCCTACAATACTCATCTCATATGTATATACTGTAAGCTATACCATCTACTGCCTCTTGCCTATGCCGTTCGGCCATCACTCATTCATATTTCTATGTACATTTTCTTATTCATTACTTTACACTTGTGTGTGTAGAAGGTGGTAGTTGTGAAATTGTTAGGTTAGATTTACTTGTTAGATATTACTGCATTGTCGGGAACTAGAAGCACAAGCATTTCGATACACTCAGCATTAACATCTGCTAACCATGTGTGTGTGACAAATAACATTTTTACATTTTACATTTACATTTAAGTCATTTAGCAGACGCTCTTATCCAGAGCGACTTACAAATTGGTGCATTCACCTTATGACATCCAGTGGAACAGCCACTTTACAACAGTGCATCTAAATATTTTAGGGGGGGGGGGTCAGAAGGATTTGATTTGATTTTGACATTTGTTTATAAGCAAGGGTGAAAGTAAGGCGGTATGGTCCAGGCAAAATAAAGTGTGGTACGCCATACCGGTTAAAAGTAAGTATTTTACAATTAAAACAAGCCCAAAAAACTACAGGCTATTAAACCATTATTTGACATTAGTGCATATCAGCCGCATGAATCATTAGCGAACTGACTGGAAATTGGTTGGTATACGCTCCAAATTGAGTTGTGGTTTGAGGAGAACACTTACATGTTGCCAAGGCATTAATGCGTGGCCGAAACGCCCGGACAAGGCGGAGACCAGTGGCCGAGAACGTGGCGCGCGAGGACATCCGTGGATGCATCAATTCAGCTACAAGTGTAGGCCTAATGACTTTGTCAATGGGTCAGTGTCGCTTTAGTTTTGAGTTTTTTTGTTTGTTTTTTACAATAATTTCCTCATCCAGGTTAGATGGAGGTCATATTGTATTTCTGTCTGTCTCCCCTTTTCGTAGGCTATAATATGGATCAGACATAGTTTTTATTGATCTGTTTGTCAGTCAGCAGAGTAGGCTACCCTGTATTTTTTATTATAAAAAAAAGAGTGCGCGCACTTGGATATCCCGTACCCGTAAGAAATTATATCTACTGTCACCCTCTGTTTATACGTCTTTTCAGCTGACGAATGTCTATATTATTTGGAAAAACCCTATTCGTTCCGCATACCCATTATTCTAGTGACTCAATTCCCCGAATGTGTAGAGGGCTGGCTGCAGGTCTAGTGGGCGGAGATAATCGCACCGATTCTTGGAAAGTGACTAGGGGGAAGGTAGTGGTAAAGTCCGATTCCTGGCAGCGAGCGCAGCGAGACAGAAAGACTGAATTACTATGATGAATTTAGACTCACCAGGAACGAGCACATTTTTTTTTTTTTTACACTGGCATTCACAGTAACAGATTTCAAATAATAAAATGTGAACAGGCTCGGTGGCGGTGCGCATGACGTCAGAAGCTCCGGTGTACTGAACAGTTCTCAGAATAGAATCAGAGTAGAATTCTTGGAATTGGTTCATTTTAAAAGCCGAACCCACACACCCTCCCTCACATGCTAAGAACCCATTTTAGAGACAACACTCATCTGCTGCTCTGTATCCTATTTTTCTACATTTCATATTTATTTTAGTGCTTTTGAATTAGTTTATTCATTTTCCGATGCGTCTCCATTCACTTAACATTTGCGTGAGACATTAATTAGAATAAAATAAGAACATTCCTTTGTATCGACCAGCTATATTTTCGTAAAAACCGCTGTGGAATTAGACTATTGTGGAATATTGAAGACTCACCATCATGATTCTTTGTGTTCAAGGGTAAGTTCACATTCTTTTGCCCCTGTTTGATGTAACATTTAATGCTTTGCCATTTGATTTTGAATATCAACATCAAAGACAAAAGTCGTGTTTATCTCCCTACAAATTCCAGGTCATTCTTAGAATTCAGAAATAATTCAATTACTGTCAATTCCAATATTTAAATTCCAAGAACTCAATTCCCAATTAAATTTTATCACTAACAATTGCACAAATTCTGCTGAGCAGATAGCCTAGCTATACTGTAAATAGAAATATATAACAAATCCTGCAATACATTTGATACTAGGCTCATTCCAATTCAAACAGTTTAAATTCTAATCCAATTCAAAATCCATAACATGAAGATTGTTTAAATTCGAATCGAATTCAGATTCTCCTCTTCAAGCGTGATTTCAAGAATTTTATTGGTATTTCAAATTAAATTGGAATCGACCCCAACCCTGTTGTGAATTCATATATTATAATACTTCCAATTGTGACAAGTCTAACCCGTTTCTGAGCATCTGAATCAATTCACACACAGTCAGTGACACTGCTTGATGTCAGGGCTCTTTGTCTGGCCAATGTTACAAGGAAGGGAGCCATCCGAGATTTAATTTTGAGATTTGAGGTCTTGTAAAACCACCAATCCCAAATGATGAGCTTTGTTCCAGCAAAACATCCCCCCCCCCCCCAAAACATTAAGGCCAAGGGTGGACTGACCATCTTGCATTTCAGACAAATGCCAAATAGACCAGCCCATTGGGCCTGTCTAACTTGTTTTTTTTGTGTGCAAAATGACAATTACTTGACTAATAATGGGGGCCTCGGTAAAAAAATGGTCCGGTGTGGGGGCCTGGAGGGAAAAAAATGGTCCGTGAGGGGGCCTCGAGGGAAAAAATTGCACGGTGTGTTAGCAATGCCAGGGCAGATTTCTGGTTCAAGTCCAACCCCTGATTAATTAGCCTATGACAATATTAGGACTTATCCTAGTGGGTAATGTAATGAATAGTGGGTAATGTAATGAAAGATTCACCTGGTTGTTCCCTACCGTCTCCTACACTTGTCCTGTGCTCATTGTTGTAGTCTCTTGTTTACAGCCCCAGACCACTGCTGTCTGGCAGCCCCACAGAGGGCCCCGTGGGCATGCGGACAGGGAGCATCTCCTCACCTCACTGCCTTCACAGCACTCCTCCACAGTGGGACCCCACGAATGACCTGCGCACCATCGCCAAAAACTTCTTCTACCTTGATACCTCAGGTAATGCAAATCGAATATTCAAACTGTAAACTCCATCCAACAGGCTCCCTGAAACCCTGTCATGGTTGTAATGTTTTTGGTAACAGGAGCTACTTGCGTTTCAATTCATCCAGTCGACTGTTTACTACAGGATTACTAAAATCTAAACCATTGAATAAGTGAATAAACTTTGACCTCTCTCTCTGCAGGCTGGTACTGGGGAGCCATCACAGCAGGTCAGGCCCATGCAGCTCTCCAGGCAGCGTCAGAGGGGGCCTTTCTGATTCGAGACAGCAGCCATCCCCTGTACATGCTGACCCTGTCTGTTAGGACTGCCCGTGGCCCCACCAGCATACGCATCCAGTACAGTGGAGCCCGGTTTCTGCTAGACTCCAGCTCGCCAGCCCGACCCAGCCTTTTGTCCTTTCCTGACGTGCCTAGCATGGTGCAGTACTATGTAGGACCAACGAGGAAGGTGCAGAAGGGCAAGGTGGAGGAGACTCATGGCGCACAGCCCGCCCAGAGGACAGTTCAGGAGAGCACAGTATTGCTGAAGCTTAAGCGGGCCCTGCACAAGCCCCAGGCCTTCCCCTCCCTCCAGCACCTCACACGCCTCACCATCAACCGCAGCACAGGCTGTCCGGACCAGCTGCCACTGCCACGCCCACTAGTGCGCTACCTGCAGGACTACCCCTTCCATGTATGAGGGTCCTCTGGTGCTGAATTAAACGAAACAGTTCAACTAAACCTTGAGGAGCACTGTCAGTAAGAGGTCCCTGGCAGCTGGAAACAACATCACTGCACTGGCAACTAATGGAGCCACATCAGACATACGGTTGGTCATGAGACCATGTTTGGGAAAGAACCTTCCAGAAAATGGTGCCTGGTTTTGGATTTCTCAGAGGGAAGTGGGGTTCTGTGTACCCCCCCCCCCCCCAATTCACAGAGGTGATTCACTGGAAAACACAACATGGTGCTAACTGTAGTGTCTCCTCGTGCTATGAGGGGCACAGGTTCTTTCTGTTTCTGAGCAGTGAATTGCTTTTCAGTCAGATGTAAATTGTTTAATTTTTTGTTTAGTCAACATTGTCACTTTTTTACCCCCCCGACACTGTACATATCCCTTTTTTTATTAAAACAATATTCAACATGAGTTATACTGCTCCTGTCTTCAATGTCCCATTGTCTTTTGGTGGGTGAAATGCCACAGAGCTTCATAGCCTACATCCACAAAATAAAAAAAATGGGTTGCGTGGGCAGTGTCCCCAATCTCAGTTATCTGAAGCTGTCTTTATGTTATAAAGAGATTAAACCCCCCTCAGGTATAAGTGTGTACACAGCAGAATCGACGAGGCAGTATAGGCTGGATTCAATGTGCTTTTGTGTAAGAGTGAATCTGAGTCAGCAGCCTAGTCAGCGGGGAGGGCGAATCCCTGGATTCGTAGAACTACTGAATGCCTTCTGGGAGGGTGAAATTCTGAGAGGGAGGGTTCTAAGAAAAGCCTCTCAGTAATTACCTTCAGCCTACTACTCGCTCTGTCACTATCACCCTCCTTTATTGCCACACAAACACACATTAGCACCTACAACGTCCTCAGGTATAAATGTAGCCCATCTACGATATGTATTTGTGCATGTTTGTTAATATCTACATTATTTGAGATCAGTAGTGTGTACAGTACGTGGCAGATGGATGGTGGGTGTTGAGGCTGGTCTGAAGCCAGTGAAACAGGATCCATATCTCACACAGTCTCAACGTTGGTCCTGATCTGTGTTGCACTCCTTTTTTTGAAGGATGCAGAAACGAGGCCTATAAGTGATAGAGAGAATATGAATCGGGCGTTCAATATTAATACATTTCTTGATCGAAGATTTTGTAAATGGAGTTATTTAACAAAGATATAGCAGTCTGATTTACTCCTGACCTGTCAGTGATGTCACGATGCGTGTGCAAGTAGTGTAACTCTTCAACACTTTCCTCTACCCACTGCTGGATGAGATGTGGATGACGTGGGTCTACTTCCAAGTATACACGACTGCAAGACAGGAAGAAATGAAAACACAGTGAAGTGAAACTTCTCAATCCATTGAAAAACAGGGATTGAAGTGGTGAGACCTGCTTTACAATAGATCCAACAGAGTGACTAGACAGAAAGCTTCTTAGTGTGCGCCACAAAACGGTACATCTAAAATAATACTGGCCTACTGTGACTATTCCCTTAAAAACAAACACTGTGGCCTGCATAAACACTTCCAATACAGTTTGGAGCTCCAGAACTGACTTGAGTTTCACCATATGGATATGATGAGAGGTAAGGTCACTAGGAACAATGGGGGAACGGATATTATACAGATAGCAATGATACATTCATATTGACCAATTTCAAGGGTGTGATTTTATGTTGTGTTCTAGATGCAGAAGATACACCTAGTGCCTTACCCATGGCTTGATAAGAGCTTTGGAGCCAGAGTCAGAATGTGTCTTATCACCTGCATGCCATCTTTCCCCCCATCCAGAGCAGCATGGTCCTCAAACCTGAGGATGTCAGCACAGAACACTAGTTCATATACCTCCATTTGAACTCAAAGTGTGCGTGCGTTTGTGTGCATGCGACTGCTCGTCTCACCTGAGGATTTCAGGTTCAAGTGATGTCATATCCTCTGAGAACAGGTACGGAGGGTTGCTGACCAAAGTGGAGACTGGACTGCACATGCTCACAATTATGTCTGCATCTAAAACATAACATAAAATCACACCCTTGAAATTGGCAAATATGAATGTAACATCTGTATGGTTTATCTTCCTTTACCGATTATATAATATCCCTCCCGCATCATTCCTATTGACCTTACCTCTCATCACATCCATATGGTGAACCTCAAGTCGGTCCTGGAACCCCAAACTGTAACATACATACAATCAGGTTTGCACATATTCACAAAACATGAATTAATGTCGCTAATCAAAGTAAAATGGATATCGTGTGTTTTCATGATTACCTGTGTGAGTTCTCTCTTGTCAGATCCACAGCGTCCTTGTTTTTATCTAAAGCAATTGCTCTGAGCTGAGAGAGACAAACTAACATATCAGTGTTGGAGTGAAGGGGCTCAGAGATCAAGGAACATGATATGAAAGAAAGGGAGAAAGTAAAAGAGCGGGAGAGCACACCTGTGGGAGGCTTTTAAGTAAACTGAGGGAGATAGCACCAGAGCCACAACCCACTTCCAGGCACTTGAAGCTGGTCTCCTCACTTAATCCAGTCCCCTGCTTCATCTGGAGATCTGTAAGCACTAGGCCAACCAGCTCCTGCACAGACAGACAGATGTGCAACCATAGCTTGACAGAAGGTCATGTCACTGCAATGGACATTCTGACGACAGTCACAGAATGAAATATGTAAATGCACTCTTATCACAAGAGATTATGGTCCCTTGTGTTTCAAATAACTTGTTTTATAGTATGTGTACAAGTGTCTTGCCTAGTTAAATAAAGGTTAAATAAAAAAGTGTACGTGTGTGTGTGTACTCTCCCGCACCTCAGTTTCAGGCCGGGGGATAAACACGGGAGGTCTCATCTTCAGTGTCAGATCTCTGAAGTCCCACTCTTCAATCACATACTGCAGTGGCATTCTGAACACACAGCACATTTCACATGTTCACACAACGTAGGCTACACTTTCAGCCTTTCACAGAGACAGAAGAATAGGTCAAGTGCACCGTCACTGACTGTAGCACGTTAAGACTAAGCTTGTATGTACCTGGTGAGACGTCTGGTACAGAGCTCCCATGTCTGCTCTGTCTGTTCTTGTGTCAGGAATTCAGCCAGCCTGTCCTGTCCAATGCCCTCTAACTGTGAGGGGAAGAGGTTGAGGGTTAGATGATTCCTTCAGTGGGAGACCGATAGACTGAGAAGGATAAAAAGTGGAAAGGTGAACATGCAAATGATTTGCAAGGATCATATTTTGGGTTCAGAAACTCACTGTTTTAGCACCAAGCAAATGTGCAATGATGTACTGGCTGGAGAGATGTGGCTCTGAGACACCTCTTTGCTGGAAATGGCCTGTCCATAACTTGACAGCTTGCTCCACCGTGAGCCTGCTAGCTGTAGGTAAGGCTGGGACGCATTCAGCCACACACGGAGACGTGCACAGCCACTGGAGGAAGGGAGGGAGCGAGACAGCAATAGAGAGAATATTATGAGGATATATTACGAGGATATTACGAGGCTTCATTCAATAATTAATTCCAGTTATGGTAATACTGTAAACAACGCACTTTCCTGGCAATCCACGTGCAACACTTTATAGGAAAGGTCATCTTTATTTACCTTGTGTCCAATAAATCCGTCTTTAAGTGGTTTAAAGCCGTTATAAACCACGTTCAATGGTCTTCGTAATCGTATCCACATGGTATTCCACTTTCTCTTGACACAAGACCAACATGTGAATGCAGCTAATAAGCGTTTGACTATATTAATTAATATTGTATAAAACCAGCTAAATGTGGTCTAACTAAGTTAACTGTACTAACTATTAAATACAAAAGAACCAACCATTTCAATCATTTATTAGGGGTATTCACTTCCGGGCATCATTCATTTTTTCAGAATAATAGTGCATCAGATTAATTCATAAATCTTTCCAGAATAAAAGTTAACTGTATTATGTCGATCCATACAATTAGGATGAAGTTAAATTCAGTTATATTTTTAAGAAGCAAATTGCAGTACATGCATCAAATGAGTTCATACTGGATCTACATTTATTTAACATTTACTATAAAGATTTAATTTCACAAATCTGACATCCATCAACTTGTTTGGCGTGTCCTGGAACGTACCCATCAGTAATGCGCAGTACGGGTAGTTATTATGTTCGGGAACTCCACCATGTTTTATCGATAGCGCAAGGTTGTTGTTAACCATATAGCTAGCTAGCATACCACTTGTTCGATTGTATTTACGCTGTGGTATATTTTTTGCATGACATTTAAACAAATTGGTCGTCAATTGCAAGGAAATACAAGAGGATCCAGTTGTATGTTTACACATTAGCCAGAGATAGCTGGACTAGCTAGCTAGGGTAGACTGTCAACAACAACCCTTCCCTGCTCTGTCAGGAATTAGGAGTAATCATAGCTACTAGCTAGCTACAGTAACAAGAGAGTGTTAGATACACAGCTACTGTAGGTCTTCAAAAATACTTATCTTCAATTGAGCATTCACATTGTCTGAGAACTGAGTAAGAGATTGACGCAGTTGGAGTTGCTTTCTTTCTTTCTTATAATACCTGAAGTTTAAAGTCCTCTTTACAACGTCTTCATGGGGATGAGTCGAATAGAGTGTATATTTTTTAGTGAGTTTCACCCCACACTGGGACCAAAGATTACTTACCAGGTAGGTGTACAGTAGAGTATATGTTTTGACAGTTTTTGCAACGAGTGTCAAGCTAACTTTTTAATCAAATCGCAATTTATTTGTCACATGCTTCGTAGACAACCTGGCGGGTAGACTTACAGTGAACTGCTTACTTACCGGTCCTTTTCCAACAATGCAGAGTTAAAGATAAGAGCAAAAATAGAAATAGTGACGCAGTGAATAACGAGTAAATATAACATGGTTACACAGTGGTGTAAAAATACTTTAATGTACTACTTAAGTAGTTTTCTTTGTGGTATCTGTACTTTACTATTTATATTTTTGACAACTTTTACTTTGCTACATTCATTGACAAAATAGTGTTCTTTTTACTGCATACATTTTACCTGACACCCAAAAGTACTCGTTACATTTTGAATGTTTAGCAAAACTCACTAAACACAAATGCTTAGTTTGTAAATTATGTCTGAGTCTTGGAGGGTCCCCTGGCTATCGATAAATAAGTAAAAAACTACAACGGTGCCCTCTGGTTTGCTTAATATAAGGAATGAGTAATTATTTATGCTTGTACTTTTAATACTTAAGTATATTTAAAACCAAATTCTTTTAGACTTTTACTCAAGTAGTATTTTACCGGGTAACTTTCATTTTTACTTGAGTAATTTTCTATTAAGGTATCTTTACTTTTACTCAAGTATTACAATTGGGTACTTTTTCCACAACTGGCTATAAATAGGGTTTAGAAAATAACATGGGTATACAGTGAGTATAAGTACTAAGTCAATGTGCAGAGGCACAAAGTAATTGAGGTACCTATGTACTGTACTGTACATACAATACATTCGTAAAGTATTCAGAACACTTGACTTTTAACACATTTTGTTATGTTACAGCCTTATTCTAAAATTGATTATTAACTGGGTGGTTCCAGCTCTGAATGCTGATTAGCTGACAGCTGTGGTATATCAGACCGTATACCACGGGTGTGACACAACATTTATTTTTACTGCTCTAATCTATCTAGGCAAGTCAGTTAAGAACAAATTCTTATTTACAATGGCGGCCTACCAAAAGCAAAAGGCCTCCTGCGGGGACAGGGATTAAAAAATATATATTCTCCCCCGATTTCTCAGTTTGGCCAGGCGGCCAGCTCTAGGAAGAGTCTTGGTAGTTCCAAACTTCTTCCATTTAAGAATGATGGAGGCCACTGTGTTCTTGGGAACCTTCAATGCTGCAGAAATGTTTTGGTACCCTTCCCCAGATCTGTACCTCAACATGACCCTGTCTCGTAGCGCTATGTACAATTCCTTCGATCTCATGGTCGTAGCGCTATGTACAATTCCTTTGACCTCATGGTCGTAGTGCTATGTACAATTCCTTCGACCTCATGGTCGTAGCGCTATGTACAATTCCTTTGACCTCATGGTCGTAGCGCTATGTACAATTCCTTCGACCTCATGGTCGTAGCGCTATGTACAATTCCTTCGACCTCATGGTCGTAGCGCTATGTACAATTCCTTCGACCTCATGGTCGTAGTGCTGTGTACAATTCCTTCGACCTCACGGCTTGGGTTTTACTCCGATATTTACCACAGGTGGACTCCAGTCACGTCTTAAGGATCAATGGAAACAGGATGCACCTGAGCTCAATTTCGAGTCTCATACCAAAGGGTCTCAATACTTATGTAAATAATTTTTTATTTTCAATACATTTGAAAACGTTTAGAAAAACCTGTTTTCGCTTTGTCGTTATGAGGTATTGTGTGTAGATTGATGAGTCATTTTTTTTATTGAATCCATTTTAGAATAAGGCTTTAACGTAACGAATGTGGAAAAAGTCAAGGGGTCTGAATACTTTCCGAATGCACTGTATAGGTAGGGGTAAAGTGACTATCAGCAGCTTATGTGGTGAGTATGAGAGTGTGTGCGTTGCATCAGTTTGAGTGTGTGTGTTGGGGGTATCAGTAAGTGTGTGTGGGTAGAGTCCAGTGTGTGCATAGAGTCACTGCTAAAGAGTTAGTGCCAAAAAAGGTAAATGCAAGTAGTCCGGGTGTAACCGATGTGAAATGGCTAGCTAGTTAGCGGTAGTGCGCACTAATAGCGTTTCAATCGGTGACCGCTTTGAGACCTTGAAATAGTGGTTCCCCTTGCCCTGCAAGGGCCGCGGCTTTTGTGGAGCGATGGGTAACGATGCTTCGTGGGTGACTTGTTGATGTGTGCAGAGGGTCCCTGGTTCGCGCCCGGGGCGAGGGGACGGACTAAAGTTAAACTGTTACATTGATGCTGTTGACCCGGATCACTGGTTGCTGCGGAAAAGGAGGAGGTCGAAAGGGGGGTGAGTGTAACCGATGTGAAATGGCTAGCTAGTTAGCGGTGGTGCGCGCTAATAGCGTTTCAATCGGTGACGTCACTCGCTTTGAGACCTTGAAGTAGTGGTTCACCTTGCTCTGCAAGGGCCGCGGCTTTTGTGGAGCGGCGAGGGGACGGACTAAAGTTATACTGTTACACGGGTAGCCCTTTGATTAGCTGTTTAGAAGTCTTATGGCTTGGGGGTAGAAGCTGTTCAGGGTCCAGTTAGTTCCAGACTTGGTGGATTGTTACTGCTTGCTGTGCTGTAGCAGCAAGAACAGTCTGTGGCTTGGGAGGCTGGAGGCTTTGACACTTTTTTGGGCCTTCCTCTGACATTATCTGGTATAGAGGTCCTGGATGGTACGAAGCTCAGCCCCAGTAATGTACTGGGCCGTACGCACTACTCTGTAGTGCCTTGCGGTCGGATGCCAAGCAGTTGCCATACTGGTGATGCAGTCAGTCAAGATGCTCTTGATGGTGCAGCTGTAGAACTTTTTGAGGATCTGAGGGCCCATGCCAAATAATTTCAGTCTCCTGAGGGGGAAGTGGCATTGTTGTGCTCTTTTCACGACTGTGTTGGTGTATTTGGACCATGATAGATCCTTAGTGATGTGGACACCGAGGAATTTGAAGCTCTCGACCCGCTCCACTACAGCCCTGTCGATGTGGATGGGAGCGTGCTCGTCCCGTCCGTTTCCTGTAGTCCACGATCAGCTCCTTTGTCTTGCTGACATTAAGGGAGAGGTTGTTCTCCTGGAACCACACTGCCAGGTCTCTGACTTTTACATTTACATTTTTACATTTAAGTCATTTAGCAGACGCTCTTATCCAGAGCGACTTACAAATTGGTGCATTCACCTTATGATATCCAGTGGAACAGCCACTTTACAATAGTGCATCTAAATCTTTTAATCTTTTGACTTCCTCCCTGTAAGCTGTCTCATTGTTGTCGGTAATCAGGACTACCACCGTCGTGTTGTCGGCAAACTTAGTGATGTTGTCGGCAAACTTAGTGATGATGTTTTAGTTGTCCGTGGCCACGCAGTCGTGGGTGAACACGGAGTACAGGAGGGGACTAAGCACGCACCTCTGAGGGGCCCCCGTGTTGAGGGTCAGCATGGCTGTGTTATTGCCTATCCTCACCACCTGGGAGCGGGCTGTCAGGAAGTCCAGGATCCAGTTTCAGAGGGAGGTGTTCAGTCCCAGAGTCCTTAGCTTAGTGATAAGCTTCAAGGGCACAATGGTGTTGAATGCTGAGCTGTAGTCAATGAACAGCATTCTCACATACTGTAGGTGTTCCTTTTGTCCAGGTGGGAGAGGGCAATAAAGATTGTGTCATCTGTGGATCTGTTGGGGCTGTGTTCTATCTTTTCCCATCTTTGTATTGTGTTTTATCCTTTCCAGGTTCCAGAGGAGTACATATCCCGGGAGCTCTTTGACACAGTACAGGTGTACATCATTACCAAACCAGAACTGCAGAACAAACTCATAACTGTGTACGTACACTTGGGAATTTACATTAGGATATTCTTATTCATGGTCCAATTTAACAACAGGTCTTATTTTTCTCTCCTCTTGTGTCTGTTACTTGAACTATGTGAAGAATTTATTTGGCTGCAATTTCTTCCTTTCCTGTGGCGGTCCTCACGAGCCAGTTTCATCATGGCGCTTGATGCTTTTTGTAACTGCACATTTTCCAAATAGACTGACATTCATGTCTTAAAGTAATGATGGACTGTCGTTTCTCTTCGCTTATTTGAGCGGTTCTTGCCATAATTTGGACTTGTCTTTGATTGATGTAGAACGGCCATGGGGAAGAAGTTAATTGGTTGTCCGGTGTGCATCGAGCACAAGAAGTACAGCCGTAATGCTCTGCTCTTTAACCTGGGCCTTGTATGCGATGCAAGGACCAAGACCTGTGCCCTTGAGCCGATTGTCAAGAAGCTGTCAGGGTACCTCACAACGCTGGAGGTAAAAGGATCTCCCTGGAGGCTAGTGCTGTTTTTCAAAACATCACAAGATCTGAATGTCTTATGGGATATATACAGTGGGGAGAACAAGTATTTGATACACTGCCGATTTTGCAGGTTTTCCTACTTACAAAGCATGTAGAGGTCTGTATTTTTTTTTATCATAGGTACACTTCAACTGTGAGAGACGGAATCTAAAACAAAAATCCAGAAAATCACATTGTATGATTTTTAAGTAGTTTGCATTTTATTGCATGACATAAGTATTTGATACATCAGAAAAGCAGAACTTAATATTTGGTACAGAAACCTTTGTTTGCAATTACAGAGATCATACATTTCCTCTAGTTCTTGACCAGGTTTGCACACACTGCAGCAGGGATTTTGGCCCACTCCTCCATACAGACCTTCTCCAGATCCTTCAGGTTTCGGGGCTGTCGCTGGGCAATACGGACTTTCAGCTCCCTCCAAAGATTTTCTATTGGGTTCAGGTCTGGAGACTGGCTAGGCCACTCCAGGACCTTGAGATGCTTCTTACGGAGCCACTCCTTAGTTGCCCTGGCTGTGTGTTTCATGTCGTTGTCATGCTGGAAGACCCAGCCACGACCCATCTTCAATGCTCTTACTGAGGGAAGGAGGTTGTTGGCCAAGATCTGTCGATACATGGCCCCATCCATCCTCCCCTCAATACGGTGCAGTCGTCCTGTCCCCTTTTCAGAAAAGCATCCCCAAAGAATGATGTTTCCACCTCCATGCTTCACGGTTGGGATGGAGTTCTTGGGGTTGTACTCATCCTTCTTCTTCCTCCAAACACAGCAAGTGGAGTTTAGACCAAAAAGCTCTATTTTTGTCTCATCAGACCACATGACCTTCTCCCATTCCTCCTCTGGATCATCCAGATGGTCATTGGCAAACTTCAGACGGGCCTGGACATGCGCTGGCTTGAGCAGGGGGAACTTGCGTGCGCTGCAGGATTTTAATCCATGACGGCGTAGTGTGTTACTAATGGTTTTCTTTGAGACTGTGGTCCCAGCTCTCTTCAGGTCATTGACCAGGTCCTGCCCTGTAGTTCTGGGCTGATCCCTCACCTTCCTCATGATCATTGATGCCCTACGAGGTGAGATCTTGCATGGAGCCCCAGACCGAGGGTGATTGACCGTCATCTTGAACTTCTTCCATTTTCTAATAATTGCGCCAACAGTTGTTGCCTTCTCACCAAGCTGCTTGCCTATTGTCCTGTAGCCCATCACAGCCTTGTGCAGGTCTACAATTTTATCCCTGATGTCCTTACACAGCTCTCTGGTCTTGGCCATTGTGGAGAGTTTGGAGTCTGTTTGATTGAGTGTGTGGACAGGTGTCTTTTATACAGGTAACGAGTTCAAACAGGTGCAGTTAATACAGGTAATGAGTGGAGAACAGGAGGGCTTCTTAGAGAAAAACTAACAGGTCTGTGAGAGCCGGAATTCTTACTGGTTGGTAGGTGATCAAATACTTATGTCATGCAATCAAATGCAAATTAATTACTTAAAAATCATACAATGTGATTTTCTGGATTTTTGTTTTAGATTCCGTCTCTCACAGTTGAAGTGTACCTATGATCTAAAAAAATACAGACCTCTACATGCTTTGTAAGTAGGAAAACCTGCAAAATCGTCAGTGTCTCAAATACTTGTTCTCCCCACTGTAGGTCAAAGTGTTAACATTTCTCTTTATTTTGCAGCTGGAGAGTGGGTTCATATCGAATGAGGAGAGCAAACAGAAACTGCTACCTATTATGTCCACGTTGTTAGAGGAGCTAAATGCTACTGGAGCCTGTACCTTACCCATCGGTATGTGTGCATTTGTACTCAGCAATGTGTCAGACAGTCTTTTATCTTTCTCTCACACACCATTCGTTCCCTCCCTCTTATTTAGATGAGTCCAATACAATCAACCTGAAGTTGATTGAGCAGCGCAGGGACCCTCTGATCGTGCAGGAATACGACGTGCCTGTCTTCACTCAGTGCAAAGACCACTTCATCAAATCCCAGTGGGATCTCACTACTCAACAGGTAGGTCTTTCCGCCACCCCGACAGTGGCTCACACAGATAGACCAACGCCTCATCCATACCGGAAGCGTACCTACAGTGTGGCTGACATCCCATCAAGGGTTTCAGAGAAACAATGATTTGTCTATACAGTACCAGTCAAAAGTTTGGTCACACCTACTCATTCAAGGGTTTTTCTTCATTTGTACTATTTTCTACATTGTAGAATAATAGTGAAGACATCAACACTATGAAATAACACATATGGAATCATGTAGTAACCAAAAAAGTGTTAAACAAATCAAAATAGATTTTATATTTGAGATTCTTCAAAGTAGCCACCCTTTGCCTTGATGACAGCTTTGCACACTCTTGGCATTCTCTCAACCAGCTTCATGAGGTAGTCACCTGGATTGCATTTTAATTAACAGGTGTGCCTTGTTAAAGTTAATTTGTGGAATTTCTTTCCTTTTTAATGCATTTGAGCCAATCAGTTGTGTTGTGACAAGGTAGGGGTGGTATACAGATAAAAGGGGTCCATATTATGGCAAGAACAGCTCACATAAGCAAAGAGATACTACAGTCCATCATTACTTTAAGACATGAATGTCAGTCAAGTTTCTTTAAGTGCAGTCCCAAAAACCATCAAGCTCTAGGATGAAACTGGCTCTCATGAGGAAAGGAAGACCTAGAGTACTGTGCAATGTCATCATGCACCTGTCTCAGATTAAAGCCCTGATGAAAAATTATGTTAGAAATGTGTTGAATTCTGTTGTAGATCCTGGCCTACATTGATGGGTTCAGGCATATCCAGAAGATATCTGCAGAAGCGGATGTTGAACTTAATCTAGTCCGGATCGCCGTACAGAATTTACTGTGAGTGCTTTAAAACTGGTAATATGATGCAACAGATAATGAACCCATTGGAATAGATTCTAAGAGAACTTCCTTTATGATGAAACATTTCCCTTTGAAACCATGGAATAGATACTAAGAGGACATTCTTTATGATGCAACAGAAACATGCAACATTTCACCTATGAAACCATGGAATAGATTCTAAGAGAAAATTCTTTTTCACAGGTATTATGGTGTTGTAACCTTGGTTTCAATATTTCAGGTAATGAAACCCTCAGTAACAATACCTTCTTTACATAATGTCTTCATTTGAAATGTGGTGTGTGTGTGTGTACAGTCCTGCTTACACACTGTATGTTGTGTCTCTCCAGTACTCCAATGTGTACTGCACAACCCCTACAGTCCAGAGCCTGATAGATGACAGGTCCATTCAGGAGGAGTGTCTCAACTATGTCACCAAGAAAGGTAACAGCCAGTTTGGAAAGTTGTAGTCAGAACGAGTTAGAATTTGTTAGAGTCAGTGTATGATAAGTTCTGCTGTCTGTGTGCTTCAGGACAGAAGAGAGCCTGTTTAAGGGATGTGTTCCAGCTGTACTGCGGTCTGACTCCAGGCACCACAGTTCGCGATCTTTGCTCCCGCTACTCACAGCAGCTGCAGAGGGTAGATGAGAGGTGAGTTACCAATCATCCATGTTGACTCATGATGTTTATGTGGTTGACATAGACCTCAATGTCCATATCTATTTATTTGTTTATTTGTCAGGGACCATGTACAACATGCCATTGCACCAGATTTAGCTAGATAGCTAATCTTCATCTACTCGGAGAAGTGTAGAGAATAGTGTTGTTGATATCATGTGATGCTCAACAGGAGGCTGATCCAGTATGGACTGATGAAGGCTCTCATTCGCCGTCTGCAGAAGTATCCTGTTAAGGTGACACGAGACGAGAGGAGCCGCCCACCACGCCTTTACACTGGTTGCCATAGTTACGACGAAATCTGCTGCAAGACGGGTAGGTTAAGGCGTTTATGATGACACATTACTGGTTTTATAGTGATGACAAATGTGTTTAGGAAGATTAATAATTACAGAGGGCTGGATAAGTATTTTGAGAAATCATTCTATACTCTGTAATCTCTCATGGCAGTGCCTTTCCCTGTATTTGCAGGAATGAGCTACAAAGAGCTGGACGAGCGCTTGGAGAATGACCCCAACATAATTGTGTGCTGGAAGTGATACCCTGGCTTAATCAGCAACCACACTCACTTTGATAGAGAAAGCCATCTCTCTAACAAAGACAGACACGAGGTCCGATTGTACTGAAACAGAGGCCTCCTGCTCGTCTCTCATCTGACCCACACAACTGCCTGCTGTCCAGGAGACACAATGTGGATCAACCTCGGCCAAAGATGCCTTAAACTGACTTTTCTATCATTGTTGTTGTCTGTGGACTTCATCTGAAATGTTCTGGAAATGATCTGTGCATTCAAAGGCTGAGACATGTAGGAATTTTTATACTACTAGTATGTCACCTGTTATCATCCTCAGGTTTTTCCATCCAGACTTTGAATCAATCATTGTGGAATAGTTTCATTCGGAACAATGAATGGAATAATTTAAAAAGAACACAAAAATTAGGAATGTGGCAGGTAGCCTAGCGGTTTAGAGCGTTGTGCCAGTTCAGAGAACATTCGGTAGTTCAAACTCTTGTGCCGACTAGGTTACAAATCTGTTGATGTTCCCTTGAGCAAGGCACTTAACCCTAATTGCTCCTGTAAGTCGCTCTGGATAAGAATGTCTGCTAAATGACTCAAATGTAAAATGTGCTTATTAATGTACCAAAAAATGATATTAATACCAACTCCTTGCAATAATAAAGATGCTTTGTTGATTTGAATGACCCATTGTCTGACTGTTCATCTTGCTCACTTCACCTACAGTGCCTTCAGAAAGTATTTATACCCCTTGACTTATTCCACGTTGTATTACAGCCTGAATTCAAAATGGATTGAATTGATTTTGTTTCTCACCCATCTACACACTGTTTTTTCAAGAAATTTGCTAACATTTCCAAAAACATGTTTTCACTCACATTATGATGCTCAACCCCATAATGTTTTTGGAAATGTTAGCTAACTTATTGAAAATTAAATACAGAAATACAGTCTCATTTACAGAAGTATTCACACCCCTGATCTCAATAGATGTTAGAATCACCTTTGGCAGTGATTACAGCTGTGTCTTTCTGGGTAAGTCTCTACGAGCTTTGCACACCTGGATTGTAGAATATTTGCACATGCTTAAAAAAATTCTTCAAGCTCTGTCAAGTTGGTTGTTGATCATTACTAGACAGCCATTTTCAAGTCTTGCCATAGATTTTCAAGCCAATTTAAGTCAAAACTGTTACTAAGCCACTCAGGAAAATTCAATGTCGTCTTGGTAAGCAACTCCAGTGTATATTTGGCCTTGGGTTATTTTTCTGCGGAAAGGTGAATTTGTCTCCCAGTGTCTGTTGGAAAGCAGACTGAACCAGGTATTCCTCTAAGATTTTGCCTGTGCTTAGCTCTATTCTGTTTCTTTTTATCCTAAAAAAAGAGTATACTCATAACATGATGCAGCCACCACCATGCTTGAAAATATGAAGTGGATACTCAGTAATGTGTTGTGATGGATTTGCCCCAAACATAACACTTTGTATTCAAGACATAAAGTTAATTTCTTTGGCACATTTTTTGCAGTTTTACTTTTGTGCCTTGTTGCAAACATGATGCATGTTTTGGAATAGTTTTATTCTGTACAGGCTTCCCTCTTTTTACTCTGTCAATTAGTTTACTATTGTTGAGTAACTACAATGTTGTTGATGCATCCTCAGTTTTCTCCTATCACAGCCATTAAACTTTGTAACTGTTTTAAAGTCACCATTGGCCTCATGGTGAAATCCCTGAGTGGTTTCCCTCTTCTCCGGAGTTAGGAAGGACGCCTGTATCTTTGTAGTGACTGCGTTCATTGATACACCATCCAAAGTGTAATTAATAACTTCACCATGCTCAAAGGAATATTCAACGTCTGCTTTTTTAATTTGACCCATCTATCAATAGGTGCCCTTTTTTGCGAGGCATTGGAAAACCTCCCTGGTCTTTGTGGTTGAATCTGTTCATTGCTCGACTGAGGGACCTTACAGATAATTGTATGTGTGGGGTACAGAGATGAGGTAGTCATTCAAAAATCATGTTAAACACTATTATTCAGTCCATGTGACTTAAGCAAATGTTTACTCCTGAACTTATTTAGGCTAGCCATAACAAAGGGGTTGAATACTTGTTGACTCAAGACATTTCAGCTTTTCGTTTTGTATTAATTTGTAAAAATGTTCAAAAACATATTTCCACTTTGACATAATGGGGTATTGTGTGTAGGGCAGTGACAAAAAAAACCTCAATATAATCCATTTAAAATTCAGGCTGTAACACAACAAAATGTGCAAAAAAGTCAAGGTGCTTGAATATTGTAATAGGATCATCAACTAGCGCATGGTCAGGGGGCCAGAACATGATTACAAATAATTTGTAGACTGCAAATTGACCACAAGAAGCCCAAACAGATATCATATTTGACAAAACATGCGTGTGAATACTTGGGAACAGATTTCCAAAATGAAAATGACTTGGAGCTGATTTCCTGTTTTTTTTACAGTCTTTTATGTCCAACAATGAAAAATCTAAAGAAATAAGTTTTTTTACTTGAGGTGTGTGGGGGGGGGATATAAAACTATTTTGCCTGCGGGCCACCAGTTGGGGAACCCTGGCCTAGTTGTTACAGTGTGGTAGACCCACATATCACTACCTGTCCTTTGTCTCCTTCTACAGGAGAGATAGAGAAGTACATTCATGGAAAATGGCAGAAGGTTCTGTCTGAAGGTGACTAAATTGGACGGCCAGGTCTGGATTGCTCTGTACAACCTGGTGCTGAAGGAAGACTGCCAAAGGAAATATGTCTTCAACAAGAACTAGGGCTTAAAGGTACAGTAGCCTCAGCCAGTACTGGCGCTTCTGATAAGAGTGGCCTCTGAACCCTAACTTTCAAATCTATAGCTCAGGAAGAATGTCTGTTCAGATCATTGTCCTTCAAAATCTGTTCTTATCTCCCCTCCGATTAGAAGACAGATGAGGTATCCAGGCTTTGTTTTGACTGGTGTTTTCTCTTACTATTATTTCCATGATTGTCTCTCCTTCCTGAACATACGTGAGGATAGAATTATGAGCTCTGAGAACTGTGTAGGATAGCATAGGTGGTCTATCAGACAGACCACAATGCAGACAATAAAAGTCTAACTCAAACTGAAACTTATTTTGTGTGTAGCTGTGGTTTCATGACAGAGGTGTTAATAGACCAGCTGCCCAACCTGGTGGAGCTCCAGCGCTTCCTCAGTCACCTCACTGTAACAGACCCTGCCCCTCCAAAGAAAGACCTAATCTTGGAACAGGTGAGGAAAACACACACACACACACACACACACACACACACACACACACACACACACACACACACACACACACACACACACACACACACACACACACACACACACACGGGTTTCCGTTAGCCGGCTTTTGCCTATAAAATAAATGTAAAGCCGATGAAGTGAAGTTGTAGCTGGGGGGGCTGTATATTATACATCCCGATTTCACACTTCTGCACCATTCTCTCACTCCTTGCACGCTGCCTTATGTGCATCAAATCACATTTTATTGGTCACATACACATATTTAGCAGATGTTATTGAGGATGTTGCTAAATGCTTGTGTTCTTAGCTCCAACAGTGCAGTAGTATCTAATATTTAGTATCAGCATGCGTCTGCTGCTGAGGAGAGAGAGAGCGATAGAGGAGAGAAAGTTAAAGGAAAGAGGAGAGAAAGTTAAATTCCGACCTAGAATATGTGGACATCTATAAGTACCTAGGTGTCTGGCTAGACTGCAAACTCTCCTTCCAGACTCATATCAAACATCTCCAATCCAAAATCAAATCTAGAGTCGGCTTTCTATTCCGCAACAAAGCCTCCTTCACTCACGCCGCCAAACTTACCCTAGTAAAACTGACTATCCTTCCGATCCTCGACTTCGGCGATGTCATCTACAAAATAGCTTCCAATACTCTACTCAGCAAACTGGATGCAGTTTATCACAGTGCCATCCGTTTTGTTACTAAAGCACCTTATACGACCCACCACTGCGACCTGTATGCCCTAGTCGGCTGGCCCTCGCTACATGTTCGTCGTCAGACCCACTGGCTCCAGGTCATCTACAAGGCTATGCTAGGCAAAGTGCCGCATTATCTCAGTTCACTGGTCACGATGGCTACACCCACCCGTAGCACGCGCTCCAGCAGGTGTATCTCACTGATCATCCCTAAAGCCAAAACCTCATTTGGACGCCTTTCCTTCCAGTTCTCTGCTGCCTGCGACTGGAACGAATTGCAAAAATCTCTGAAGTTGGAGACTTTTATCTCCCTCAACAACTTTAAAAATCTGCTATCCGAGCAGCTAACCGATCGCTGCACATAGTCCATCTGTAAACTACCCACCCAATTTACCTACCTCACCCCCCATACTGCTTTTATTTATTTACTTTTCTGCTCTTTTGCACACCAGTATCTCTTCTTGCACATGATCATCTGATGATTTATCACTCCAGTGTTAATCTGCTAAATTGTAATTGTAATTGCCTACCTCATGCCTTTTGCACACATTGTATATAGATTCTCTTTTTTTTTTACCATGTTATTGACTTGTTTATTGTTTACTCCATGTGTAACTCTGTGTTGTTGTCCGTTCACACTGCTATGCTTTATCTTGGCCAGGTCGCAGTTGCAAATGAGAACTTGTTCTCAACTAGCCTACCTGGTTAAATAAAGGTGAAATAAAATAAAAAAAGGAAAGTTAGAGAGTATGCCTACAGTGAAAAGCCTACCAGGGATGTCCTCTCTATGGACAACTTTTAATATTGTAGTGAACAAAGATGAGAAGAAAGTTGGTACGACCAAATGCAGGCTACTGTGCAACTCGCTATTCAGGTAGGATGCAATTTTGAAAATAAAAACATTTGCATTTATAATAATTTGTATTAATCATTATTATTACCGTATATCAGTGGTCACCAACCTTTTTTGAGTCAACATCACTTTCTGAGTCAAAATGCAAGCCGAGATCTACAGTTCAGATTTTTTTTCAACATTACTTAAAAAACGTAAGCCTATGCAACATTAACCTATGCAGTAGGCTATAGGCCCAAAACATTATCACCGCATATTGGCTTTGCTTGAATTGCCCTGCCAATGCATTTTTGTACTTCTCTAACCATTTTATTAAAATGATATTTCAACATTTGAAGTAGGCTATATGATCACACTGGTAATAGATCAGTTGTTATATTACTTGTGAGGCACAGCTGAGTGAGCATAATAATAATAATAACTTTTTTATATTACTGTGCTGATGGAGCCTGCATCTGATGGTCAGTCAACGTCCCACCACTCTCCCTTTCCTCTGCTGACACTGACCAAAAACACCGTCTTCCAGCTAATGGCAAAACTCAAATCGCACCACATTATTTCTGCCTCATGCACAAATTCATGTTGTTACTCCTATGACCAGAGAAAGTTAAACATTCCTCGATATTAAAAAAGACCCAAGCTGCTAATAATAACAACGCAAGCCTATCAATACACTTTTCGACTCATTCATTGCAGCTGCAGTGCTGGTTGTAGTGCAAGTGGAAGTAGGGAGAAAGAGCATTTTATGGCTTATAAAAGTGTTGAATACAAAGTGTTGACAGTGCTGAGTAAAAACTTAAACATGAACTCAGTCATATAAACAGCAGCTCTTTGCTCAATTCGTTGACAGTCTCTCTCTAGTCATGGTTTTAAACGTTTAGAAATCTCAGTATCAACTTTGCTATAGCTTTCTTTTACGCCTGCTACGCTACTGCAGACATGTTCATCTGAACCATCCGATTGGCCAGTAGTAGGCCTATAGCGCACTTGATCTGCTCCCCCCCGGGAAGGCAGAGTTTGTACCTTCAGAGATATGAAATAGTTCACAATGGGAACACGTCGGGTGCACCTAACACAAACAACGTGAAAAAAAACAAAAAAAAACGATTGAAAGCCTTGTCATTGTTTTTTTACAGAAATGTTTGGTAATCAACTAGGAATGCCTTGGCGATTGACCGGTTGGTGACCACTGCTGTATATCATTGTTATTATTGTAGGCCTATTTATTAATCTAAACAAGTTTTAAATATGCATAACATGTTTTGTTTTATTCTGTTGAGACATTTCTGTTTGCTAAATTAAGTTTGATCTGTCTTTTTAATTGTGTGCTCCGTATTTAGTTTAAGATAGGTTATTAGTATGCTTGTTGTAAAATAAATATAATTAGCCTATTGCTGTAATTTGTTGGGTATGGTAGGTACTAGCCTTTCTTAGTAATTGCTGCAAAATATCCAGTTGAAAACATTTGTGAAGGTTTAAACCAGCTCGCAAGTGTTTTGTTTCATTCTGTTGAGACATTTTCTTTGGCCGAATTAAAGGGAGACTCACACAGTCACACACTGTATCTTCGCATGTGCACAGGTTTGCTTCAAACTGTTCACAGCGTGGTATCCATGGGACCAAAAGCTCAAGGGCGTAACTTTGTGTTACATATTGGGGGGGTCAGGGTCAAAGGGTTTCCGGGGTCATCACCCTTCTAGGGGGGGGGGGGGGGGGGGGGGGTCCGGAGGAATACCCCCCATGAGATATTTTTTGTTAAAGAAATAGCTGTGAAGTCCTAAACTTTACTGATAATTTGGTCAATATATCCCAACCACAACTGAAATACCAATAATTTCTGTATTACTTTAAACTGTTGGTCTACTTTAACAGCTCAGAAAGTAACCACATCTGGCAATTTGTTTGTAGAACGACTGTGAGAAAGTCAGTTCTGGGGTGCGTTCAGTTTGATTGAACGTTTGCTACGTTGCATAACGGGCTTGTACTGAACGGCACGTTTCCCCAAACACTTTCTTCAACGTTCTTGAACAGACTTTGAGATAGCCTACGTTTACTCCATGTGGTAGGTGTGGCCCCTCCCCGTTTTTAAACTGGTCGTTCAGAACAGCACCGTTTAGGTTTAATTTAACATTGCATTATGTTTTTTTCGTGCTGAATACTCCAAAATTAATGGAAATAAAATGAATGGTGACACCATTAAAATATAATTTGAATGCTGATTGGCTGACAGCCGTGGTATACCATGAGTATGACAAAACATTCATTTTTACTGCTCTAATTACATTTGTTAACCAGTTTATAATAGCAAAATGGCACCTCGGGGATTTGTGGTATATGTCCAATATACCATGACTAAGGGCTGTATCCAGGCACTCCATGTTACGTTGTGCATAAGAACATCCCTTAGCAGTGGTATATTGGCCATATACCACACCCCCTCATGCCTTATTGCTTAAATAAGCATTATTGGTCAGACTTTATTTGATAGTCCGGAAAGTCCATATGGTCGGTCATATGACAGATGGTCATACTTTAAACAAACTATCTGTTGATAAGCAACTGCTTGCTAAGGTTAGGGTTAGAGTAAGGGTTAAGGTCAGGGCTAGGGCTAGGGTAAAGCTTAAGTTTAGGGTTGGGGTAAAGGTTAAGTGTAGGGTTAGGATACGGGTTAAGGTTAGGGTTAGTAGATAGATAGGTGAAACAGATCAGGGTGTGACAGCAACTGTTTTTGTGCTTGTCTCCGCCCCCCTCCAGGTGTCACCCATATTCCCCTGTGTATTTATACCTGTGTTCTCTGTTTGTCTGTTGCCAGTTTGTTTTGTTTCAAGAAACCTACCAGTGTTTGTTCCCCTGCTCCTGTATGTTCTTGCTCCTGTTTTCTAGTCCTTCTCGGTTTTGACCGTTCTGCCGACCCTGAGCCTGCCTGCCGTTCTATACCTTGCCCCACCTCACTGGATTATTGACTCCTGCCTGCCCTGAAACTGCCTGCCGTTCTGGACCTTTTTCACCCTCTCTGTGTTACTGACCTCTGCCGGCCTTTGACCTGTTGTTTGCCTGCCCCTGTACTAGAAATACACTTTTGTTTCTTCGACACTGTCTGCATCTGGGTCATACCTGAAACCTGATAGTACGAACTGGCCATGGTCCATCATAACGCTGATGTCTGGGAGGGCACTCGCCTGGGCCACTGCAGTGTGGTAGCAAAAATCCGCCGTCTGGCTCAGTATGGAGGAGTTTGTGGAGGATGTTCGGAAGGTGTTTGATTCTCTGTTGTCCGGGAGAGAGGCTGCTCGCAAGCTGCTCCGGGCTACGTCAAGACTCCCGTCGTGTGGCAGACTACGCAGTGGATTTCCGCACATTGGCAGCTGAGAGTGCTTGGAACCCAGAAGCGCTGTTTGTCATGTTCCTACATGGAGTATCGGAGGAAGTAAAGGATGAGCTTGTAGCCCGGGAACTATCATCGGATCTCGACTAGCTCATCCCCTTGACCATTCGGATCAATGGACGACTACGGCACGAAGGAAGGAGTGGAGATTCGATTTTACTCGCCCGTCCAAGAATTCCCCCTTGCCCCCGAGGTATCCCGGAAGTTCCCCGATGGCTCCGTTGCCGAGAGAACCCAAGGCTACCTGAGTTCCCCTGAGAGCCTCCGAAGACTGCCGGTTCACCTCTTCCCGAGCCCATGCAACTAGGCAGAGCTAGGCTGTCTCCAGCTGAACGGTTATACAGGCTTCACACTAAGAGCTGCCTGTATTGCGGGACTACTAGTCATTCGTCTCCACCTGTCCACTAAAATACTTTTTCATGCCATGTTGCTGTGGGGCAACCAGTCAAAATCTAGGGAAGCATGTTCGTGAGGCGCAGGATTCCCAGCCGAACCCCAGGGGAAACCCAGGTAACCAGATGTTTGGATGTTCGTTCCTTACGCGGTCCACTCCTTGGTCCTGGAGTGGGCCCACTCCTCCAGGCTTTTCTGCCACCCGGGCTCCCGCCGGACCCTGGCTTTTGTGCGACAACGCTTTTGGTGGCCTACCATGGTTCCTGACGTCTCCGCATTCATCGCCGCTTGCACGGTCTGTGCACAGAACAAGACTCCTCGGCAAGCTCCATCTGGTCTCCTCCAACCTCTGCCTTTCCCTCATTGTCCCTGGATCGGTTTTCCAAAGCCCCCACTTAATTTCTCTTCTCAAGCTACCCTCTGCCAAAGAGACGGCCCAGCTCATGGTGCAGCACGTCTTCCGGATCCATGGACTGCCAGTAGACATGGTCTCTGACCGGGGTCCTCAGTTCTCATCCCAGTTCTGGAAGGCATTCTGCATCCTCATTGGGTCGTCGGCCAGTCTGTCCTCCGGGTTCCACCCCTAGTCCAAAGGCTAGTTGGAGCGAGCCAACCAGGACCTAGAAACTACTCTGCGCTGCCTGGTCTCCGCCAACCCCACCACCTGGAGCCAGCAGCTTGTGTGGGTTGAATATGCCCACAACACCCTTCCCTGCTCTGCCACAGGCCTATCACACTTTGAGTGTTCCCTGGGGTATCAGCCCCCGCTTTTCACTACATTCAAACTACTTTGTGATAAATCATCATATCTAAATCTGAAATGTAATACACTACAAATTGCAAGGACTAATCACTCTTTTTAAAGATTTTAACAGAATGTGTAAGTTAGCATATTAAACACAAAAACTGTTTCAAGTTAGAATTAGAAAGGTGTGATGCTAAAAAGAAAGGAAAAAGTAGTGTGTAGTTCCAATTGTTAGCTATACCGCTTCATAGCTAACAAAGTTCTGAAGTTCAGAAAACGCTACTGCAAAATGTAGTTAAATTCAGCTCATGGTGCTGAAAGTGGGCAAATTTGATTAGTCATAATTAATTTCAACCGTCTTCATTTTAAAAGGTAGACCTACCTGTTTGACAGATGAAATTAGGCTATAGGCTGCTATATCCATAGATATGTCAGTCAATTCCTCCACCCACTATGCACTTTAAATAGCCTACCTCATGTCAGTGAAGGGCTGTTAAGTTAAAACCAAGACTCGAATTGAAGCGAGGGTATACTATAGAGATGGTATACTATAGGCCTACCTTTATTCAAGACAATGGAAAAAAAGCACAGGCCTACCACTTGTTAGCTTAAGATTTTGAGGAAAATAAAACGGATCCGATTATATAAAGTGATCTATAACAAAGCTTTGGTCCCCAATGCTTTATGCTAGAAACAAGCTGTAAAATATCCGGGAAAGACATGACTCTGATGCATATGTGGATATCATTGTTTCGTTTCTTTGACATTCAAAGGTTGAGCTACAACCTTCCTATAGCCGAGGAGACAAAAAATGTACTTTGCTTGGGAAGTAATCTAATTCTGTCACTATCAATTGATTAAGCTATTCACTTATGTACAATAAAATATGTTTACACCCATACATCTTTTAGGGAAACACCTCTCGTTGGGTTAAGCCACAGAAGAAGAGTAGCCAGCAGTTAAAGCTTAGTAGGCCTACTATGTCTGGGGTAGAAAGGTAGGGCTAACTTTTGTAAGTACCGTGCTCAGATTCCTAATGACGTCTCAGATTTTATTATTTGCAAACAGGGACAGTTTCGTTAAAACCAAGACACACCAAGATCTCTCTGTCCTGTAATTTCTGTAATTAGTGTGGTATGAAAAATATTCAGCTAATATGTAAAATGACATTAAATGTTGCATTAAATGACATTAAATGTTGCATTAAATGTTTATAAGAAGATATTTTTTATCGGACCTGCAAATACGATGAGAATCCAATCAAACTTTATTTGTCACATGCAACAGGTGTGACAGGTGTGTTTCACCTTACCGTGAAATGCTTACTTACAAGCCCTTAACCAACAGCGCAGTTGAAGAAAGAGTTAAGAAAATATTTACCAAATAAACTAAAGTAAAAAATAATAAAAAGTAACACAATAAAATAACAATAACGAGGCTATATACAGGGGGTATCGGTACCGAGTCAATGTGCGGGATACAAGTTAGTCGAGGTAATTTGCACATGTAGGTTGGGGTGAAGTGATTATGCATAGATAATAAACAGCGAGTAGCAGCAGTGTATTCTCTAAAATGACGTTGGAGGGGGCTTATGGTAGAGAAATGAACATTCAAATCTCTGGCAACAACTCTTTTCAGGTTTCACTACGATTAAAGGAAATGTGGAATTACATGCATGCTGTGCCTTGGCTCATCTATGATAGGGAGTTTGAAGACAGTGAACGTGACAGATACCTTGCGAAGCAACAGCTTCTCTCCATATCAACTCATGATCACACGGTCTTATGTCTCTTCTGTAGCAGGCCTAAAAGAAACAGAGACCGGACAAATAGATGCACATTGGATTATGGTCATTGTAGTTAATTACCACATTTTATGCTGTAAACTATGTAGACTATTGGCCTGTTGGAAACTACAACTCCCTACATCATCACACAGTTCAGGCGTGGATCTGATTTATCTCTAGAGAAACTGTGCAATGTGCACATTGAGCTCACAGAAAGAAAAAGCAACTAAATGGAATTCAAATAATTTAACAGATTGTCTGTTTAGTTAAAAAAAACGAAAAATGACTGACATTTCGATGAATCGCTCAGCACTATGAGGTGGGCAATTATTGTTTTTGGAAAGTAAAATTTTAACAATATCTCATTTTACCAATATCCCTTGTTTACTGACGGGTGGACGCCCTAATGCATATGGATGATGGGTAAATGGAGGTCTACAATTTCTTTTCTGAGGTCTTGGCTGATTTCCTTTGTTTTCCCATGATGTCAAGCAAAGAGTCACTGAGTTTGATGTTAGGCCTTGAAATACATCCACAGGAACACCTCCAATTGACTCCAATGATGTCAATTAGCCTATCAGAATCTTCTAAAGCCATGACATAATTTTATAAGCTGCTTAAAGGCACAGTCAACTTAGTGTATGTAAACTTCTGACCCACTGGAATTGTGATACAGTGAATTATAAGTGAAATAATCTTTCTGTAAACAATTGTTGGAAAAATTACTTGTGTCATGCACAAAGTAGATGTCCAAACCGACTTGCCAAAACTATAGTTTGTTAACAAGAAATATTCTCATCCCATTCCTTTACTAGATTGTGTGTATTAGGTTTTGTTGTGAAATTGTTAGATACTGCTGCACAGTCTGATCTAGAAGCATTTCGCTACACTCGCAATAACATCTGCTAACCATGTGTATGTGACCAATAAAATTGTATTTTACTTTATTTGTCTTACAATTAAATATCTTACTCTTACTTGTTGATCCTAGAGATATGGAACAAAATGATGCGGGACAATATGGGTGGAAAGCCATTGCAAAGTGGAAGGACATTGCCAAGTATCAAGTGAAGGAGACATTCAACTCCTCTGAGAAGGACCTGAGACAACAAGCACTCAGGTAATACTGAGTCTGGTGACATTAGTAAAGGGACGGAATGAGACCAAAATCCATAAGGGAGAATGAAACCTTGGAGGGGATTCAAGACCTGCCATTGTGCATATCTGTTACAATCTATTCTCTGCTTGCATATGAATCATCTCTGCTAGGTTGGCCCAGACCTATAACCTGGATGTGATGGAAAGTTTGATCCCTGAGAAGCCTATGTGTGGAGCGTGTGGGGAGAAGGCTTCCAATAGATGCTCCGTTGCCAGGGAGAATGGTACTGCCAGAGGTAAGACTGTTCACACTGTAGCACTACAGGGAAATGTTTCTACTTAAATAAATATCAAACGAATGGTGCTGCTACTTTCTCTAAATCTGTTACTAGACTTGCAAAGAATGTGTTGATGTATTACAAGAGATTGTACTCAAAAGACCATGAAAAAAACATTACATCCCATGTTTTCAAGAGTTTCTACTGTGTAGCCCACAGCAGCTGAATGAGATTATATGTCAGGGGTGTCAAACTCATCTTCAACAAGGTCTGGAGGGCCACACTGAAAATTGGTTGTATTTCCTTGCCGTCAAAATTAGCAAAAGATAGACCCTCTATCCAGCGTTTTTTTTTATACTCCCCGACTGTCTAGCTTTAATTTAGGTTATTGTTAACGAGCTGGAGAGAGAAAGGTGGACATCAGCAACATATTGGACTGAATGATGGGAGAGAGAAGAGAGGTCTTACGTGGTGACAAGTCAATGGAAAGATATTCACCTATATACAATTTGGGATGGGATTTGAATGCAATTGTTATGGTTTTGGACTGTTAATGTTAACCTTTTGAGGTTTGTCTCTCAATTCAATTCCAACTTCTAGATTGTATTAATGCAAACGTTGAGGGCTCCCGAGTGGCGCAACGATCTAATGCACTGCATCTCAGTGCTTGCGGAGTCACTACAGACACCCTGGTTCGAATCGAGGCTGTTTCACAACCGGCCGTGATTGGGAGTCCCATAGGGCGGCACACAATTGGCCTAGCATCATCCAGGTTTGGCCGGTGTAGGCCGTCATTGTAAATAAGAATTTGTTCTTAACTGACTTGCCTAGTTATATAAAGGTAAAACATTTATTTTTTAAAATAAATTATCAAGCAGAGTTGATATCTCTTTGAGCTCAGACCTGACACTGAGTGGAACTCACAGGTTGAACCTGGGAAGGAGCAGAACTCAAGACTTGCTAATTAAATTGTAATAATGGGCTCCTCATTAGCTTGTCATCTTACAAGTCGTTTAGCATATATTTTGACAACTCTAACAATTAAATAAGCCCATGCTTCTGTTATAGATGTGAAATAGAAAAATGTTTTACAAGAAACTCCAAAGTTTGTGGCCTCATGTTTTGACTCATCATCATGGTCAGTCATCCTGGGATCAGAATCTGCCTATTGTTCAGGTAACTGCACGGTATCCATTTCACTGGGTAGTATTTCAAAGTAACTTTACCCACTTCATTGTTTAGACTCTGCACGCCTTGAACTGTAAAAAGGGTGTGCCTGTGAAGTTCACAAGTTAACTGACAGTATAACATATACTGTCAATGGATGATTAGTCAATTATTATTATAGTAGTTTTTATTTGAATGTCACTGTTAAACGAAATAGCATACAGATACACAGTGTTCAATGGCGATGGAGGGCTGGGGGATTTACACACACACATCTTCCGCGCCCGCTCTACTGTTCAAGACTCAGAAGCACCCCCTATGTGAAAACATTCCGGATGTCAAGAACAGTAGTCTGCTCTTCACTTTCTCGTCTTTCTCTAATTTTCTTGTCTTGTTATTGCGTTACATGTTGGGGTGTCAGAATAGGGTGATGGGGTCGTTATAAAGTAAACGCGCTGCTGATAATCTCGATTTTTTGGGAATTGGGGTATTTCCGTTAAGTAGCCGATAATACATTGTTTCCAGACCAGACGCGAAACTGCCCACCTCTGCTCCGTTATTCGTAATAACTTATATGGAAACTTGGTACGATAGAAGAACGTCAGGGACGAGGCATCGGCCGCTGCGGGGTGGATCCCGGATTTGGTAAATTGTTAAACTTTCAAAACATGTCTATAGCACGTTTTATGAATTATGTGAAATAGGCTCGAGTCGGTCCCTTGCTTCTCGTGTTTCTAGGCTACCCCCTCCTCCCTCATACATCTTCATCTGTGATGCTAAACGGCTGCATGTAGGCCTAATTTACAATTATTATTCACGACATGTCTGAAGCAGAATGTTGGCGATTTATTTGATTATATAATCTGACATTTGATGGTATGCAAATTAATTTAACTAGTTATCTTGGTATTTAACAATAGACGGCAACGTGCTCCGTTATTAAAACAATAAAAAACAGGACAATTATAAGATAGCCATAAACGCATTTTTTTATTTTTTATTGACGATTAGTCCACTTTATTGATGCAGCAAATGGCAAATTATATTAAAGTACTAACACAGATCATTTTACGTCGAGAAACAATGACTTCAATCATACTCAGTAGGCTATAGAATAGGCTATTTTATTTAGTTCAAGCCATGGTTTCTATAGTAAGCGATGCATAGCTGTATGGGAAGTTCCCCCCACAATTGAAGGCTAGCAACAATGTACTACTGTAGGCCAATGTCCTGTCCTTGAGTTGGTGCTTCATGATTGGTGATGCTGGATTGTGTATTATTGTTTTTAGTCACAGGTGTGATGATTGCCTCTGAGTAAAGAAGGAACTGAAGCTGTGACTAACAGAATGTCTTGGGGAGAGTTCATTGAGCTCCGTGAGTTGAGGCTGCATGACAATGACCGGATAGAGCTGACCAGCTGCGAGGTACCTCGCTCACCACCTCGCCTGGAGCGGGCCAATGCCCTGCGGATCAGCCCAGGGAAGGTCCCTGAGCTGCTTAGCCGGGTGGGCATCATCCGACTGCTGGGGGATAGCCTGGACCCACGGCTCACAGATGAGAGGGGAGAGGGACATGACTTCCAGCCCTGCAGCCATGCCCAGCCCACCTGGTGTGACCTGTGTGGAGACTTCATCTGGGGACTGTACAAACAGAGCCTGCGCTGTGCCAGTGAGTCTGCTTTCTGCTGCTGCACAGGATTGACTTGCATGATAATGATTAGGATTGTATGTCTGCATACATGTATGTCACAGGCAACCGGTGGCACCTTAATTGGGGAGGACGTGCTCATAGTAATGGCTGGAACGGAATTAATGGATTGGTATCAAACATGGTTTCCATGGAGTGAATGAAGTGGTGGTTGATACCATTTAATTAATTCCATTCCAGACATTATTATGAGCGGTCCTCCCCTCAGCGTGAGTGTTATAGGGTTTAACTATGGCTAGCCTATGAGAATGTGTTTCAAGGTAATCCCACTTCTGACACCAATATAATGAAACGGGCAAGGAGTGTGGCGCGAACCCTCGACCTTCTAGCCCGTAGACATAGAAAGCATGGTCAAGAGGCAGAGTTGATTTCCGCCCGTGTAAACTAGGGTCCTACAGTATGATATAGCCTGTTTGTGTGTGCATAGTATATACTGTATGTGTGTTTGTTTATGTATATGCCAGGCCATATAGCTTTAAGTCATTGTTTCTCAGATGGACTAAATGGGCTTTTTGTAAGATGGGCTCTATTCACAGGACTCAGTATTCATTAGGCCTGAATAGGCTTTAATGAGGAGTTTCTGCAAAGAGGGACATTACCGTTCCCAGCAGCAACAAACCAGTTGAGAACCAAACCGCTCGCCTGGAAATCCCAGACACTTTTTTAGCTCTGGAGTACTTGGAAAACTCCCAAATTCAGTCAGCTGTTGGCGTTAAGATGGATCTAGTGTTTTTTGTGTGTCTGTGTAGGTACATGTATAATCTTCAAAGTTTACACTATGAACTTCCTTTCCTATGGCTGAAACCGGCATTTGTATTGTTATGTGTGGCCATTACATGTGGGGAGAGAGAATTGAGAAGTGTAGCCTGTGTCTGAAGTGTATGGGGAATAGTTAGTGACCAAATTGAAGTAGTATTTTTTGTCTGTCAAACGTGTAATGACTGCATGTGGCCAGTGGAGGACAGCAGATAAATTAGAATCTCAAAATGTCCCAAAACTGGAGGGAATGGATGTCCTAAATTGAGCAAATGGACATTTCTGTGCCAGTGCTCACCACTTATTTTCAGAGCTGACATTTCCTTACATCTGGGGAGGAGGCACAACTTTGATAACAACCCATGATCGGATCAAATCCTGTTTTTAATTAATCACTTATTTTTTCTCACAGATTGCGGATTCACATGTCACTATCGATGTCGACCTCTCATCCAATTAGATTGCAGTTTGGATCGTGGCTCCACAGTTGAACAAACATGTGCTGTAGAGACTGATACAAATGTGGTAAGAACCTCATGATCTGATGCATGCGTGTCATTTCATTTGTTTTCTCTACTCAACCTCTCATTCACCGGCCATGTCGTGTGTCATGACCACCACCTATCCACTATTCAGGCCATACTCTTTGTGCTGACATGTTGTCTGCACCCTCTCTGTAATCAATCACCCTAGTCTTTTCTTTCTATTCATTTTTCTTTCTATTCCATGATCCCCCTGTGTCAGGTCCTTTCAGTTCAGGTCCTCTCACAATTCCCTTTGGCTACAGTACCCTATCTATGGGCATCAATCATTTATATGTATTTTATTTGTATTTTTTATTTAACCTTTATTTAACTAGGCAAGTCAGTTAAGAACAAAATATTATTTACAATGACGGCCTACCCCGGCCAAACCCAGACGACACTGGGCCAATTTTGCACCGCCCTATGGGACTCCCAATCACGGCTGGTTGTGATACAGCCTGGAATCGAACCAGGGTCTGTAGTGATGCCTCTAGCACTGAGATGCAGTGCCTTAGATCGCTGCGCCACTCGGGAGCTAGTCTTATCTATTTATTTTTCTCTAAAGTGGTGCTGTTCTCTGTAGAACCCTAGGCCTACATATGTCATGCATTTGCCATGTTATGTGAATCCCCTATGCTCTGCTATCATCTGAATCCTCTCACATGAGTTACGTCGCATTTATTATTGGCAGACAGGAAAAGGGAGGGGTATGATGTCATGGGAGTTCAGATTTTCCCTCAGCGCCCAATCATGGCCTTTTGCGCTGGTTTTGTGTATTTTCTAATCTCAACTGCCTGGGTGGGGCCTCCGCGGTCCGGGGGAGAGAGATGGAAAGGCGGGGACCGGTCCCGCATCCTGTTCTCAGCTAGTCTTGAGAAACCGAAACGTGGCCAGATTGAACAGGAAACCGACAAAAACGTGCTTTTGAACGTTGTTGAAGTTTTCAGGGAGATACTAACTATACTAGCAGTCTGATTACGCTACACCCTATCTGTTACTTAAAGTTTCTGTAGTTACTACATGTTTATTACAGCGGGATACATTTAAAGATATAAATAGTCTTATTTAACGGGAAACTACGCATATTAGCGCTCCAATCAAAGCCGAATTAGATACAACTTGAGAAATTGTAGCGAATTCTAATCGCAATATCGTTCCAGAGTCTAACGTTACATTGCAACATTTTGATAATGAAAGACGGTTCGGATGGTTCGGATAAGAGCCCATCCTTCGGGAAGACGTGGGGCAGCTCCACCAGTAGCGGATACTGCAGTGGGGACTCGGATTCTGAGTTCGAGCAGTACTTTACTGCTCGCACATCATTCATTTGCAAATCCAAGAAAGAGAAGGTAAGAATGATACCTTTATCAAGCAGACAGGACTATGTCAATTGCCTACCAAGCTGTTTCTTTTCAGAAATGTTCAGTTTAATTTGATTTTTTATTTCACCTTTATTTAACTAGGAAAGTTATTTTTTACAATGACGGGCTACCCCGGCCAAACCTAAACCTGGACGACACTGGGCCAATTGTGTGCCGCCCTATGGGACTCCCAATCACGGCCGGTTGTGAGAGCCTGGAATTGAACCATGGTCTGTAGTGACGCCTCTAGCACTGAGATGCAGTGCCTTAGACCGCTGCCCCACTCAGGAGCCCACTCTGTAACTTTCTTTATAGTTGCATTATAGTTTATGATTATTCACTAATAGCGTTTAAGAAGTGATTGCTGTAGTAGCCCGAGTAACTCTACCATGGCTCCTTTAAAAAAATAAAAATGTTCATTGGGATCTGCTGTACCTCTCATATAAAACACGTGTAAAACATTTCACTACAGACCCGTGTTCAATCCCAGGCTGTGTCACAGCCGGCCGCGACCAGGAGACCCATGAGCCGGCGGACAATTGGCCCAGCGTCGTCCGGGTCAGGGGAGGGTTTGGCCGGCCGGGATGTCCTTGTACCATTGCGCTCTAGCAACTCCTTGTGGCGGGCCGGGCGCTGACTTCGGTCGCCAGCTGTACGGTGTTTCCTCCGACACATTGGTGCTGCTGGCTTCCGGGTTAAGCAAGCAGTTTGGCTTGGCGGGGTCATGTTTCGGAGGACACATAGCTCTCGACGTACCAATTTGGATTTCACGAAATTTGGGAGAAAAAGTAAAATAATTTCACTGCACATATCCGTATGTGACAATACAAAATAACATATATATTACAATGATGACTCTTACACCCTGATGCTGAGAACCACTCACAAATTCATGTTTAGTGACGCACACATGATACTGTACCTTTAGTTAAGTTTCGGAACACAGACACACTAGTCATGTAGCCTACTCTTCAGTGTTCTACTCTCACATCTGAACAAACATTACACTTACAAAGCTTGCACACAAGTCTGCATACAAGCCTGCACACATATTTCCGCAGGGTTTGAATGAGTAATGGCAAAATAAGATCATGTTTGATTAACTAATATTTCCACATCATCTTGAATGTTATTATACAGAGTACAGTACAAAGTGATAACGTCACCGTGAACATTAGTGACTCCTTAGTAGAATGGGCTGGCTCTCATTTTGTGATTGCCTATTTAATAATTAACTGCAGGACATTAACTCAGCAGCCTTTCAATCTGCATTAGGATGTAGGTTATTGATCTATTTTATTGATCTGTTTTTCACAGCTTGACATTGCTTTATGTAGTTTTGTGCTCCATGAATTCTGGGCAGCTGTGGCCATTCATTTCTCCAATGTGTAAACATCAGCTAACTCTCCTCATTAGGAACATTATTAGTGGGATAAACAATACAAGAGCAATCTAGTTTTGAATGGCACCTTTCCTAAAGAGTTATTTGTCACTGGGATTTTCCTACTGAATTAGTTATTCTTCTTGTGATTTTGCCCCAGAGGAGAACTCATGTTGGGTGCTGATGGTAGCACGAGCCATGGGGATTAATGGCTATTGATCTATGGATTATCCCTCCCCCTCCACGAAAAACAGTTACTGTTGGTCCGCTAATTCAGTGTTTCCCAACCCTGGTCCCCAAGTGCCTCCAACAATACAGAGTTTTGTTGTAGCCCTTGACAAACACACCTCACTCAGCTCATTGAGGGCTTGATGATTAGTTGACAAGTTGAATCAGGTGTGCTTGTCCAGAGTTACAATAAAAATGTGTACTGTTGGGGGTACCTGAGGACTAGGGTTGGAAAATACTGCACTAATTGATGCGCCTAAGTTTTGTATGTCCTGAATATGTCCTGAATAACATTCTCACACAGGAAGCAAGAACAGACCATTAGACACCGGAAGTGCATAGATGTGGTGGATACTGTGTGTCCATACCAGACATCTCAAGTGGGCGGGCGGGGGATATTTTTTACATGAACACAGCATTAAAGAATGCAGCTCAAAGCCGTTGCAGACATTACAAACAGCTGCACGTTCCCCCATGGCGCCTCCCTCTTCAGAGATAGGAGTTCAGGAACTAGGATTGGTCAGCACTGACATCATTGTGCTCCACTACTTCCTTATTGTAAGCTATGGCTACGTTGACACTTGACAGGAAGTTTGGAATCTGATGCAACCGGTGGTCATTTGTGAAGGAAGGAGTGGAGCTTACATGAAGTTAGCACTGTGAAGCATAGGTTGCTATTTAGCACATTTACCAACTCTTCATTATACAGCAGCAACAAGTCCTGAAAAAGCAGTAATGCTGTTTCTCATTCAATACCATTTTGACTTACACGAGTCTAGTGATTCCTTCCTCTCAGCAACTGCGGGAAAAAAACCAGCTAGTCTACCTCTAGGAATTTTCATTAGACTGATTTTCATTAGCTCAATTAGCTTTCTTAACTAAATGTTTAGTTGAATTGGTCGATATGTCGTACCTCCTTAACTGTCCCTCTAATCTATTTTAGTTTTTTTTCAATATGAAATGTTGTGGGGTGTTAGTTTTCCCCCATTAGGCCCACATAACACATCTCTTACAGGCATAATTTTACATGCAACACATTTAAACTTGGCTCCCTGCTGACACATAGTGGTAGAACACAAAAGACTCCCAAGATAACCCTTTTTTGTCTTTTGTCTTTAGGAAGATGAGAGAGTAAGCAAAATGGAAAGAGGTCTTTTACGGCTGCTTTGACAATTAACGTGTAGCCAATAAATAGCTTATTGACATATTGACTCCCTTTTCTATCTCTGGTCAGGATGAGCAGGTCAAATGTGGGAAGCAGCAGGAGCTGTCAGGCACAGAGATCCAGCAGAAGGTGAAGGAGTACAACGCTCAAATCAACAGCAACCTCTTTATGAACCTGGTGAGTACTAACAAGTTTCTCTTATACCATTGTAGTAACATTGTAATAAATCTAGTAATTCAGGAATTGCTCAGTTACAATACTGCAGAATTACCCCAACAATGTAATGTCTACTATGCAATAACATGTTGATAATGTGTGTTAATGTTACATTTTATGCCAACATTTCTTCATTCTCTTCAACAGAACAAAGATGGCTCCTTCACTGGCTTCATAAAGGTCCAGTTCAAGCTGGTACGACCTGTGTCAGTTCCCCCACCAAGAAAAGGTACTGCAACACAGGATGGTGCGGGCAAGAAGAATGGGGGAGTTAAACGTTGCACCTCTTTCTACCTGCCCAAGGATACATCCAAACACCTACACATCAGCTCCCGGACATGCGCTCGTGAGGTCATCGAAGCCTTGCTAAAGAAGTTCACTGTGGTGGACAACCCTGGAAAGTTTGCCCTGTTTGAGCGCACCGAGCGTCATGACCAAGGTAAGCCTACCTCTGTGACCGGTTTTGTGGCAGCACATGACTGTTCTTTGTTCTGCATTGACATCACATACAGTAGATAAATACTACGAGGTGCCATACAGTTGATTAATTCTATTGTCCTCCTGTATTTCTCTCAGTGTTCTTGCGTAAGCTGTCTGATGACGAGCGTCCACTCGAACTGCGTCTGTGTGCTGGACCCAATGAGAAAGCCCTCAGTTTGGTATTGAAAGAGAATGAGACTGGAGAGGTCAATGTGAGTATTGAGCATGCATTGGGTATTCATTCTCAAACAAACATGGCCATTTCACATTGTGCAGCATACACTAATGCTCTGTCTCCCTCCTCTCTCTGTCCAGTGGGATGCCTTCTCTATGCCAGAGCTCAAGAACTTTGTCCGCATGTTACAGCGTGAGGAGGAGGAGCATGTCAAGCAGATTTTGCAGCGCTACGCTCTGGCCCGCACCAGAATGCAGGAGGCCCAAGCGGCTGCTTCCATCCCTGGTGGTTCCTCCGCTAGTGGTTCCACCCCTGGCTGAGAAACATGTCGCCTACGGGACAACCTGCACCTCTGACTGACAACCATCACAAGATGACCAGTCATCACTGCATCCAAAGATCCCAGAGAACACAAGTGAACACCTCCCTCAAAGGAGGAGAGTGAAAGAGCGAATGAGAGCGAGAGGGCGCATGAGAGCAAGAGCGTGTGAGTGTGAGAGATATCAGAAGTGCCGTACACCTGGAGAGAGTCTGTTGATAATGAGAGTTGAGAAACAGTATGTGATACTGTGGCTGATGAGAGACTGGCTTTGTCCAGTACTGCCTCTCATTATGGGGGCGCCATTTCACTATCCTGCTTCGTAGCGTTTATCACGTTATTCTTGCTGGCAGTAGGGTCCATAGATTATATCATTTATAGCTTTTGGGTAACGATCAAAGATAATTTTGAGACACCTGAGTGGGGTAAGCCATATCAAAAAGCTCTGTTTATCTCCTTTAATGCCAAGCAATAAGAGGGTAGCCAACCTACTAGCTAAGACAAATGTCGAACATATTCAGGTACTGTCTGCCTCAGTATCTCCAGACCCAAATGTTAGTGAGAATAACAAGCAATGGACATTATGGGCCAGGTAGGTACCGCAGGTTTCCATTTGACCCCAATGTCTGCCACATACCTCTTGCACATCCGTACTGTGATGGATGTTACTCTTTTTGCTGTCCCTTTATGAAACTGAGTGGGAGTGCCCCATGTGTTGGGTGCACTGTGAATGTCAATTGAGAGGACAATCCCTAGGTTGATTTAATTGATAGGGGTATCTCATCCTTGAAACACCTTGAACTGGAAGTTGATACTTTTTATGGAATGTTTGTTTGTATATCTTTTCATGTTCTTTATGAGATTTTAAACCTCTGCTAAAACAACAGAATAATAGAGTTGAGAATTGGATTCATATTATCAGTACATGTCTATATCGCTTGAAATAATACCTTGACTGTCAATTATTCACTTTTTTTTTTTACATGTCCAGTGTCAATATATTTTTTACAAAACAATAATAAATTAGCACTGTTCACATTAAATAAGATATCCTTCACAAAGGTGTGGTGTCTCTTGGTGATGGGGGTATGCCATTGGGATGATATTCGTTAGCTAAATAATGCTATCCTCACTTGGCAGTTATGGCTAGTTGCGAGTACTTGGAATGCGGTCCAAATACTTAAAAGACACACTCTCGTCCACTTACCCTCACCTTATGCCCTTGGGGGATACCCCGTTGCCCTCTTGGGGGGTGGTCCAAATGATTAGCCAAGCAAGGGAAGTTTGCAACGTAAGGCCCTCAGGCCTCGTTTTCAGTCGGTTTTGCGAGTGTATAATTATGTTCACTCTGGGGCCTGAAACTCCCCATAATTCAATTTGCGACGATTGTACATCCACTAAAAAAAGTCAGCGAAAACTTACACTGCTCAAAAAAATAAAGGGAACACTTAAACAACACAATGTAACTCCAAGTCAATCACACTTCTGTGAAATCAAACTGTCCACTTAGGAAGCAAGACTGATTGACAATACATTTCACATGCTGTTGTGCAAATGGAATAGACAACAGGTGGAAATTATAGGCAATTAGCAAGACACCCCCAATAAAGGAGTGGTTCTGCAGGTGGTGACCATAGACCACTTCTCAGTTCCTATGCTTCCTGGCTGATGTTTTGGTCACTTTTGAATGCTGGCGGTGCTTTCACTCTAATGGTAGCATGAGACGGAGTCTACAACCCACACAAGTGGCTCAGGTAGTGCAGCTCATCCAGGATGGCACATCAATGCGAGCTGTGGCAAGAAGGTTTTCTGTGTCTGTCAGCATAGTGTCCAGAGCATGGAGGCGCTACCAGGAGACAGGCCAGTACATCAGGAGACGTGGACGAGGCCGTAGGAGGGCAACAACCCAGCAGCAGGACCGCTACCTCCGCCTTTGTGCAAGGAGGAGCACTGCCAGAGCCCTGCAAAATGACCTCCAGCAGGCCACAAATGTGCATGTGTCTGCTCAAACGGTCAGAAACAGACTCCATGAGGGTGGTATGAGGGCCCGACGTCCACAGGTTGGGGTTGTGCTTACAGCCCAACACCGTGCAGGACGTTTGGCATTTGCCAGAGAACACCAAGATTGGCAAATTCGCCACTGGCGCCCTGTGCTCTTCACAGATGAAAGCAGGTTCACACTGAGCACATGTGACAGACGTGACAGAGTCTGGAGACGCCGTGGAGAACGTTCTGCTGCCTGCAACATCCTCCAGCATGACCGGTTTGGCGGTGGGTCAGTCATGGTGTGGGGTGGCATTTCTTTGGGGGCCGCACAGCCCTCCATGTGCTCGCCAGAGGTAGCCTGACTGCCATTAGGTACCGAGATGAGATCCTCAGACCCCTTGTGAGACCAAATGCTGGTGCGGTTGGCCCTGGGTTCCTCCTAATGCAAGACAATGCTAGACCTCATGTGGCTGGAGTGTGTCAGCAGTTCCTGCAAGAGGAAGGCATTGATGCTATGGACTGGCCCGCCGGTTCCCCAGACCTGAATCAAATTGAGCACATCTGGGACATCATGTCTCGCTCCATCCACCAACGCCACGTTGCACCACAGACTGTCCAGGAGTTGGCGGATGCTTTAGTCCAGGTCTGGGAGGAGATCCCTCAGGAGACCATCCGCCACCTCATCAGGAGCATGCCCAGGCATTGTAGGGAGGTCATACAGGCACGTGGAGGTCACACACACTACTGAGCCTCATTTTGACTTGTTTTAAGGACATTACATCAAAGTTGGATCAGCCTGTAGTGTGGTTTTCCACTTTAATTTTGAGTGTGACTCCAAATCCAGACCTCCATGGGTTGATAAATTTGATTTCCATTGATCATTTTTGTGGGATTTTGTTGTCAGCACATTCAACTATGTAAAGAAAAAAGTATTTAATAAGAATATTTCATTCATTCAGATCTAGGATGTGTTATTTTAGTGTTCCCTTTATTTTTTTGAGCAGTGTATAAACAACATCAATGTAGAAGTCAATATACAAGTGTAAGTAAAAACGAATGCAAATAAATTTGAAATTGTGCTACTAATGCACATGACGCCACAAACACGTCTCGTTAAAAGTAAATATGTTTTTCTTTTGTTATATTTTGAAAATTGTAGAAAAAAACATTTTCCTTCGTCAGAAGTTCCAGCTAGGCAGGCTAACGTTAGTTAGTTAGCTATCATACAGTAGGCGTATATTAATAATTATATATTTAATATAAGTAGACATGCAATCATAATTGATTAAAAAATAAGCCATTAAAAAATCATTCCTGCCACCTTTTAATTTTTTTTATTTTATTAACAACAAATCAATACAGGAAGTACATGTGGGAACACAAGTATATATAAATAATATACAATGACAATAGGGCTAGGGGGTACAATATCACATTATACAAGGACCTTAAGGGGCATACATACACTCATTATTCTAACAGCTTTATTGTTAGTAGAGTATTTAATTTTCTTAAAATACAGTTCAATTTATTTTTGTAAGGTTAGAATATGTGTTTTTTTTGTTTGTAAATTTACATTTGTCAAAATTTGGCCAAAAGAATAATGAAATTAATTACATAAAAATGTTTCAGCTTATTTCTATCGTAGGTAAAGAATCCAAGCAGTACATCTCTACACAATATTGTAAGATCTTCATAAATGTGTTCAATTATAAATCTACTGATGTCTTGCCACAGTTTTCTTACATGAATACAATGCCAAAAAAGATGCAACGCCATTCCTGCCTCCCTTGCCCTGCAAGTGTATACTCGTCATACGCCATGAAACGTCATCAAACGTGTCCTCTTAATTTGAAAGCTGAGGGAATAGGGTGTGTCTTAAGTGTTTGGACTGCAAACTTTGACACAGAGAATGTTACTATTATTTCCTTGTGATGGTTTACAGATTTAGTAAAGGATGCTGTGCAAACATCTATCTACATCCTCTCTGTACTGGCTAGAGGTACATTGTTTATGTCACTCATGCGCAAGCTCAGCTGACCAACTGTGCCGTTCTTTTTGTTCGTTTAGACCATACGTCACGTCAGTGTGATTGTTTTGAGATCTGTACTAGCTAGCCAGCCAGCCATTTTAGCTATTTAACAACAACAGTGTATTTGATCAACACTACCCTACTCCAAGGACGAATAGAAGTCACAGCTAAAATAATGAATATGTTACTGTAAGTGCTGTCGCCATAGTACACCGTTAGCTAGAGCTAACGTCAGCTTACCTTGCTAATGGTTAAGTTACTAGGCTAGCGTAGCAAACAGCCAGGGAACTGTTTAGATAGTTATCTAGCTTTGGTTGATGCAGTTTCAAATCTTAATTCATTTACTATATTAAGATAACTTAGTTTGCTATCCGCTGTAATTTGAACAGTGTTACGTTAGCTAGCCATCTTGCCCAAGCTGGCCAACGTCGTTCGCTAACTACTTTAACTAGCTAATGTTAAGTTGACTGAATGCCAATTAGTTAGCAAGCTAACCTAGCTATTTAACTTGCTAGCTAACTATTGGTTGGCCTATGTGGTAACATCAGGCTAGCTAACGCAACAGCTTGTGTGTTTTAACAGCAGTGGCTATGGCATAACTGTTCTTGTTTTCAGATCCAAACCAGGAGACAACTGACTGTCTGAACAGCTCATATACTCGTTGCCTAGGGGGTTTCACAGGGCATAATGTCCCATCACTGAAGATGGGAGGCAGTGGATCCAAGGTGAAAGGTGCTTGGCCATTTGTTGGTTCAGGAGCTGGAGGTGATTCAGGCAGTGAGGGGCAAGAAGACCAGTCTTTGACCCGCCTCAAAGGGACCAGAAAAGCAACCCCATTTATTTTCACAAGGAGGAGGTAATGTCTGCTAAATGCAATATGTAGCCTATATGATATGTGATCCTTAGTGAAATGCTTTCCAATACCTATGTGTGTGTGTGTGTGTGTGTGTGTGTGTGTGTGTGTGTGTGTGTGTGTGTGTGTGTGTGTGTGTGTGTGTGTGTGTGTGTGTGTGTGTGTGTGTGTGTGTTGATAGCTCTCTTTACTATGATGAGGATGGGGACCTGGCTCATGAGTTCTATGAAGAGACTGTAGTGACAAAAAATGGCCGGAAGAGGTCCAAGCTGAAGAGGATTCAGAAGAACCTCATACCTCAGGTACGCTGATTGGATGAACACTTGAGAGACCCAGACTGTATTTTGGAAAGTTTTCCAGTTACCCATTGTTCTTGTTTATAATTACTATTGTGGGTATTGTTTTCTGTTTGCAGGGAATTGTGAAGCTGAACCACCCCCGGATCCATGTAGATTTTCCTGTCATCCTCTGTGAGGTGTGAATCACATTGGGCTGGTCTAATGTGGAAAAGATACCTGTCAGTCAAAGGCTGCCCCACACTACAACTGCTCCATCTTGAACGCTGGTGTTCCTCTGAGAAGATGGATGAGATGTCTGACTACAGCTGTGGACAGACCACCGAAGCTATGTTGCGGAGAGAAAGGGGAGGTGGATAGATGTTTTGGTGAAAGATAGAGGATAGAGTAAAAGTACTGCCTTTTGTGACATGTAGAGAAGTATGTGTGTGTGGGAGAGAAAGATAGCACAAGATAAGGGAAGGTTTATGAATTCCCACAGTACATGTTGACCATTTTCAATATTATCATATCTATGTCTGCCCCTTTGATTGGAGCCAAGACCTGCACTAGTGAACTTTTAATGTAAATTTAAAAAAAAATCTGTCTGAGTTGGAAATACTTGAATAAATGGTTTACCAGGCTAAAAGACTGAGGCAACCCCTGTTTTTATCAAGTCCACATATGGTTCACATTTTGAGTTTTGTTCCATAACAATGTGGTCACAATATCGATGGTTTTGTATTCTGTGATTTAAAGACTGATTGTCTCAATTTACTAGTCCTTCTCTTTCTAGTTATCAGAATCCTGGGAAGCTGTCGTTGGTGAATTTTTTTATTTCTCTCTCTGCTGTATTTCAGTTTAGGCACCAGGTGGCAGTACTCTTGTACAGGTAGGTCTCATCATAGGTTTGATTCTGTAACATTTTTGGGTAAGTCATCTTTTATGCCAATTGACTTTGGATAATTTAAGATGATTATGACATATGTCTAGTTGTTTATGATAAGGTCAAGTACTTTATAGACATTGAAGGTTTGGGGGAAAATATTCTAATGATAATCAATTTGTACAGTATCTAATGGTTCATGATCATGATATATTGTCAGTTTCAGTGTTGTTTGCTCTCTTGTAGCATACAGCTTGCTATGGGCATAACGGACATCTCTGGCCCCTGTAATTGTATGGAATGTGGTTGGGTGTGTTTCAGGGCCAGGGGTCAGACTCTGATGTAATTCCTCCTTCATTCCTTCCTTTGATGTTCTGCAGAGCAACTTCCTCTGAGATGGGTTACTCTTGAATGGCTGAGGCTTAGTTATGATCAGAAATTCCTAAAGTGTGTTTTAGCCATACTGATGGATTTAGCAAGATGAGTAATACATCCAAATAGCATACTGTAAGCAATTTACATGGCTTGATGGAAAAAGGTGTGTGAGGGTGTAAATATGTACATTTCAGTTACATAATGACATTTTATTTAATCAGAAAGTCCCATGGAGTTCAGAAGACCACTTTCCCAAGGGAGACCTCAACCTGGCATACTTTCAAATGCCTTAGGCAGTTTATGTAAAGTTTGTGAATTCATGGGTTGTTGGTGTAAAAATTGATTTTCATACATCTGAGATAAAAAATTATTTTATAAAGCAATTTCTGACATGATCTACAAAGTTTCAAATGTAACCTGTGTGAGTTCCAGGCTATTATACAGTCCAATGGTCCCTCTGATTTTTAAAGTGCTTGTGTATGATGAAGGTGACAGTGTGTTTCCAGTTCCCCACATTGTTATCACTTCCTGGAGGTGCCTGAAGGCTGATGATGTAATGTCCAGGAGTCAAGGGTCAAAGGGAAGCGCGCAGGATGGAGGGAAACTGCCCATCCCTTCTCTTCCCTCACTCTCTCTTTGTCTCATTCACACGCATACTAGCAGGTGAGTCAGCAGAGCTTGGAGAACAAACAGCGGAACAGCATCAACTGAGTGACCCTCACAGGATGAGGCTTCACCTCACTTCCAGGGGGTTTTGTCTATCATGTGCTCTCAGATCCTCCACGTCACATGCACCCTTTAGGCAAATGTTTTGTTGGACTTTGCTTCTAACTATTCATTTAAAAGCTTTCAACCCCAGCCTGCTCTAAATCTTTCCATGATCTTGGCAACATGACAGCATGTGGTACTTGGTTGGTTCATTTGAGCCACTGCCAATGGCCATCACATCTGCCTCAAGCGGAACATCTGCATGCCAGATGTCTGTGTCCAGACAGAGTTTAAATGCTACTAGTCCTAGAGATATACCATGCTTGCTTACATTAACTATAGGTCATTCTGTAACACTTTATATTATGGTGTAGCCTACTTACAATTATTTATTAAGGGGTTTAAACTGCCAATTATAAGTGTATAGATAGTTTATGAATATGTAATGAACATGTATAACACATTGGTTGCAATTGTATGCTTGTCATTTAACTGTTTGGCAAAAACTATGTTTATGAACTCAAATGGTCCTGTGTGGCTCAGTTGGTAGAGTGTGGCTTTTGTAATGCCAGGGTTGTGGGTTCGATTCCCACGGGGGACCAGTACAAAAATGAATGCACTCACTACTGTAAGTCACTCTGGATAAGAGAGTCTGTTAAATTACTAAAATGTATTAAACTGAGAACTCAAACTATAGGCATGGCATTCTCAGTATGTTGGGAGGGTCTATGCCAGGCTTCCTCAATAGGCGGGCCGCAGGTGATTTTTGTTGTTGGATATAAAATACTGTAAAATCACGAGGAAATCAGCTCAAAGTGGTTTTAATTTAGGACATCTGTTACCAAGTATTCCCATGCATAAAAAGAGAGGCATATGTGATCGTATCCCAATGTAAACAAGGTTTGAAGTTATTCTGTTTTGTCAAATAATCTGTTTGGGATTCTTGTGGTTCATTTGCAGTACAAGTTATTTATAACTATGTTCAATCCCCCAACAATCCTTTCAAGGGAAAACCGGCCCATGGCAGAATGTAATTGGGACCCCTGTTCTATGCTGTCAACAGCTATTAAATCTAGATAATGCAACAATATACACTATATATACAAAATGATGTGGACATCCCTTCAAATTAGTTGATTTGGCTATTTCAGCCACACCCGTTGCTGACAGGTGTGTAAAATCGAGCACACAGCCATGCAATCTTCATAGGTAAATATTGGCAGTAAAATGGCTCAGTGACTTTCAACGTGGCACTGTCATAGGATGACACCCTTCCAACAGGTCAGCATCAAATTTCTGCCCTGCTTGAGCTGCCCGGGTCAACTGTAAGTGCTGTTATTGTGACGTGGAAACGGGTAGAAGCAACAACAGCTCAGTTGCGAAGTCATAGCCCACAGAACGGGGATGCTGAAGCGCGTAACGCGTAAAAATCGTCTGTCTTTGGTTGTAACACTCACCACTGAGTTCCAAATTGCCTCTGGAAGCAACGTTTGCACACAAACTGTTAGTTGGGAGCTTCATGAAATGGGTTTCCATGGCCGAGCAGCCGCACACAAGCCTAAGATCACCATGCGCAATGCCAAGTGTTGGCTGGAGTGGTGTAAAGCTTGCCGCCATTGGACTCTGGAGCAGTGGAAACACATTCTCTGGAGTGATAAATCACGCTTCACAAATCCGGCAGTCTGAAGGACGAATCTGGGTTTGGTGGATGCCAGGAGAATGCTACCTGCCCCAATGCATAGTGCTAACTGTAAAGTTTGGTGGAGGAGGAATAATGGTCTGGGTGTGTTTTTCATGGTTCAGGCTCTTTAAGTTCCAGTGAAGGAAAATATTAATGCTACAGCATAAAATTACATTCTAGACAATTCTGTGCTTCCAACTTTGTGGCAACTGTTTGAGGAAGGCCCTTTCCTGTTTCAGCATGACGATGCCCTGTGCACATGAAACAAACAAAGTCCATACAGAAATGGTTTGTCAAGATCGGTGTGGAACAACTTGACTGGCCTGCACAGAGCCCTGACATCAACCCCATCAAACACCTTTGGGATAAACTGTAACGCAGACTGCGAGCCAGACCTCTCTAATGCTCTTGTAGCTGAATGGAAGCAAGTCCCCGCAGCATTGTTCCAACATCTAGTGGAAAACCTTCCCAGAAGAGTGGAGGCTGTTATAGAAGCAAAGGGGTGGCCAACTCCATATTAATGCACATGATTTTGGAATGAGATGTTCGACAAGCAGGTGTCCACATACTTTTGGTTATGTATTGCATCTGTTTTCAATGACCAAATTGGAAACCTTTTGGACTGACTTATTCTGAAGTGTTCAACTGACAAATTAAAGGAACTATTTTCAATTAAAAACTGGAAATACATATAAATATAAGATATTGAACCTAGGTTAGCCCAATTATTTTGGGGTCATACAATATATTAAGAACCACTTGACACGCCTGCAATACAAATATCATAATTGTACGGTTTAGTTCGCCACTCCCCCCTTTTCATGCTGAATGGAACATCCTGAAGTGGTCCAGTCTCCGGCTAGTCTAGGGTAGGCGTTTCGTGCAACTGAATTGACAACAGAATAAGTTTTAAGGTACACTCACTGTCGGTTCAAGTTGTACAGTAATAATTCACGCCAGTGACATAAATGAAGTTCCAGTGCTTTTACCTATTATTGCAGGGATCACTTAAAGTTTGTTTCATTCACTTTTCTCCAACTTATCTTGAGGAAAGACAAACGTGGCTTGGAGTATAGCAGGACTCCAACATTTGGGAATGCTTCCTCGTTCGGTAAAGTATGTTTTTCAATTTTCTTTTCCACTAATTAAAACTTCCTCATGGGTAAAGGTGGGTGTTGTACACCCACAGCAAAAATGTAAGGGTGTGTTTCCCGAGACCAGCTTCTAATGCTTTTTCAAGTCCACTGCTGCTAAATACTGTTTCCCACCAAACGGATTACTTTCAGCAACCTATAACATTTACTAAATTCATCATCTTCATGAAAAGTGGTATTGTTTCTAGGCTTGTCATTTACAGTAGGCTGCTTGATCTTAATGCATTATTCATAGAGGCTTTCACGCTGAATACAATGAATTAAACCAGCTGAACTGTTCACGCCATATTATCCTCTCTATTCATAAACCTAGTGTATGTCTTGAACCTGTGGATAAAGTGAGCCCTCTATTTCAACTTTTATGGTCATGGAGGTACCCAAGTAATTACAGTTGGTAGAAAATATGAATCTATTGATTAGAAATCCAAATATAATTTGTGATGTTCACTTCAATTTACATTTAAAATAAGCTAATGTAATTTATCTTTACAGGACAGGAGAGCAGAGTGAAAAGATATTCATTCCCCACAAAAGTCATGTTGTACTGGACTGTACTGCCTGATTGGAAAGTATTGTTTTTGGTGACTCTTCTATGGGACTGCTGCTTCTGTGCTGAGGAACTAAAGCCCACAAGATGGCCACTGTATCCCCAAAAGCCTCTGGTCCTGGCCTGGAATGCCCCGACGGAGGACTGCGGCCCGCGGCACAGTATCCATTTTCAGCTGGAGCAGTTCCAGATTGTGGCGTCGCCCAACGAGGGCTTTGTCCGCCAGAACCTCACCATATTTTACAAGGACCGCTTAGGGTTGTACCCCTACTATGATGAGCCTGATGGTACAGCCATGAACGGTGGGCTCCCGCAGGTTGCCAGTCTCACTCAGCATCTGGAGAAGATGCCGGAGGGCATTCAGTATTACATACGTGAACCAGGGGCTAAGGGACTGGCAGTTATTGACTGGGAGGAATGGAGACCACTGTGGATCCGCAACTGGGACTTCAAGGATGTGTACCGCAGACGGTCACGCCAGCTGGTGGCCGAGAAGAACCTAGCTTGGCCCGCAGAGCGTGTGGCTAAGGTGGCCCAGCAGGAGTTTGAGATGTCGACCCGGAAGTTCATGCTGGAGACCCTGAGGCTGGCCAAGAGCCTGCGGCCCAACCAGCTGTGGGGGTTCTACCTGTTCCCAGACTGCTACAACCACGACTACAGGAACACTCTGGAGAACTACACTGGCCGCTGTCCTGACGTGGAGGTGGCCCGGAATGAAATGCTCAAATGGCTGTGGACTGAGAGTACAGCCCTCTTCCCTTCCGTCTACATGAGCACAGTGCTACGCTCTTCGCCCTCTGGGCGCCAGTTTGTCCGGAACCGTGTGAAGGAGGGGATGCGTCTGGCATCAGGAGGAGACGGGCTGGCACGTCCTGTCTTTGTGTATGCCCGGCCCACCTACGCCAACGTATTGGACCTGCTGACAGAGGTGAGGGGCCGTTTCACTGACAGTCACATAGTACTAACCAGGAGCACTTATCCTACCTAGACCTTTGTATGTTTATTGGATTGAGACAGATGGAGGTGAAAGGTATGAGAGAGAGCTTGCTGAAAGAGCACTGGAACAGATTCAAATCCATGCTGGCTGCAGAACATCATACATGTCCTCCAGAGGCAGTGGCTTAGACAGATAGGCCACCCCAGGCCACCTACCTAGACCTTTTGATCAGACTGTTTACCATTGGACAGGAAATCCATCCTGCATATCATATTCCAGCTCAATTCAGTGAGAAAGTAGTCAAGGAGTTGGAAGAATAATTTCTGTTAATCAATATCTACAGCCTATAAACCTACCCTAATAGAATCTTCATCGGGACTTGAATGATGATTCCGATTCAGTTAATGTTTTGAGGATTCAATGAGTTTTAGTTTGAAACCTTTTTTTTCCTGAATACTCCCTCTTTAAAATCTATTTCATCAATGGGTGTGATTTCTGCTCTTTTGTGTGGTGTGTCTGTGTGTGCTGGTTTGATTGACCCTGATTCACAGACAGATTTCTCTGTCCTTATCTGTGGCTGCAACCCTTTCCTGCGCTATCAGCAGACACTCCAATACTACCACTCTTTTGTATGTGTGCGAGCAGGATGGGTGTTGGACACGTTACTCGCTAACACTCCATAGTGCATTTCCTTAGGGGGCATGAGCAGATAAGAGGTGGTCATACACAAAGTCTATAGGGTCCAGTGGCCTCTCGCCCCCTCTCACGCTCAACAATACTAAGTGCATGTGGTTAATTGTGGTTCAATTTCCACTGGCTGATTTGGGCTGACTGCACGGTGTGCTTTTGTGATAAATCTGTACTCCTATAGTCAAGATTTGTAATGATTTCATCTCTCTGCAGACGGACCTGGTCTCCACCATCGGGGAGAGTGTGGCTCTTGGGGCCGCAGGCATCATCCTCTGGGGAGACCATGCTTATGCAGGCAGCAAGGCAAGTGTCCACACAATGACATCGCTATGAATCACTGAATGACCAAATCACAGGACCTCACTGCTTGTCACAATATCATAGTCAATCATGTCACACACTTGATGATCAGCTGATTATGAGTTTTGTTTCTGTAGCAGCCCCTCTTCCTATCCCTTTTGTTATTATGATGTGAAATGGTTGTAGTGGACTGAAAGCTTCATTTAAATTGGGGAGATGCAGGAACAACATCAATCTTTCAACTCTGTGTGTGTCTTTCTCTCTCCAGACCAGTTGCTTCAGTCTGAATGAGTACCTACAGGGTCCGCTGGGCCGGTACCTGCTCAATGTCTCCACGGCAGCAGAGCTGTGCAGCCAGAGGCTGTGCGGTTCCCAAGGACGCTGCCTGCGCAGACACCCTGACACTGACGCCTACCTGCACCTCAGCCCCCTCACCCACAGCATAGTCAGCCAGGAAAATGGCAAATTCAAGGTTCAAACTCTAGGTCAGCTTGGGGAAGAGGAGATAATGGGCTTTCAGAGAGAGTTTCAGTGCCAGTGCTATAGTGGCTACCAGGGAGAGGGTTGTGGCCAGAGAGACCCCCTACAACAAAGAGGTATCGCACCTTTAGTCATGGGGACATGGGTTCACTGTCTGCTCCTGCTACTCCTCACACTCCTGCTCTGACTGATTGCATACATACATAGTACATACAGCTACATTTAAAATGATTTAATGTGTATTGGTATACACATGACATTATCTACACACTTCCACATACATACACTGGGACAAATACAAATGTATTCACTGTGGCCCAGGTTGCTGTAAGGTTGGTGAATCTATGATTAGATGGTGGAACACTGTGGAACACGTACGTAGAGTTATGGTTGTTTGTGTGTTTTGATTTTCTTGATACATTGGAGGGCTCGCTGGAAATAACTTTGTTTACATTGCTCTCTTGCTCTTTCTCAGTTTCCCCCCCAACAATATATATCTCTCTCATGCCTCTTCTTCCCACAACCCCCTTTCCTTTCTACAACCCCTCCCATTTTAAGTTGTAATTTTCTCATGATCCCAGTTTGTTTTTGTGTGGTAGTTTTCAGCTTATGATGTATGTACAGGTTTGTGTTATGTGTGTGTGCCAAAATGGGACAGATGCACTTGATTTTTTTAATAGCACAAAATAGTACTTAGTGCCTGACCTTTTACATTTTTATCTTTAGGTAAAAGTTCATATTTATATGAATGTATTTTCACACAAGAAAAAGTTTGTTATTTTATGACAAAAACAAGACTACTATTTTCTCTCCAGAATTGTGCATATATTTTACTGTGTACTGTGTTTCAATCTCTCAAAATAAATCAAAGCTGTAACAACATCCAATACAAATCTTGCAGATGCATCACTCTTGCTGGTCACTGGTCTATCAGTGCCTCTCTATGCTTTGTTTCTGGTGGATCCAAAAATCACAATGTACACATATGGGCTATAGGCCTAGACCCTTCAAACTCAACTCTGGACCTCGATGCCAGTTCCACTGCATTTTTTTCATTGTTACTCTCTAATCAGGGACTGATTTAGACCTGGATACCCCTGGCCTAGACCTTAAATACAGGCTACTTTTGAGATTGGATTTGTCTGGCACAACATGTTATTTAAAGCACAACCCCTTCCCCCCTATAATTGTTTGGTGCTGCCAGCCGAATGCTCTTTTAAGCAATACATGTTTCCAGGAAGCTGACACATGACCTAACAATATGGAAAGACACTTCATGTTCATAGAATTCTGAGGGCAATTCTCCACAGATCTATATATCTTTAAAAAAACAGTTTTGGGGTTTTTACATCAAAATTGGTGGGTAATAGGCTACCCTCCCGATTTTGGGGTCAAATAAAACTTTGTCTGAAGCATTGCCTTACTGTAGCCTAGGCCACAACACCATATTTGATTTAACAGCCCTCCTCTACCATAATTATAGGTTTCCCCGAGCCAAAATTATTTTGGTTCCTTTGAAGTCTTTAGCAAGAGATCCTAAAGTTTTATAGGCCTGTGTGTTTAGACACATTGCAGATAGCCAGGCCTGTTAAAATGTTAATGCACAGAGCCTGTTTATTTTAATTATCTAATGAATGAATTAATTATCCCGAGTGGTGCAGCGGTCTAAGGTACTGGTTCAAATCCAGGCTGCATCACATCCGGCTGTGATTTGGAGTCACATAGGGCGGTGCACAATTGGCCCAGTGTTGTCTGGGTTTGGCTGGGGTAGGCCATCATTGTAAATAAAAATTTGTTCTTAACTGACTTGCCTAGTTAAATAAAGGTTTAATAAAAATACAAAATTATTAAAGACAGTGCATTCTGTAGGTCCATTCTGAGAGCAATACTTTCTAATCATTTATATAATCCACTATTTTCACGAGATGAATGGGCTATAGTGGTTCCCAACCTGTCCTGTTCCGGGGACCACCAAATCATTGTAAAAAGCTCTTGAGGACCACCATTGGTGGAGTCGCAGAAATTTCTAAACATAAAATATTTTGGCGGTCAAATGTTGTCAATTTTAGCAGTAAATGTAGCATATAATAAAGGCCTAAAATAATTATAATTGTTTATAATGATAATTATTATAAACCATTTGCATCGTGAAAAGTAATGTAAAATTGCTTATAATACCATTAATACTCCCAACTGTTATTATTTCTGGAAGAAAACATATATTAAAAAAATGAATAAAGAATTTCGCAAACCACCTGCAGCACCCGCGCGGACCACATGTTGAAAACCACTAGGCTACAGTAAACTAAGCATACATTGGCTTGATATTTCAAACTCGCAGTTCGATTCACAAAGGTGATTCAGAGCGAAATACATTTGTTCATGTATCTTTAACGAATGTCGACTGTATGAGAAAACGTTCTGCCTCGTCCTCTTTTGATTGGTGCTTGGGAAATCTCCTCTGGTTTTTCAAGATGCACTGCATTTAGTTCGCGTGGCGCAAATGGTGATCTGAATTTGCACTTTGTGCAATAAAAAGAACAATGTCCGAACCCCAGGCATAGTGGACGATCTAATCCAGCGCACCTACTTTTTTCTCCAGACCGTTTTCCTTCCTCTTTCTTACTTGAAAAGAGAAGTTGGCTATCAGCAGATCATGCGATAGCAATCACTTTTCTCTATAGTCAGTTGACTTGTAAACCAACTATTTTCCCACGAAACCGAAGATATGGGTAAGTAGACTAATAAGGAGCTGTTATTGTGTGATTTTGACTTAGCTAAGTAATGTTTTTGCAGTGCAAATTTTCATTAGATTCCCTTAGCACACTCAAAGTCATGTGACTTACTTCCTCACAATAAAAAAGTAGACTGGAGAACTTGAATCAGTATGTACTGACAGTGTCACTCATGCACACTGCTTTTATTTCAATTTGGCAAAATATGGTATAAAAGTTGTGTTTTATCTCTGCAGGTATAAAGTGCATTTTCCCTGGGGCGCTGATTCTTTGTGTGAATGTGGCCAGTATTGTTCTTAGCAGTGAGCATGAAGCAGGAACACTCCCCACACTGTCCCAGCTGCCCTTCCTCACTGTGTGGAATGCCCCTACAGCCCAGTGTAAGAGCCGCTATGGGGTGGATCTGGACCTGGGAGTGTTCAACATAGTGAGCAATCAGAACCAGAGCTTCATGGGTGACAACATCACCATCTTCTACAATACTAAACTGGGTCTGTACCCAAGATACAACCAAGGAGAGGCAGTTAACGGCGGGGTGCCACAGAATGCCAGCCTGCTGGAGCACCTGAGGGCTACCTCTGAGGACCTCCGGACCTACATGCCTGACAGAGACTTCCAAGGGCTGGCTGTGGTGGACTGGGAGAGCTGGAGGCCACTGTGGGAGCGCAACTGGGAAGGCATGAAGGTTTATTGGGAGGGGTCCAGGGCCCTAGTGAGGGCCAAGCACCCAGACTGGAGCCCTGCCCAGGTGGAGGTGGTGGCCCGCAAGGAGTTTGAGGATGCAGCACGGGCGTTCATGGAGGGCACCCTAAGGTTGGGGGAGCAGGAGAGGCCCAAGGGGATGTGGGGCTTTTATGGCTTCCCCTCCTGCTATAACTACTACAAAAACACAACATATAACTACACAGGGGAGTGTCCTCAGATAGAGTTGAAGAGGAATGATGATCTGTTCTGGCTGTGGAACGTCTCCTCTGCCCTCTACCCAGATATCTACCTGGATCTTGGGATGCGTGGTCTTGGCAACAACATCCTCCTCTACACACACCACCGTGTCATGGAAGCCATGAGGGTGGGCGCGCAGGTGACCCCCATGGCCCCCCCTGTGTTTCCGTACGCCCGCATTGTCTACACTTACTCTCTGGAGTTCCTCTCTCAGGCAGGTTCCCCCCTGGTTCAGTATGCTGTGCTGTACTACCAATCCCTATTGTCTATCAGTGCAATAGTATGAGTCTAAGACTGTTATGGTACGTGATACATACTGACCCCTGATTGCTACTTTGTTAGGAGGTCCTGGTCTACACAATTGGAGAGAGTGCTGCTTTAGGATCTGCAGGGATCGTACTGTGGGGAGACAATGCCTTCTCCAAATCTAAGGTAAATTACAACTTAGAATTTGTTCCATTCCCTGCATATGCAAACATACACAAATAATGATTATTTGTGATTTCCTGTTTTCCAGGCGAATTGTGAGGCAATCAAAGACTACCTGGATGAAACCCTGGGCCGTTACTTGGTGAATGTGACCACAGCAGCTACTCTGTGTAGCAGGATGGTGTGCTCCTCTCGGGGCCGATGCCAGAGGAGAGACAAAGGCTCCCGTGCCTACCTCCACCTGGACCCCAGCGCCTGGACTGTGGTGCCTGAGAAGAGGCCAGAGGGGGGGCAACGCTACAGGGTGCTGGGCCAACTGAAGCCACGTGAGGCTGTGTACATACAGACCCACTTCCAGTGCCAATGCTATCCTGGCTGGGGAGGTAAACACTGCTCCAAGCCCCTGTAGTTCTGATCGAGACAATCCCCTTGTGTTTAAAGGAGCATCGGTTACATTACGCTACATTACGTTAGCCCACTCTGGTTACTGTACTCACTCTTATGCGACACATTATACCCAGTCCTGAGCCAATAAGGTATAGCAGTATAACAATTATAACCAGCGTTGCTGCATTCGTGACCCTCATTCAGACTCCCCCTGCTCAACACCAATCTGCCTCTGACCACTCCAGATAGGTGGGTTACATGTTACCAGTTGGATGAGTTTACTAGTGAGGGATGAAGTGATATGATATTATGAACAGTTTATTTGTAGATCATTGAGAAAGCCAGGAATAAACCATAGTTGACATTGACATTTAAGCACATGTCTGTCTAGAAAATAGTTTCCAGACATTTTACAAAAGTAGAAATGTAATCTCGTTAAATTACAGTTTATGACCTGGGATTATTGCTATTGGTTTCAAACACGTCACAGAAAATCAGTGGTTAAGCTTGAATCCGTTGTTGAAACAATAACAAAGGGGTCATTCCGCCTCTGTTTCGGTAAAAAGCTGAGGGATGGGCCTTCTAGAAGTGTAATCACTCTCAAATGTATAGACAGAGCTATGGATGCAAGGACTGACCATCCATAAAATCAAAATTATAGTTTTAACCATGTTTTGATGCTATACAGTGTTTAACAACATTAGAGTAAGACAAGATTATATTTTGGGTTCTGATGGGGTATGCGAGTTGAGCTAAGCTCATGATGCATTTACAAGTTATATTCTTCAAGAATCAATGGGTATATATCATTCATAAGTCCAAAAATGGATGTAGCAACTAAGGATTCTAGCTTTAAAATAATGCTTCATTTGGGGACTTTAAGTTTTTAAAGCTATTAGAGCTAAGGAGATCCACATCAACTGGAGTGGTGCTTGACAGTTTCAGCTGTTAGCTAATGGCAAAGGGATTCTTGAGCACCACAAATGTACTCAGCAATTTACCAGAACCCTGTGGGCGTATACGTGACTCATTAGAAATGTGATGCAATGTACTCATGATTGATACTGTATAGGTGAATATATTATCTACCAGATACTTCAACTGAAATGTTTTTGAATTTTACATTCAATAAATGATTTCACTGGCATATCTGTACTAAAATCACAATAGGAAGTGGGCTTAAACCATTTCAGCACAGCTGCATGTGATATCCCAACCTCACACCACAGTGGACCTATTATGGATGCTTGGTACCCACACTCTATTTAGAAAGAACATTGTTATTTGTATACTCGTGTGTGAGCTGTTAGCAGAGGAGTAGCATGCTGAGCTCTGACAGGATTCTCTGGGTTTCCTACTGTAGGTCTGTGACCACCAGGTGGTGGTATGTAATAATTAAACTGAAACAAGAGTTTACCCAAGGCTTTATATGTAGCTACTACTGGTCACCACAGCTCAGAGTGGATTAAGTGGCTCTTTGCAAAAGATAATTGGCCCACAAAAATGTATGGATAATTTTATGCCTCAGTTTCGAAGAGCTCTAAATATGAGTGCTTATCCACTGTATTGAACTAACAGACACTGACAGACACAGTCTCAGTGTCTTCTTAGGAACATGTGGCGACCCTGATGCCCTTGATTGATTTTCACGCAGCATGTAAGACCCTGTCTCTTCTGATAGCTGCTGTTTCAATATGGTGTGGTTGGCTGTAATTTGGCTTTCTCCCTGGAGGATGGGCTTGCTCTTTCCCACTTCCCTCTTTATCACAGCAGACTGGATTGGGGGGAAATGAGAAAGATATCCAAAGGCTGCTGTTTCCACACACTATTATTCCCATATATGGAAACTAGGAATATATAGGAACCTTTTAGAATCATTAAAACTGTGGTTTTGGCCTGCACTGACTTTAATTACACATTACATTGTGTTATTACGCAATGATAAGGAAAAAGATGAGAACAACGTAATGTTACAACAGTCATAATAACAATTTGAATGCAACTTGTAGCTGTTATATTTTCTCCTTATCCCATACTCCAATACTGAATAGAGCTGACCTGTAGCCTTCAGGTAGATCAGCTATAATGAGAGGCCACTGAGCGTTATCTGGCTCCTGCTAGAAACACAACTCTCCAAACAATTGTCCCTCTCTCCCACTAACTAACCCCCGTCTGTCAGTTCCAGTGAGCCGGGCCCTCACTCTCCATCTTTCTATCCTCTAATCTCCACATTTGTTCATTTTGGTGTCTCGCTCTGTCACCCCTCTGGTCACGCCTCCCCCTCCCCTCCCCTGCCGCTCGGGCTAGAGATTGTCTCGGTGGCTCTTGGTATAATAAGTGATTCGTCACACTCTCTGTCCGTGTCCTTCAAAAGAGTCAAGACTGATCAGGCTTCATAGAGGTCTGATGTTCTTCTGTATCTCTGTAAAGATGTGTTGTCCCTTATATGTGTGAGCAAAGCTGTTTTTGTTCATTGATTTTTCACTGTGGAAGGGGACTGGGAATCAAGTCAAGTTTATTTGTCATATGCACAGGATACACATGGTACACAGTACAATGAAATCAGAACCTGTTTGATGTTATATACCAACTGTGACCACACTGGCTTCGAATATCTTTGACTAATGTCCAAAATTACAGTACCAGTCAAAAGTTGACACACCTACTCATTTCAGGGGTTTTCTTGATTTTTTTCTACATTGTAGAATAATAGTGAAGACAACAAAACTAGGAAATAACACATATGGAATCATGTAGTAACCAAAAAAGTGTTAACTTCTTATGGCTGCACGGGCAGTATTGAGTAGCTTGGATGAAAGGTGCACAAAGGTGCCCAGAGTAAACGGCCTGCTCCTCAGTCATAGTTGCTAATATATGCATATTATTATTAGTAATGGATAGAAAACTCTGAAGTTTCTAAAACTGTTTGAATTATGTCTGTAAGTATAACAGAACTCATATGGCAGGCAAAAACCTGAGAAGTTCCACTTCCTGTTTGGATTTTTTCTGAGGCTGGTAGATTTAACCAAGCTCCAATTGAAATTACAGCGAGATATGGATGAGTTTTCACTTCCTACGGCTTCCACTAGACGCCAACAGTCAATAGAACTTTGTCTGATGACTCTACTGTGAAGGGGGGCCGAAGGAGACAGGAATGAGTAACCACTGCCATGAGGTGACCATGCATTCACCACGCTCGTTCACGTGAGAGGCAGCTCCGTTCCATCGCTCATTTGAAGTCAATGTAATTCTCCGGTTGGAACGTTATTCAAGATGTATGTTAACAACATTCTAAAGATTGATTCAATACACCGTTTGACATGTTTCTACTGACTGTTACGGAACTTTTGGACATTTTGTCACGTTTTAGTGAACGCGCTTTGTGACTTTGGAATTGTTTACCAAACGCGCTAACCAAAGTAGCTAATTGGACATAAATAACGGACATTATCGAACAAATCAAACATTTATTGTGGACCTGGGAATCCTGGGAATGCATTCTGATGAAGATCATCAAAGGTAAGGAAACTTTTATCATGTCATTTCTGGTTTCTGTTGACTCCAACATGGCGGCTAATTTGACTCTTGTTCTGAGCTCCGTCTCAGATTATTGCATGGTTTGCTTTTTCCGTAAAGTTTTTTTGAAATCTGACAGCGGTTGCATTAAGGAGAGGTATATCTATAATTCTATGTGTATAACTTGTATTATCATCTACATTTATGATGAGTATTTCTGTTGAAACGATGTGGCTATGCACTATCACTGGATGTTTTTGGAACTAGTGAATGTAACGCGCCAATGTAAACTCAGATTTCGTTATATAAATATGAACTTTATCAAACAAAACATGCATGTATTGTGTAACATGAAGTCCTATGCGTGTCATCTGATGAAGATCATCAAAGGTTAGTGATTAATTTTAGCTATATTTCAGCTTTTTGTGACTGCTATCTTTCGCTGGAAAAATGGCTGTGTTTATTGTGGTTTGGTGTGACCTAACATAATCGTTTGTAGTGCTTTCGCTGAAAAGCATATTTGAATTCGGACACTTTGGTGGGATTAACAACAAGATTACCTTTAAAATGGTATAAGACACATGTATGTCTGAGGACTTTTAATTATGAGATTTCTGTTTTGAATTTGGCGCCCTGCACTTTCACTGGCTGTTGTCATATCATCCCGTTACCGGGATTGCAGCCATAAGAATTAAAAATCAAAATATATTTTATATTTGAGATTATTCAAAGTAGCCACCCTTTGCCTTGATGACATTTGCCTTGGCATTCTCTCAACCAGCTTCACCTGGAATGCTTTCCCAACAGTCTTGAAGGAGTTCCCACCTATGCTGAGCACTTGTTGGCTGCTTTTCCTTCACTCTGCGATCCAACTCATCCCAAACTATCTCAGTTGGGTTGAGGATGGGTGATTGTGGAGGCCAGGTCATCTGATGCAGCACTCCATCACTCTCCTTATTGGTCAAATAGCCCTTACACAGCCTGGAGGTGTGTTGGGTCATTGTCGTGTTGAAAAACAAATGATAGTCCCACTAAGCACAAACCAGATGGGATGGCATATCGCTGCAGAATGCTGTAGTAGCCATGCTGGTTAAGTGTGCCTTGAATTCTAAATAAATCACTGACAGTCACCAGCAAAGTACCCCCACACCATTACACCTACATGTAATAATACATTTTGGTTACTACATGATTCCATATGTGTTATTTCATAGTTTTGATGTCTTCACTATTATTATACAATGTAGAAAAGAGTAAAAATAAAGCAAAACCCTTGAATGAGTAGATGTGTCCAAACTTTTGACTGGTACTGTATATTTACACAGTAGCACAGTAGGCCAATGCACTATTTGTGACCGTTTCACAAAATAAAACTCATGAGCTCTCCTGTTCCTAAGTACACGGACACAATAGATGCTTGATGGAGGCTGAGGTGTTTGTGGAGACTGTCACACAAAATGTTCTCTGACACTTCAATAATAATATCCATCAAATGTAAGAAAATGACATCAGGACATAAGGGGGGGGGGGGGGGGGGTGATAGAGGTCACAATGTCCTATTTCTCTGAGATGGGGCTCTGATTGCACTCACTTCACTGAATGGCCATTTCTCCCTCTGAGTGGCAGACATACTCTATCTGGCTGTTGTGCATGTCATATCAACGCAATGCCTGAATGCAGACTGTTTCAAGATATTCACTTTCTTTATTCATGGGAGATAAATGAATAACCTTGTATGAACTCTCTCTCAGGGGTATGACATGAGAGGAGTGTGTATCTCTGCGCGTGCAGGTGTGTGCACATGGGTTTGTGCGCCTACCTGTGTATGTGGGTGCGTGTGAGTTGAAGATTTGCTGTCTCTGCAGTATGTGTCCTGATGAGAGGTGACCTGACAGACTGTCACATGTGACTTCTCCACCGATGAGCAGCTCTGTTCTCAACCCCTCCACCCCGCCAGACCCCATTAGAGCTTGGTGAATACCACCACACACAAACACACACCAAGGTTAACCCCATGGACCTTCAGCCAATGAGGGAAACTTGCACTTTTCAGATAAGTCATTTATTATGTAATTAATTTAAATGTGATTTATTTTTGTAAGCAGATAATCCATTTCAGCATTTTCATTTTGCTGAATTTTGATCTATGCTCATTTGAATAAAATGTTTTCTCCATATTAGTCTGGGTAATGAAGTGGATCTCCGAAGAGAGATGCTTTTGTTATGAGAGGAGGCTCTTGGTAGTGGCACAATGAAGGAGAAGACTGACATACTGGTCACCTCACCGTGGGGAAATGCTGATTGGATTGTAGATGGGAACCAGTGGAGAATAAGAATAACGACTTGTAATTTGCTACAAAATAGGAAGAAAATATATTATCATCAGTCTCTAGTGACACCTTAAAATACCACTCATCTCATACAATTGTATGCACACAATCATACGTAAACGACTGTAAGATGGCTGCCATTGCAAAAGCGAAGGGATCACGGCAGCTACCTCGCTTTCCAACCACGATGGCTGCCATTGCCAAGTGTTTTGTGTTCCTTTTTCAAACAGTCTCTGAACATTAATATCAACCTGACAAATGTTGCATTAGCAGCAGATAGAGCAATAGCGATCCCGTGTGTTGGAGGGCCTTAGCACATTCCGTGCTTGGAGCTGATTTCAAATGAACTACATCCTGACACTTAGTGGCCTTTCCTAGGCCGTGGGGACCTGAGAACCTAGTCTAAGAAAAATTGGACCAAAGTTTACAACAGACAGCAAACAAACAGTTCTGTAACATCCATACTCTCCTATAATACGTATGCTATGTCTTTTAAAGAACTCATTGATCTCAATCCACAAGCTGATCCAGCTCCTACCAGTGACAGAGAGACAACGAGAGGAAGAGAGAGAGAGATTGGAATGTCATTTGCATATTTTTATACCCATATTTTTAAAAATCCACAATTCAGTCAAATTGTGTATCTTCTTATCATATTTTTTATTTTATTCTTGGAGATGTAGCTTGCCTTGTGCTTTTAATTAACTTAAAGCCCCACTAAACATGACTCTTAGAGAGAAATTCATTTTTAGAACATAGAATAAACTTTTCTCAGTAATAGCAGAGGACAGCTCTTAAGACGTTTCATGGACTATTCCCCACACGCCTTGTATAGCAATTATGACTGTAATGGAGTACATTAACCATTGACACATACATTTTGCATCGTATAAAATGTACCATTAAATTCACTTTAATTAAATACACACATACACCACCTCTCCCCTCCCACACACTATAGACATGAATACACATCCTTATATAAATTCAGCCTTTGTACAGGAATCCCAGGAATGCCTGTTGTTCGGCCTCAACAGAAATGTCACGGTTACATTTTGTAACCTTTACTAGAGAACGTTATCTGCTCTGATAGCGAGGCAGAGCTGGGACGGGGACCACGGCGATGCGATTGGATTTGAAAGGTCCCCGTCGGAGTCACGCCCGCGGGCTATCTCCCCTTCACAGTTCAGCAACACCAGCGCTACGGCAGGCCGTCCACACCACACAGTAAAGTTACAAGGATCTAATCTGTCCCAGTGTATCTGCGTCTCTCCACACACAGCATCAGGCTGGGGGAAGATGGAGGGTATAGAGGAGGAGGGATGGAGAGAATAGAGGAGGATGGGGAGGGATGGAGGATGGAGAGAATAGAGGAGGATGGAGAGAATAGAGGGTTGGAGGAGGACGAAGTAGGGATGGAGGATATGGAGGATGGAGAGAATAGACGAGGGTGGGGAGTAGGGATGGAGGATGGAGAGAATAGAGGAGGGTTGGAGGAGGATGGGGAGTAGGGATGGAGGATGGAGAGAATAGAGGAGGATGGGGAGAGGTTGGAGAGAATAGAGGGTTGGAGGAGGACAAAGTAGGGATGGAGGATGGGGAGGATGGAGGGAATAGAGGAGGGTGGGGAGTAGGGATGGAGGATAGAGAGAATAGAGGAGGGTTGGAGGAGGATGGGGAGTAGGGATGGAGGATGGAGAGAATAGAGGGTTAGAGGAGGATGGGGAGTAGGGATGGAGGGTGGAGAGAATAGAGGAGGGTTAGAGGAAGATGGGGAAGAGGGATGGAGGATGGAGTAGGGATGGAGGATGGAGAGAATAGAGGAGGGTTGGAGGAGGATGGGGAGTAGGGATGGAGGATGGAGAGAATAGAGGAGGATGGGGAGTAGGGATGGAGGGTGGAGAGAATAGAGGAGGGTTGGAGGAGGATGGGGAGGAGGGAAGTGGAGGATGGGGGATTCTCTGTCCATATTCTTCCTTGAGGTACACCATCCATGCAGGTATACATCTCAGTCCACTCCCATTTACACACTAGGGGGCAGTAGTAGGTAATGTAACTCAACAGGTGAAACTGGGCGCTGATATTTTACTGCATGTGGATAGTCTCTCTCAGTCGTGCTGCCTGGGCGAGGTCCCTACTTGCATTTTCCCAGCCATTTTGTTTGCTTGTCATGGCTGTGTGATGTATTCACCGCTTCATCTTTCATATATCAATAAACCCTACAATACTTCAACATGTTATCGTATGGAGATCTTACACATTTGTGTGGCTCAGTTGGTAGGGTATGGCATTTGCAATGTAAGCTTTGTGGGTTCAGTTCCCATGGGGGACCAGTATGGAAATAAATTATGGAAAATATATCCACAAACTACTCTGTCTCTCTGGATAAAAGTGCCTGCGAAAATGTTTATATTAAGAGTTCAGACATTTAGAGCTCATATATAGTTATTGAGTCTCTTTTTTATTGTGGATAATGCAGCAAATACTTTGAAATGTTGTCTTTGTCAGCATGTTGAAAGGTCAGAATGGATGCCAGCCAAAATAAAAGGCCTCCAGGAAAGGATTCCTGTGTGACCGATCCAGGGTTGCAAAATGTCGGTAACTTTCCCAAAAACCCTGGTTTCCCAGAAATCCTGGTAGGAATCAGGTCTTCCTGCTTTTTACCTCTTGAATCCGGAATCTTTTAACCAGGATTTCTGGTAAATATGGGAATTTTAGGAAAGTTAACAAAAATTTGCAACCATAGACCGATGAAAGCACTTCCCGAAAACCTCTATGCACTTCTAAGAAAATGAACAATTAAGTAATCTTCCTCTTTTTTACAGATTACAGCACCTGGTATTCCAGGAAGTCTCCCATCAAAGTACCAACCAGCCCTGACCCTGCTTAGCTACCAAGATCATGCATGTTCTCACCCAATTGACCCATTATCTCACTGAATTACAACGTTGGCTCTTCGCCGTGCCCTGCCACAAGGAGTCGCTAGAGCTCAATGAGCCAAGGAAAGCCCCCTGGCCAAACACTACCCTACTCCGGACAGCGCTGTCCTATGGGGTTTCAGTTCGCAGTCGGCTATTCTTCCTCTTCTTCTAAGCGTTAGTTTAATCGAGTACATGCTTAACTGAATGAGAACAGAGACAGAATATAGAGGCTGATGACTGGTTGCCCTATGCTGGGCAGCTGGCATCGACCCCCCCCCCCCCCCCACACTGCAAAAACTGACGTTTTCCCATAAGACGCAAACAATAAATAAGCATCACCCATATGTTACCATTACTATATGTTGTGAAGTACATACACTACCGTTCAAAAGTTTGTGGTCACTTAGAAATGTCCTTGTTTTAGAAACAACATAAATAACATCAAGTTGATCAGAAATACAGGGTAGACATTGTTATGTTGTAAATTACTATCTACATAGGCATACAGAGGCCCAATAACAGCAACCATCACTCCTGTGTGCCACGTTGTGTGCACGTTGTGTTACCTAATCCAAGTTTATCATTTTAAAAGGCTAACTGATTATTAAAAACACCTTTTGCAGTTATGTTAGCACAGCTGAAAACTATTGTGCTTATTAACGAAGCAATAAACCTGGGCTTCTTTAGACTAGTTGAGTACCTGGAGCGTCAACATTTGTGGGTTTGATTACAGGCTCAAAATGGCCAGAACTAGACACTATAATGTACTTGTCTTCTTGCTCAGTTGTGCACCGGGGCCTCCCACTCCTCTTTCTATTCTGGTTAAGGCCAGTTTGCGCTGTTCTGTGAAGGGAGTAGAACACAGCGTTGTACGAGATCTTCAGTTTCTTGGCAATTTCTCACATGGAATAGCTTTAATTTCTCAGAACAAGAATAGACTGACGAGTTTCAGAAGAAAGTCCTTTGTTTCTGGCCAAATTGAGCCTGTAATCGAACCCACAAATGCTGATGCTCCAGATACTCAACTAGTCTAAAGAAGGCCAGTTTTATTGCTTCTTTAATTAGCACAACAGTTTTCAGCTGTGCTAACATAATTGCAAAAGGGTTTTCTAATGATCAATTACCCTTTTCAAATGCTAAACTTGGATTAGCTAACACAACATGCCATTGGAACACAGGAGTGATTGGGCCTCTGTATGCCTATTTAGATATTCCATTAAAAATCAGCCGTTTCCAGCTACAATAGTCATTTACAACAGTAACAGTGTCTACACTGTATTTCTGATCAATTTCATGTTATTTTAATGGACAAAACATTTGCTTTTCTTTCAAAAACAAGGACATTTCTAAGTGACCCCAGACTTCTGAATGGTAGTGTAGCTGATCAAGTGCTAGAAATATGTTTTAGCTGTTATCCTCATAATTCCAGTGGAGATTTGACTTTCAATGTATGTTTAAAGATCAAACATTTTTAAACACACTAGTATGCAATATTACACAACAACTTGAAAACAAAAGATACCACTGAACATTTGAAATTCAGGTATTCAGTTGATTCACTGAAGTATCCTCATGTGGACCATAAACATCTCTAAAACGGTCTAATTTGGTTATGACTGCTGCAGTGTTTCTGCTAGAGAGTGTTATGTTGTGGCTCCTGTGTGTGACTGTGACATTATGTCTCCTTGCTGTTGTTCCAAGAGGCTGCTGTTAAATGGGTCCTTGCTATCCGGGAACTCTAACGTCACCCATTACAGTTGACATGTAAGATGATTAAGGTAGAGGTTAAGGCTAGAGTTTCGGGTAGGGATGTCCCGAGCACCCCGGATAGCACTAACCCTGCTTAATGCTGCCTCCCAGGCTGCTCTACTCAGCCATCTTCCAAATCCCTGATTTCTGCACCTGTTTCCAAGACAACCGACTGCTGTTTAAAGGGGCAGTTCTGCTTATTGACCGCATGCCCTTGACCAGAACCGCACTCACACTTGAAGCTGTGATTAGACCCTTTTTTATGGCACTTCAGATCCTTGTGGAAGGATCAGCATAGCGTGGCATTCCATGCAAAACACCCTGCACACTAAAACAAAGAGGCAGGGTTTATCCTGTGTCATCTCATTGTCTGAGTGAGTTTATTATGGTACAGTAGGCTTACTGTGGATCTATTGCTTTCTACATTCACTATCATGTTCATTTAAGTGTGTGTGACAGTATACCAATACATGGTATTACTTGATGAAATCTACACCCTGTCTAAAATGACGACAATATCACATTGCCAGCGGGGGATATTCAGCCCCTCTTCTATCCCCATGTGGAGATCTCTCTCTCTCTCTATCAATCTTTGCTTTCTCTCTTTATATCAACCAAGAGCCTGATGTCTTAATCTGGCACTCCATAATTTCTTTCCCGCTCTTAATTACTCTGCGACGGTTCTAACAGGTGAACCCAGTCAAGCAAGACTAATGGGATTTCTCCCCCCAGTGTCGCAGGCAGCACAACTTTACACGGTCAGGAACAACCACCTCCATATTGGGTTTAACTATACTGAACAAAAATATAAATGTATCATGCAACAATTTCAAAGATCTTACTGCGTTACTGGGAAGCGCTCACTAAACAAATTTGTGCACAAAATTTGAGAGAAATACGTTTTTTGTGCGTGTGGAAAATTTGGGCGATCTTTTATTTCAGCTCATGAAACCAACACGTTACATGTTGCATTTATATTTTTATTCAGTGCAGAAAGGAGCATGAAAGAGAGAAGAGACAGACGGAGGAATGCAAATGATATGTATCAGGATGAGATCGGGCTTTTGTTTTGATGGCGCTGCTCTGCAGCTGTGTGTTGGATAGCTGTCTGTCTGGCTGCTAGCCAGGCCGCTTGTCATGAGTAGCATATTGGTTGTCAAACCAATTATAGCCTTAATAGGTTTTAGATCGTTCCTTTAACTTATTATTTTTTTGTTTAAAACTCAGTCTCATGAACTTTCTTAAGGACGTAGACCATTTCTGTTTTAGACAGTGTGACGTGATCTTTCTTAGAGGTCATCATCTCTGAGTTGGACTAATCTAATGCCGACTAAACAATAACAAAACACAAACAGACTGAATGCACGCACACACACAGTCTGAGCTAAGAAGCCAAACCAGCTATCTCAAGTCAAGGTCAATCAAATAGAATAGCTGAACCTGAATCTTCTCCAACTCCCTCTTTCTCTCCTCTCCCTCTCTATCTCACTTTCTCTTCATCTCTTAGTTTTTTCTGGCTCTGTTTCTTTCACTCTCTTCTCCTTCTCTACTTTCTCCGATCGGGCAGCAGACAGCGTGTAAGTACTCTAACCCAGAGAAGTCTCTGGGAGCCCTTGCGATTGGTTCTGCTCTGTAGCACTGTTCACAATCGATTAAGAGACGGTGCGCTCCCGCTAACAGCTTTCCTCTGCTGCTCCTGTGGCTTTAATACTGTCACATATACTCCCAACTTCACACCTAACCCTTCAACCCGCTCTTTCCCCTCTCTTTTTCTGCACCTCCCTTCTCCTTTTTCCCCTCTCATTTTGAAACTCCCTAACTCTATCACCCCGCAAAATCTCTCTCAACATCTCTTTATCCTCCCCTTCTCTCTCGCCTCGATGCTCCACTTTCTTTATCCTCCCCCTTCTCTATCGCCTTGATGCTCCACTTTCTTTATCCTCCCCTTCTCTCTCGCCTCGATGCGCCACTTTCTTTGTCCTCCCCTTCTCTCTCACCTCGATGCTCCACTTTTTTTATCCTCCCCTTCTCTCTCGCCTCGATGCTCCACTTTTTTATCCTCCCCTTCTCTATCGCCTCGATGCGCCACTTTCTTTGTCCTCCCCTTCTCTCTCACCTCGATGCTCCACTTTTTTTATCCTCCCCTTCTCTCTCGCCTCGATGCGCCACTTTCTTTGTCCTCCCCTTCTCTCTCACCTCGATGCTCCACTTTTTTTATCCTCCCCTTCTCTATCGCCTTGATGCTCCACTTTCTTTTGCTCTGCTCTCCTCATTATTAGTTGTTCACCTCCTTTCAACCCTCTGCTCTCCGGACTCACACTGTTCTATCACCATTCATTTCCAATGTTATTTTATCTTTTATCCTCTGAGAGAGAGATACAGAGAGAGAGAGAGACTCGTACATTTCCTCAGTGAAAACAATGTACTGAGCAAATATCAAATTGGCCTTACAGTACGAAAGACCACGTGTTCACTCTGCACACCCTAATTGACAAACAAACAAACCAAAACAAAGGCAAAGTCTTCTCATGCTTTGTTGATTTCAAAAAAGCCTTTGACTCAATGTGGGATGAGGGTCTGCTATACAAATTGACCGAAAGTGGTGTTGGGGAAAAAACATACAACATTATATAATCCATGTACACAAACAAGTGTGCGGTTAAAATTGGCAAAAAACACACATTTCTTCACACAGCGCCGTGGGGTGAAACAGGGATGCAGCTTAAGCCCCACCCTCTTTAACATATGTATGAACAAATTGGCAAGGGCACTAGAACAGACTGCAGCACCCGGCCTCACCCTACTAGAATCTGAAGTCAAATGTCTACTGTTTTCTGATGATCTGGTGCTTCTGTCACCAACCAAGGAGGGCCTACAGCATTACCTAGATCTTCTGCACAGATTCTGCCAGACCTGGGCCCCTCTGCATGCAGAATTCTGCAAAAATATCCTCTGTATGCAACATAAAAAAACAAATAATGCATGCAGAGCAGAATTAGGCTGACCCCGCTAATGATCAAAATCCAGAAAAGAGACGTTCAATCAATCAATTTTATTTTATATAGCCCTTCGTACATCAGATAATATCTCGAAGTGCTGTACAGAAACCCAGCCTAAAACCCCAAACAGCTAGAATGCAGGTGTAGAAGCACGGTGGCTAGGAAAAACTCCCTAGAAAGGCCAAAACCTAGGAAGAAACCTAGAGAGGAACCAGGCTATGAGGGGTGGCCAGTCCTCTTCTGGCTGTGCCGGGTGGAGATTATAACAGAACTATGCCAAGATGTTCAAAAATGTTCATAAGTGACAAGCATGGTCAAATAATAATCATGAATAATTTTCAGTTGGCTTTTCATAGCTGATCATTAAGAGTTGAAAAACAACAGGTCTGGGACAGGTGGCGTTTCCATAACCGCAGGCAGAACAGCTGAAACTGGAATAGCAGCAAGGCCAGGCGGACTGGGGACAGCAAGGAGTCACCACGGGCGGCAGTCCCGACGCATGGTCCCGACGCATGGTCGTTAAATTCTACAACCACCTAAAAAGAAGCGATTCCCAAACTTTCCATAACAAAGCCATCACCTATAGAGAGATGAACCTGGAGGAGAGTCCCCTAAGCCTGCTGGTCCTGGGGCTCTGTTTGCAAACACAAACAGACCCCACAGAGCCCCAGGACAGCAACACATTTAGACCCAACCAAATCATGAGAAAACAAAAAGTTTATTACTTGACACATTGGAAAGAATTAACAAAAAAACAGAGAAAACTAGAATGCTATTTGGCTCTAAACAGAGAGTACACAGTCGCAGAATACCTGACCACGGTGACTGACCCAAACTTAAGGAAAACTTTCACTATGTACAGACTCAGTGAGCATAGCCTTGCTATTCAGAAAGGCCGCCGTAGGTAAACCTGGCTCTCAAGAGAAGACAGGCTATGTGCACACTGCCCATAAAATGAGATGGAAACTGAGCTGCACTTCCTAACCTGCCAAATGTATGACCATAGAGACACATACTGTATTTCCCTCAGATTACACAGATCCACATAGAATTTGAAAATAAACCCAATTTTGATAAACTCCCAAATCTACTGGGTGAAATACCTGTCACGCTCGTCATAATTTGTGATCCAAGATGGCGTAGCAGTCAGATGTCCTTTGTCCTCGTCTTGTCCCGTGTATATATATTTTATATATTTTTCTTCGCATATCTTTTTACATATATATTTTTTTCTTCTTAAAAACTCAACTTCAAAACACTCTCCTGCAACCCACCTCACCAAATGTGGTGCGGATCTGTTTTTTTTTTCCTCAAAAGTATTATTCACCTCGTATCCGAAATCTACAACAGAAGCTAGCCAGAAGTTAGCCAGCTCACAAGCTAACGTTAGTAGTTCAGCTAACCACAGCTAGCGCTCATCAGCTATCCTTTAGCTCGGAAAACTATTGCCAGTTTTGTACAACGCGACTCAGACCAGAGCATACCAGACCTATTTTCTCTCCATATCCCCGGATTTTTACCGCAAGCTCTGGACATTTACACCTGTATCTTGCAGCTAACTAGCTGCTATCCGAGTGACTATTGGCTAACATCAATTCTTGAGCAAACACCAATTATCCCGGAGCTAGCCAGCTGAAGAGTTCCATCAGCCACTCCTGGGCTACAATCACCTATCCGGACCCGTTTTACTGCCGATGCGGAGCCCCACCGGGCCTTCACGACTGGGATACCGACGTTATCTGCCCGAGGGAGTATTTCAACTGGCCCCTCCATCGCGACGTAACCTGAACGTCCATATGCTAACTGCGGCCCGCTAATCGTTAGCTGTCTTGAGCATATCGGCTGCTATCTGAACAGGTCTATCGAACAATCTTCTTAGGCCACTATAACTATTTTGACAATTGGATTGGTCCCCTCTACCACACGGAACCCCACTAATCTACCGACGGAATTGCACGGCGTGGCTAAAAGCAGACCTCCATCTTCTGCTAGCTTGCTACCCATGACTAGCTGTCTGAATCACGAAGCTAGCACCAGTTAGCAAACACAATTCTACAATTCACAACCTCTCTTTCGCCATCCGGCTTGGATTCTCTGTCGACACGACCACGTCTGGTCTGCAGACAAATACCCCATCCGCTGTGCCCTCAACCGGCCTCTGTCTGAGCAGACCCCCTCCGTCTGAGCAGACCACCCCCCGGGCTACTAACTTTAAACGCCGCGGGCTAGCTTAGTGGAGGCCTCACTGCTCCATCTACGGCTGCCCCCTGGACACTATGATCACTCGGCTACATAGCTGATGCCTGCTTGACTGTCCATTAATTCACGGTACTCCATTCCGTTTATTTGTGTTTTATCTGTCGGCTCTGTGCTTTAACTCAGGATCTGTGTGTAGTTAATCCGACCCTCTCTGCCTGGTCGTCGCCATTTTTACCTGCTGTTGCTGTGTTAGCTGACTAGCTGCTGTTATCTCACCTGTTGTTTTAGCTAGCTCTCCCAATCAAGACCTGCAATCACTTTATGCCTTATTGTATGTCTCTCTCAAATATCAATATGCCTTGCATACTGTTGTTCAGGCTAGTTATCATTGTTTTGGTTTGCAATGGACCCCGTAGTTCCACTCTCCGTACCTCTGATACCTCCTTTGTCCCACCCCCCACACATGCGGTGACCTCACCCATTGAGACCAGCATGTCCAGAGATACAACCTCTCTTATCATCACCCAGTGCCTGGGCTTGCCTCCGCTGTACCCGTGCCCCATCATACCCTGGTCTGCACATTATGCCCAGAATCTATCCTACCACGCCCATAAATCTGCTCCTTTTATTCCTTGTCCACAACGCTCTAGGCGACCAGTTTTGATAGCCTTTAGCCGCACCCTCATCCTACTACTCCTCTGTTCCTCGGTGATGTGGAGGTAAACCCAGGCCCTGCATGTCCCCAGTCACCTTCATTTGTTGACTTCTGTGATCGAAAAAGCCTTGGCCTTATGCATGTCAACATCAGAAGCCTCCTCCCTAAGTTTGCCTTACTCACCGCTTTAGCACACTCTGCCAACCCTGATGTCCTTGCCGTTTCCGAATCCTGGCTTAGGAAGGCCACCAAAAATTCTGAGATTTCCATACCCAACTATAACACTTTCCGTCAAGATAGAACTGCCAAAGGGGGAGGAGTTGCAATCTACTGCAGAGATAGCCTGCAAAGTTCTGTCATACTTTCCAGGTCTATGCCCAAACAGTTCGAACTTCTAATTTTAAAAATTAATCTCTCCAGAAATAAGTCTCTCACTGTTGCCGCCTGCTACCGACCCCCCTCAGCTCCCAGCTGTGCCCTGGACACCATCTGTGAATTGATCGCTCCCCATCTAGCTTCAGAGTTTGTTCTGTTAGGTGACCTAAACTGGGATATGCTTAACACCCCGGGAGTCCTACAATCTAAGCTTGATGCCCTCAATCTCACTCAAATCATCAAGGAACCCACCAGGTACAACCCTAAATCCGTAAACATGGGCACCCTAATAGACATTATCCTGACCAACTTGCCCTCCAAATACACCTCTGCTGTCTTCAATCAAGATCTCAGCGATCACTGCCTCATTGCCTGTATCCGCCACGGGTCCGCGGCCAAACGACCACCCCTCATCACTGTCAAACGCTCCCTAAAACACTTCTGCGAGCAGACCTTTCTAATCGACCTGGCCCGGGTACCCTGGAAGGATTTTGACCTCATCCCGTCAGTTGAGGATGCCTGGTCATTCTTTAAAAGTTACTTCCTCACCATATTAGACAAGCATGCTCCGTTCAAAAAATGCAGAACCAAGAACAGATATAGCCCTTGGTTCACTCCAGACCTGACTGCCCTCGACCAGCACAAAAACATCCTGTGGCGAACTGCAATAGCATCGAAGAGCCCCCGCGATATGCAACTGTTCAGGGAAGTCAGGAACCAATGCACGCAGTCAGTCAGGAAAGCAAAGGCCAGCTTTTTCAAGCAGAAATTTGCATCCTGTAGCTCTAACTCCAAAAAGTTCTGGGATACTGTAAAGTCCATGGAAAACAAGAGCACCTCTTCCCAGCTGCCCACTTCACTGAGGCTAGGTAACACGGTCACCACTGATAAGTCCGTGATAATCGAAAACTTCAACAAACATTTCTCAATGGCTGGCCATGCCTTCCTCCTGGCGACTCCAACCTTGGCCAACAGCCCCGCCCCCCCCGCTGCTACTCGCCCAAGCCTCCCCAGCTTCTCCTTTACCCATATCCAGATAGCAGATGTTCTGAAAGAGCTGGAAAACCTGGACCCATACAAATCAGCTGGGCTTGACAATCTGGACCCCCTATTTCTGAAACTGTCCGCCGCCATTGTCGCACCCCCTATTACCAGCCTGTTCAACCTCTCCTTCGTATCATCTGAGATCCCCAAGGATTGGAAAGCTGCCGCGGTCATCCCCCTCTTCAAAGGGGGAGACACCCTGGACCCAAACTGTTACAGACCTATATCCATCCTGCCCTGCCTATCTAAGGTCTTCGAAAGCCAAGTCAACAAACAGATCACTGACCATCTCGAATCCCACCGTACCTTCTCCGCTGTGCAATCCGGTTTCCGAGCCGGTCACGGGTGCACCTCAGCCACGCTCAAGGTACTAAACGATGTCATAACCGCCATCGATAAAAGACATTACTGTGCAGCCGTCTTCATCGACCTGGCCAAGGCTTTCGACTCTGTCAATCACCATATTCTTATCGGCAGACTCAGTAGCCTCGGTTTTTCTAATGACTGCCTTGCCTGGTTCACCAACTACTTTGCAGACAGAGTTCAGTGTGTCAAATCGGAGGGCATGTTGTCCGGTCCTCTGGCAGTCTCTATGGGGGTACCACAGGGTTCAATTCTCGGGCCGACTCTTTTCTCTGTATACATCAATGATGTTGCTCTTGCTGCGGGCGATTCCCTGATCCACCTCTATGCAGACGACACCATTCTGTATACTTCCGGCCCTTCCTTGGACACTGTGCTATCTAACCTCCAAACGAGCTTCAATGCCATACAACACTCCTTCCGTGGCCTCCAACTGCTCTTAAATGCTAGTAAAACCAAATGCATGCTTTTCAACCGTTCGCTGCCTGCACCCGCACGCCCGACTAGCATCACCACCCTGGACGGTTCCGACCTAGAATATGTGGACATCTATAAGTACCTAGGTGTCTGGCTAGACTGCAAACTCTCCTTCCAGACTCATATCAAACATCTCCAATCCAAAATCAAATCTAGAGTCGGCTTTCTATTCCGCAACAAAGCCTCCTTCACTCACGCCGCCAAACTTACCCTAGTAAAACTGACTATCCTACCGATCCTCGACTTCGGGATGTCATCTACAAAATAGCTTCCAATACTCTACTCAGCAAACTGGATGCAGTTTATCACAGTGCCATCCGTTTTGTTACTAAAGCACCTTATACGACCCACCACTGCGACCTGTATGCCCTAGTCGGCTGGCCCTCGCTACATGTTCGTCGTCAGACCCACTGGCTCCAGGTCATCTACAAGGCTATGCTAGGTAAAGTGCCGCCTTATCTCAGTTCACTGGTCATGATGGCTACACCCACCCGTAGCACGCGCTCCAGCAGGTGTATCTCACTGATCATCCCTAAAGCCAAAACCTCATTTGGACGCCTTTCCTTCCAGTTCTCTGCTGCCTGCGACTGGAACGAATTGCAAAAATCTCTGAAGTTGGAGACTTTTATCTCCCTCAACAACTTTAAAAATCTGCTATCCGAGCAGCTAACCGATCGCTGCAGCTGTACATAGTCCATCTGTAAACTACCCACCCAATTTACCTACCTCACCCCCCATACTGCTTCTATTTATTTACTTTTCTGCTCTTTTGCACACCAGTATCTCTTCATGCACATGATCATCGGATGATTTATCACTCCAGTGTTAATCTGCTAAATTGTAATTACTCGATTTATTGCCTACCTCATGCCTTTTGCACACATTGTATATAGATTCTCTTTTTTTTTCTACCATGTTATTGACTTGTTTATTGTTTACTCCATGTGTAACTGTGTTGTTGTCTGTTCACACTGCTATACTTTATCTTGGCCAGGTCGCAGTTGCAAATGAGAACTTGTTCTCAACTAGCCTACCTGGTTAAATAAAGGTGAAATAAAAATAAATAAAAAATAATGTATGGACCAAGGTGCAGCGTGCGTAGAGTTCCACATATTTTAAGAAATCGAAACTCACCAAACAAGCACAAACGAAACGTGACGTTCTGGGCTGCTCACAGGCAGCTACACAAACACAAGATCCCACAAGCACAAAGGAGAAATGGCTGCCTAAATATGATCCCCAATCAGAGACAACGATAAACAGCTGCCTCTGATTGGGAAACATACCAGGCCAACATAGATGATTAAACACCTAGATAACCCACCCTAGTCAGGTAGGCCAGGTAGGCCAGATGAGAACAAGTTCGCATTTACAACTGCGATCTGGCCAAGATAAAGCAAAGCAGTGCGACGCAAACAACAATGAGTTACACATGGGATAAAGAAACGTACAGTCAATAACACAATAGAAAAATGTATATACAGTGTGTGCAAATGTAGTAAGATTAGGGAGGTAAGGCAATAAATAGGTCATAGTGGTGAAATAATTACAATTTAGCAATTAAACACTGGAGTGATAGATGTGCAGAAGATGAATGTGTAAGTTAAGTAGAGATACTGGGGTGCAAAGGAGCAAAAAAAGAAATAACAATATGGGGATGAGGTAGTTGGATGGGCTATTTACAGATGGGCTGTGTACAGGTGCAATGATCGGTAAGCTGCTCTGACAGCTGGTGCTTGAAGTTAGTGAGGGAGATATAAGACTCCAGCTTCAGTGATTTTTGCAATTTGTTCCAGTCATTGGCAGCAGAGAACTGGAAGGAAAGGCGGCTAAAGGAAGAATTGGCTTTGGGGATGACCAGTGAAATACCTTCTGGAGCGCGTGCTTGCGGGTGGGTGCTGCTATGGTGACCAGTGAGCTGAGATAAGGTGGGGCTTTACCTAGCAAAGACTTATAGATGACCTGGAGCCAGTGGGTTTGGCGATGAATATGTAGCGAGGGAGAGCCATCGAGAGCATACAGGTCACAGTGGTGGGTAGTATATGGGGCTTTGGTGACAAAACGGATGGCACTGTGATAGACTACATCCAATTTGCTGAGTAGAGTGTTAGAGGCTATTTTGTAAATTACATCGCTGAAGTCAAGGATAGGTAGGATAGTCAGTTTTACGAGGGTATGTTTGGCAGCATGAGTGGAGGATGCTTTGTTGCATAATAGGAAGCCGATTCTAGATTTAATTTTGGATTGGAGATGATTAATGTGAGTCTAGAAAGAGAGTTTACAGTCTAACCAGACACCTAGGTATTTGTAGTTGTCCACATATTCTAAGTCAGAACCGTCCAGAGTAGTGATGCTAGACGGGCGGGCGGGCGGGTGCGGGCAGCAATCGTTTGAAGAGCATGCATTTAGTTTTACTTGCATTTAAGAGCAGTTGGAGGCCACGGAAGGAGTGTTGCATGGCATTGAAGCTCGTCTGGAGGTTTGTTAACACAGTGTCCAAAGAAAGGCCGGAAGTATACAGAATGGTGTCATCTGCGTAGAGGTGGATCAGCAGATCACCAGCAGCAACAGCGACATAATTGATGTATACAGAGAAAGGAGTTGGCCCGAGAACTGAACCCTGTGGCACCCCCATAGAGACTGCCAAAGGTCCAAACAACAGCCCCTCCGATTTGACACACTGAACTCTATCGGAGAGTAGTTGGTGAACCTGTTGAGCTGTTGAGTCTGCCAATAAGAATGCAGTGATTGACGGAGTCGAAAGCCTTGGCCAGGTCGATGAAGATGGCTGCACAGTGTTGTTTTTTATCGATGGCGGTTATGATATCGTTTTGGACCTTGAGCGTGGCTGAGGTGCACCCATGACCAGCTCTGAAACCAGATTGCATAGTGGAGAAGGTACGGTGGGATTCGGAATGGTCGGTAATCTGTTTGTTAACTTGGCTTTCGAAGACCTTAGAAAGGCAGGGCGGGATGAATATAGGTCTGTAACAGTTTGGGTCTAGAGTGTCTCCCCATTTGAAGAGGGCGATGACCGTGGCAGCTTTCCAATCTTTGGGGATCTCAGACGATACAAAAGAGAGGTTCAATAGGCTAGTAATAGGGGTTGCAACAATTGCGGCGGATCATTTTAGAAAGAGAGGTTCCAGATTGTCTAGCCCGGCTGATTTGTAGGGGTCCAGTTTTTGCAGCTCTTTCAGAACATCAGCTATCTGGATTTGGGTGAAGGAGAAATGGGGGAGGCTTGGGCAAGTTGCTCTGGGGGATTCAGAGCTGTTGACTGGGGTAGGGGTAGCCAGGTGGAAAGCATGGCCAGCCGTAGAAAAAGTCTTATTAAAGTGAGCGATTATCGTAGATTTATTGGTGGTGACAGTGTTTCCTAGCCTCAGTGCAGTTGGTAGCTTGGAGGAGGTGCTCTTATTCTCCATGGACTTTACAGTGTCCCAGAACTTTTGGGGGTTTGTGTTACAGGATGCAAATTTCTGTTTGAAAACGCTAGCCTTTGCTTTCCTAACTGCCTGTGTATATTGGTTCCTAACTTCCCTGAAAGTTGCATATCGCGGGGGTTATTCGATGCTAATGCTGTACGCCACTGGATGTTTTTGTGCTGGTCAAGGGCAGTCAAGTCTGGAGTGAACCAAGGGCTATATCTGTTCTTAGTTCTATTTTTTTGGAATGGGGCATGCTTATTTAAGATGTTGAGGAAAGCACTTTTAAAGAATAACCAGGCATCCTCTACTGACGGAATGAGGTCAAAATCCTTCCAGGATACCCGGGCCAGGTCGATTAGAAAGGCCTACTCGCTGAAGTGTTTTAGGGAGCGTTTGACAGTGATGGGGGTGGTCTTTTGACCGCGGACCAATTACGGAAACAGACAATGAGGCAGTGATCGCTGAGATCCTGGTTGAAGACAGCAGAGGTGAATTTAGAGGGCAGGTTGGTCAGGATGATATCTATGAGGGTGCCCGTGTTTATGGATTTAGGGCTGTACCTGGTAGGTTCCTTGATAATTTGTGTGAGATTGAGGGCATCTAGCTTAGATTGTAGGACGGCCGAGGTGTTAAGCATATCCCAGTTTAGGTCACCTAACAGTACAAACTCTGAAGATAAATGGGGGGCAATTAATTCACATATGGTGTCCAGGGCACAGCTGGGGGATGAGGAGGTTCTATAACAAGGGACAACAGTGCGAGACTTATTTCTGGAAAGGTGGATTTTTAAAAGTAGAAGCTCGAACTGTTTGGGCACAGACCTGGACAGCATGACAGAACTCTGCAGACTGTCTCTGCAGTAGATTGTAACTCCACCCCTTTTGGCAGTTCTATCTTGGCGGGAAATGTTGTAGACGGGGATGGACATTTCTGAATTTTTGGTGGCCTTCCTAAGCTAGGATTCAGACACGGCTAGGACCTCAGCGTTGGCAGAGCGTGCTAAAGCAGTAAATAAAACAAACTTAGGGAGGAGGCTTCTGATGTTAACATGCATGAAACCAAGGCTTTTACGGTTACAGAAGTCAACAAATGATAGCGCCTGGGGAATAGGAGTGGAACTGTGGGCTACAGAGTCTGGGTTAACCTCTACATCACCAGAGGAACAGAGGAGGAGTAGGATAAGGATACGGCTAAAGGCTATAAAAACTGCTATAAAAACACATCTAGTGTGTTGGGGACAGAGAAATAAAGGAGCAGATTTCTGGGCGTGGTGGAATAGATTCAGGGCATAATGTACAGACAATGGTATGGTAGGATGTGAGTACAGTTGAGGTAAACCTAGGCGTTGAGTTACGATGAGAGAGGTTTCGTCTCTGGAGGCACCAGTTAAGCCAGGTGAGGTCTCTGCATGTGTGTGAGATGGGACAAAAGAGCTATCTAAGGAATTTTGGGACTGAGGGCTCTACAGTGAAATAAAACAATAAGAGCTAGCCAAGACAGCAGTAGACAAGGCATACTGACATTAGAGAGAGGCATAAAGCAATCACAGGTGTTGATTAGGAGAGCTAAGACAACAAGGGGTAAATGGCGAAGAAAGGGCAGAGCGGGTCAGTTAGGTACATACAGGACCTGAGTTCGAGGCTGGGGCCCACAGGTAAACAAAATGAGGTACCGTGTTGAAACAGTCCAGGGGGCATCAGAAGTGTAGCCGAGTGATCATAGGGTTAAAAGAGCAGCAATAGGTGAGTCAGGATGCCGTTCGGTAGTCACTACTACGCTAGGCGAGCAGGGGACACAGCGTTCAGAAAAGCTAGCGGGCCGGGGCTAGTAGATGGTTCTTCGGCGACATCGTAACAGAATAGCCTGTTGAGACCACATCGGGCCTTCACGTCGGCAGTCCAGTTGTGATGGATCGGAGTGGCTCCGTGTCGACAATAAAGGGTCATGGCCAGTTGGCAAAGGAGGTGTTGTAGCCATTGAATTAGCTGGTATATGGGCCTAGCTCAAGGCTAGCTCAAGGCTAGCTGGTGCTTGCTTCGGGACAGAGGCGTTAGCTAACAGTAGCTACTCGTTTGCAGCTAGCTGCAATGATCCGGTGTAATGATCCAGAGCGGCAGGAATCCGGTGATTGTGGTAGAGAGAAGCAGTCCGATATGCTCTCGGTTGATTTTGTGCTGAGCAGACAGGCAGGTGTTGTCTGAGCTAAGACTGGCTGGCTGGTGACCTAAAAAAAGGTGAAGACCACTAGCTGTGGCTAGCAAAGACTAGTAGCTAGTTAGCTGGATAGCTCCTGATGAAAGTTCCAGTACAAAGGAATAAAAATAGCAGATCCGTACCACATTGGGTGAGACGGGTTGCAGGAAGTATATTTAGTTCATAGATAGAAAGTGAGATTAAGATATATACAAAAAAGACTGGCTATTTACACGGGATACGACAAACACACACGTCCTACTGCTATGCCATCTTGGACAAAATGTATGTTTATTTATTATCCCTTTTGCACTTTAACTATTTGCACATTGTTACAACACTGTATATAAACATAATATGACATTTGAAATGTCTTTATTCTTTTGGAACTTCTGTGAGTGTAATTTTTACTGTTCATTTTTATTGTTTATTTCACTTTTGTTTACTATCTACTTCACTTGCTTTGGCAATGTTAACATATGTTTCCCATGCCAATAAAGCCCTTGAATTGAATTGAGAAACAAAAAGAGGCTGAGAGAGAGATACAGAGGGAGAGAGAGAGAAACAAAAAGAGGTTGAGAGAGAGATACAGAGAGAGAGAGGGAAAGAGAGATACAGAGGTTGAGAGAGAGATACAGAGGTTGAGAAAAATAAATATACAGTATACAAATAGATAAAGAGAGAAAGAGGGATGTGTTTTTCTTCAAGTCGGGACCGAAATTACATCAAGCAGCACAGGTGCCATTGTGTCTGGTATCAGATTATTTTATGGTGATGTGTTTTCACTTGTGTGTGTGGTTAAGTGTGTTTGTATTTGCAAGTGTGTGTGTATTACTTTTAACCTCCCTCCCCCCTATTATTTGGGGTTAATGTTGTGTGACTAAAGATAACTATCAGAAAATAAATACACAGCCTGTAGCTTTACTTACCTTTCTTTTCTCCACCCACTCAAATCATTTACAAGCTATTAACTCGTTACTCTGTTACTACCTTCTATTTCTACCCTTCCTTCCTTCCCTCCATCCCACCTCCTTCTCTCCCTCCATCCCACATGTCCTCCTTCCCTCCATCCCCCATATCCTCCTTCCCTCCTTGCATCCCACCTCCTTCCCTCCTTCCATCCCCATGTCTTCTGGTATAAAGGGAAAAGAATACCCCTCGTTACTTATAACAGAGAAGAAATGGCCAAATGATGCAGTTTTATTCATAAGAAACGCTAAGTACAAATGTAAGATAGATTTAGAATACCCAGCTTTTTGTTCGGCCATGTTGTTCATGTGCTGGTCAGCGTGAGCAGAGATTGACTGGAGAAAATGATGTATTTTTTTCTGTGGTTTTTATTATAAAAAAGCAGTGAACCATTCACTCAGAAACGCAAAGATGTAGGCAGAGAGAGACCAATGCCTCCATCTCCCCAGACACAAGGTTATTTTTTTTCTCTTTATTCCTCTTTTCTCTTTTGTTGCTCACAAAACAACATGAAGTGGCGTTTAACTCTGGCGCTTGCCTCAGAATAGCCCTGGAGGAGCTGTCCTCTGTTATACTCTCTGTGAGGGCGTGTCAGTGCGTAGGTCTAGTGTCCAGTATGTATGCATGCCAGTGTGAAGGTGGGTCGGTGTCGTAGGTGTCCAGTATGTATGCGTGGCCTGCGTAGGTCTAGTGTCCAGTATGTATACATGCCAGTGTGAAGGTGGGTCGGTGTCGTAGGTGTCCAGTATGTATGCGTGGCCTGCGTCGGTCTAGTGTCCAGTATGTATGCATGCCAGTGTGTAGGTGGGTCGGTGTCATAGTGTCCAGTATGTATGCGTGTCAGTGTGTAGGTGGGTCGGTGTCGTAGTATCCAGTATGTATGCAAGTCAGTGTGTAGGTGGGTCGGTGTCATAGTGTCCAGTATGTATGCGTGTCAGTGTGTAGGTGGGTCGGTGTCGTAGTGTCCAGTATGTATGCGTGTCAGTGTGTAGGTGGGTCGGTGTCGTAGTGTCCAGTATGTATGCATGTCAGTGTGTAGGTGGGTCGGTGTCATAGTGTCCAGTATGTACGCGTGTCAGTGTGTAGGTGGGTCGGTGTCATAGTGTCCAGTATGTACGCGTGTCAGTGTGTAGGTGGGTCGGTGTCGTAGTGTCCAGTATGTATGCATGTCAGTGTGTAGGTGGGTCGGTGTCGTAGTGTCCAGTATGTACGCGTGGCGTGTCAGTGTGTAGGTGGGTCGGTGTCATAGTGTCCAGTATGTACGCGTGTCAGTGTGTAGGTGGGTCGGTGTCGTAGTGTCCAGTATGTATGCATGCCATTGTGTAGGTGGGTCGGTGTCATAGTGTCCAGTATGTATGCATGTCAGTGTGTAGGTGGGTCGGTGTCGTAGTGTCCAGTATGTACGCGTGGCGTGTCAGTGTGTAGGTGGGTCGGTGTCATAGTGTCCAGTATGTATGCATGTCAGTGTGTAGGTGGGTCGGTGTTGTAGTGTCCAGTATTCACACGTGGCGTGTCAGTGTGTAGGTGGGTGGTGTCGTAGTGTCCAGTATATATGTGTGTCAGTGTGTAGGTGGGTGGTGTCGTAGTGTCCAGTATATATGTGTGTCAGTGTGTAGGTGGGTCGGTGTCATAGTGTCCAGTATGTACACGTGGCGTGTCAGTGTGTAGGTGGGTCTGTGTCGTAGTGTCCAGTATGTATGCGTGTCAGTATGTAGGTGGGTCGGTGTCATAGTGTCCAGTATGTACACGTGGCGTGTCAGTGTGTAGGTGGGTCGGTGTTTTATGTGTCCAGTATATATGTGTGTCAGTGTGTAGGTGGGTCGGTGTCATAGTGTCCAGTATGTACACGTGGCGTGTCAGTGTGTAGGTGGGTCGGTGTCGTAGTGTCCAGTAGGTACACGTGGCGTGTCAGTATGTAGGTGTTTCGGTGTCATAGTGTCCAGTATGTATGCGTGTCAGTATGTAGGTGGGTCGGTGTCATAGTGTCCAGTATGTACGCGTGGCGTGTCAGTGTGTAGGTGGGTCGGTGTTGTAGTGTCCAGTATGTACATGTGGCGTGTCAGTGTGTAGGTGGGTCAGTGTCGTAGTGTCCAGTATGTACATGTGGCATGTCAGTGTGTAGGAGGGTCGGTGTCCTGGTGTCCAGTATGTACGCGTGGCGTGTCAGTGTGTAGGTGGGTCGGTGTTTTATGTTTCCAGTATGTACACTTGGCGTGTTAGTGTGTAGGTGGGTGGTGTCGTAGTGTCCAGTATATATGCATGTCAGTGTGTAGGTGGGTCGGTGTCGTAGTGTCCAGTATGTACACGTGGCGTGTCAGTATGTAGGTGGGTCTGTGTCGTAGTGTCCAGTATGTATGTGTGTCAGTGTGTAGGTGGGTGGTGGCGTAGTGTCCAGTATGTATGTGTGTCAGTGTGTAGGTGGGTCGGTGTCGTAGTGTCCAGTATGTACACGTGGCGTGTCAGTGTGTAGGTGGGTCTGTGTCGTAGTGTCCAGTATGTATGCATGTCAGTGTGTAGGTGGGTCGGTGTCGTAGTGTCCAGTATGTACACGTGGCGTGTCAGTGTATAGGTGGGTCTGTGTCGTAGTGTCCAGTATGTACACGTGGCGTGTCAGTATGTAGGTGGGTCTTTGTCGTAGTGTCCAGTAGGTACACGTGACGTGTCAGTTTGTAGGTGTTTCGGTGTCATAGTGTCCAGTATGTATGCGTGTCAGTATGTAGGTGGGTCGGTGTCATAGTGTCCAGTATGTACACGTGGCGTGTCAGTGTGTAGGTGGGTCGGTGTCATAGTGTCCAGTATGTACGCGTGGCGTGTCAGTGTGTAGGTGGGTCGGTGTCGTAGTGTCCAGTATGTACACGTGGCGTGTCAGTGTGTAGGTGGGTCGGTGTCATAGTGTCCAGTATGTACACGTGGCGTGTCAGTATGTAGGTGGGTCGGTGTCATAGTGTCCAGTATGTACACATGGCGTGTCAGTGTGTAGGTGGTTCTGTGTCGTAGTGTCCAGTATGTATGTGTGTCAGTGTGTAGGTGGTTCTGTGTCGTAGTGTCCAGTATGTATGCGTGTCAGTATGTAGGTGGGTCGGTGTTGTAGTGTCCAGTATGTACGCGTGTCAGTATGTAGGTGGGTCGGTGTCATAGTGTCCAGTATGTATGTGTGTCAGTGTGTAGGTGGGTCGGTGTCGTAGTGTCCAGTATATATGTGTGTCAGTGTGTAGGTGGGTCTGTGTCGTAGTGTCCAGTATATATGTGTGTCAGTGTGTAGGTGGGTCGGTGTCCTGGTGTCCAGTATGTACACGTGACGTGTCAGTGTGTAGGTGGGTCGGTGTTTTATGTGTCCAGTATGTACACGTGGCGTGTTAGTGTGTAGGTGGGTGGTGTCGTAGTGTCCAGTATATATGTGTGTCAGTGTGTAGGTGGGTCGGTGTCGTAGTGTCCAGTATGTACACGTGACTTGTCAGTGTGTAGGTGGGTCGGTGTTATAGTGTCCAGTATGTACATTTGGCGTGTCAGTGTGTAGGTGGGTGGTGTCGTAGTGTCCAGTATATATGTGTGTAGGTGGGTCGGTGTCCTGGTGTCCAGTATGTACACGTGGCGTGTCAGTATGTAGGTGGGTCTGTGTCGTAGTGTCCAGTATGTATGTGTGTCAGTGTGTAGGTGGGTGGTGTCGTAGTGTCCAGTATATATGTGTGTCAGTGTGTAGGTGGGTCGGTGTCCTGGTGTCCAGTATGTACACGTGGCATGTCAGTATGTAGGTGGGTCTGTGTCGTAGTGTCCAGTATGTACACGTGACGTGTCAGTTTGTAGGTGTTTCGGTGTCATAGTGTCCAGTATGTACAGGTGGCGTGTCAGTGTGTAGGTGGGTCGGTGTCGTAGTGTCCAGTGTGTGAGAGGATGAATCTGCAGTGAAAGCATGTGTATGAATAACTATGTGAAATATTCTCTGTAAACATCTCCTCGTTGATTTGATTAGAGGGCTGTCTTCTTCCTCATGTCTGTCTCCATGGGCACCATGAAACGGTCTCCTCACAGGTGAAACACAGAACCACTGGCAACATCTCCTAAAATCCATCAGATTCATACAGGATTTTGTGTATGCCACAAAGGTTTTTGGGTAATGTAGTTCATTACTGCTCCTCTCTCTGCAGGCCAGCAATCTAAACTCTCCTGATGGCAGCAGACATGTTGGCAGTGTTAATGAAGTAACAAGGGCCCCCTGCTTACTCTCTCAGCAGACATGACTTCCATCCTCTAGGGTCTGGCTGGCTCACCGACAGTCACTGTGCTTGTTTGGAGGGAGGCATCTGTAGAGGGTGTATGATTGTCCACTGTGTGGCTCTCCAGTCTTTAGAGCTGTAATCACAGCAGACTGCATGTCACCGCGCCTTGCTCTAATTGGCCTGTCCCTCTCCATGCAGTGGGGAAGGGGCTGGGCCTTGTGAGGCTGCCATGGTGACTGGGCCATTTAATGAGAGAGAGCACGCTGTGACTAATGACATCCCTGAGCCCATCAGATATACAGCAAATAGACAATTTTGCTGTATCACACACACACACACACACACACACACACACACACACACACACACACACACACACACACACACACACACACACACACACACACACACACACACACACACACACAAACACTCTAACAAACAATACACCCTGACACACAGTGACAAATCAAATCAAATTTATTAGTCACATACACATGGTTAGCAGATGTTAATGCGAGTGTAGCGAAATGCTTGTGCTTCTAGTTCCGACAATGCAGTAATAATAACAAGTAATCTAACCTAACAATTCCACAACTACTACCTTATACACGCAAGTGTAAAGGGATAAAGAATATGTACATAAAGATATATGAATGAGTGATGGTACAGAACGGCATAGGCAAGATGCAGTAGATGGTATAGAGTACGGTATATACATATGAGATGAGTACTGTAGGGTATGTAAACATAAAGTGGCATAGTTTAAAGTGGCTAGTGGTACATGTATTACATAAAGATGGCAAGATGCAGTAGATGATATAGAGTACAGTATATACATATACATATGAGATGGGTAATGTAGGGTATGTAAACATTATATTAGGTGGCATTGTTTAAAGTGGCTAGTGGTACATTTTTACATAATTTCCATCAATTCCCATTTTTAAAGTGGCTGGAGTTGAGTCAGTATGCTGGCAGCGGCCGCTAAATGTTAGTGGTGGCTGTTTAACAGTCTGATGGCCTTGAGATAGAAGCTGTTTTTCAGTCTCTCGGTCCCTGCTTTGATGCACCTGTACTGACCTCGCCTTCTGGATGATAGCGGGGTGAACAGGCAGTGGCTTGGGTGGTTGTTGTCCTTGATGATCTTTATGGCCTTCCTGTGACATCGGGTGGTGTAGGTGTCCTGGAGGGCAGGTAGTTTGCCCCCAGTGATGCGTTGTGCAGACCTCACTACCCTCTGGAGAGCCTTACGGTTGTGGGCGGAGCAGTTGCCGTACCAGGCGGTGATACAGCCCGACAGGATGCTCTCGATTGTGCATCTGTAGAAGTTTGTGAGTGCTTTTGGTGACAAGCCGAATTTCTTCAGCCTCCTGAGGTTGAAGAGGCGCTGCTGCGCCTTCTTCACAACGCTGTCTGTGTGGGTGGACCAATTCAGTTTGTCCGTGATGTGTACACCGAGGAACTTAAAACTTTCCACCTTCTCCACTACTGACCCGTCGATGTGGATAGGGGGGTGCTCCCTCTGCTGTTTCCTGAAGTCCACAATCATCTCCTTTGTTTTGTTGACGTTGAGTGTGAGGTTATTTTCCTGACACCACACTCCGAGGGCCCTCACCTCCTCCCTCACTCCGAGGGCCCTCACCTCCTGTGTGTGACACACAGTGACACACACACCATCGAGTTAGAAGTGTATTGACTAACTCAAATACATTTCCTTTTGTCTCTACCTGTGACCCAAAGGGCAACTTTTGAAGTCTATCTGTTGACATTTGCCTTGTTGTTGCAGGTTATATTAGCATTATCCAATAGTCCATTGGTGATATCTAATAAGCTATAATCATCTATACTACATGCCTTTCTTGAGAATTAGGTGGATCAGTGGGACATCAATAAGGGTTAGGGTTAGAGTGATGTGGGACATCTATAAGGGAAATCATCAATGATGAGCAGGCAGGACTTGAGCTGAGTCGTGATGAGGAGGACAGAGCATCACTGGTTAGTGGAACTGGAGAAAATCATTAATTGGAGGAGGGAGCATCTCCATTCATGCTGTTTATTGGTACATTAGAGACCAGGGCACATTCTGGAATCTCTGGTCAAGCACATCCATAGCGTTTCATGCTTTGAACTTGAGCCACATATCATACATCTATATGTCTCTGACCCCAAGATATTTGTTGATCTCACAAAGGTAATGATAACAGTCGTCTAAACAGAGGTCATTGTGTTGTAGTGGCCTTGAATGTGACAACCCTAAAGGGAACACTCGTGGCTTTGGGGTATTCACCCCCATACGATAAAAAAAAAAAATTTGCATTACAAAGTGGGATTGAAATTAATTTAATTTTTATTTTTTTGTGGTCATTGTTCTACTCAAAAATAATCTGTAATGTCAGTGGAAGAAATAGTCTCACATTTTGTTTTTGTTTTATTAATGAAAAATAAAACTTTACATAAGTATTCAGCTCCCTGTTAGAAACACATTTGGCAGCGTTTACAGCTAAGAGTCTTCTTGGGTAATTCTCTAAGAGCTTGGATTGCGCAATATTAGCCCATTATTATTAAAATATGTCTTCAAGCTCTGTCAAATATCATGGCTGGAAAGCCATTTTCAAGTCTTGCAATAGATTGTTAATGAGATTCATGTCAAAACTTTAACTCGGACCGTCAGGAACATTCGTTGTCTTCTTGGTAAGTAACTCCAGTGTAGATTTAGCCTTGTGTTGTGGCTTATTAAAGGTGAATTCATCTCCCAGTGTATGGTGTAAAACAGACTGAAACAGGTTTTCCTCTAGGGCTTTGCCTGTGCTTAACTCCATCCCATTTCTTTTACCCTGAAAAACTCCACAGTCTCTGACAATGTCAAGTATAACCATAACATGATGCAGCCACCACCATGCTTAAAAATAAGGAAGCAGTTACTCAGTGATGTGTTGTGTTGGATTTGCCCTAAACACAAGGCTTTGCATTTAGGACAACACGTTTATTATTTTGCTGTATTTTACAGTATTACTTTAGTTCCATGTTGGATGTTTTGGAATATTTTTATTCTTCTTTTCACTCGGTCATTTAGGTCATTATTGTGGAGTAACTACAATGTTGTTGATCCATCCTCAGTTTTCTCCCTTCACAGCCATTGAACTCTGTAGCTGTTTTAAAATCACCAATGGCCTCATGGTGACATCCCTGGGGCCGGTTTCCCGATAGCGATGTCATTTAGGCTTAGGCGTGTTTTAATGATGCATCATTCCTACAAAGGCTGAAGATGTAACATACGTTTCCCAAAACCTCACGCAGAGAGAACGTTCGCTAAGTAACTGATTAATAAAAAATACAAAAATAAACTGCATAATAAATGAATGTGACTGGTCAGTTATGTGAGTAAGGAGCTGGTCCCCAAAAGGTTTTGAAATTACCTAGTCAAAGTCCAGACCTAATCCCAAGATCATGCTTGAAAACCCACAAATGTTGCTGAGTTACAGCAGTACTAAGTTTGTTAATTCAATAAATGAAATAAGTATAAATGCTTTTTGTTATTTGTAAACGCAGGTTCCCTTTATCAAATATTACGTTTTGGTTGAAGACCTGATAACATTCAGTTTAAAAAATATGCAAAAAATACAGAAAATCCAAAAAGGGGCAAATACTTTTTCACGGCGCTGTTTAATATACAGAAGGGTTTTGGAACCTCTTACTCTGGCTGTTAAACTCAATGGCTGCCAGTCTTGACTTGAATTGGAACTGCCATCAATGGATTATATTTCTATGGCTGGTTGCGGCTGTAGCTTTTTGCAGATTTAGAAATACTGCACAATCATGGGAAAAACAAACACTATCGCTTCATCTTCCTCATTAGGTAAGTCAGTGTGCTATTGGACTTTTTATTTAGTAGCTTACCCTACCCTTTACTATGTACAATGGAAGTTGGAAGTTTACATACACTTAGGTTGGAGTCATTAAAACACTCCACAAATTTCTTGTTAACAAACTATAGTTTTGGCAAGTCAGTTAGGACATCTACTTTGTGCATGACACAAGTCATTTTTCCAGCAATTGTTTACAGACAGATTATTTAACTTATAATTCACTGTATCACAATTCCAGTGGGTCAGAAGTTTACATACAGTAAGTTGACTGTGCCTTTAAACAGCTTGGAAAATTCCAGAAAATTATGTCACGGCTTTAGAAGCTTCTGATAATTTCAATTAGCCTATTTGAGTCAATTGGAGTTGTACCTGTGGATGTATTTCAAGGCTTACCCTCAAACTCAGTGCCTCTTTGCTTGACACCATAGGAAAATCTAAATAAATCAGCCAAGATGTAGACCTTCACAAGTCTGGTTCATCCTTGGGAGCAATTTCCAAATGCCTGAAGATACCACATTCATCCTTACAAACAATAGTACGCAAGTATAAACACCATGGGACCACGCAGCTGTCATACCGCTCAGGAAGGAGACGCATTCTGTTTCCTAGACATGAACCTACCTTGTGAAGATGCTGGAGGAAACAGGTACAAAAGTATCTATATCCACAGTAAAACAAGTCCTATATCAACATAACCTAAAAGGCCGCTCAGCAAGGAAGAAGCAACTGCTCCAAAACCGCCATAAAAAAGCCAGACTATGGCTTGCAACTGCACATTGGGACAAAGATAGTAACTTTTTGGAGAAATGTCCTCTGGTCTGATGAAACAAAAATAGAACTGTTTGGCCATAATGACCATCATTATGTTTGGAGGAAAAAGGGGGAGGCTTGCAAGCCGAAGAACACCATCCCAACCGTGAAGCACTGGGGTAGCAGCATCATGTTGTGGGCGTGCTTTGCTGCAGGAGGGACTGGTGCACTTCACAAAATAGATGGCATCATGAGGAAGGACAATTATGTGGATATATTGGCGCAACATCTCAAGACATCAGTCAAGAAGTTAAAGCTTGGTCGTGAATGGACAATGACCCCAAGCATACTTCCAAAGTTGTGGCAAAATGGCTTAATGACAACAAACTCAAGGTATTGGAGTGGCCATCACAAAGCCCTGACCTCAATCCTGTAGAAAATTTGTGGGCCGACCTGAAAAAGCGTGTGCGAGCAAGGAGGGCTTCAAACCTGACTCAGTTACACCAGCTCTGTCAGGAAGAATGGGCCAAAATTCACCCAACCTATTGTGGGAAGCTTGTGGAAGGCTACCCAAAACATTTGACCTAAGTTTAACAATTTAAAGGCAATGCTATCAAATACTAATTGAGTTTATGTAAACTTCTGACCCACTGGGAATGTGATGAAATAAATAAATCTGAAATAAATCATTCCCTCTACTATTATTCTGACATTTCACATTCTTAAAATAAAGTGGTGATCCTAACTGACCTAAGACAGGGACTTTTACTAGGATTAAATGTCAGGAATTGTGAAAGACTGAGTTTAAATGTATATGCCTAAGGTGTATGTAAACTTCTGACTTCAACTGTATATATATTTCCTCCTAATATTGTACAATCATTGTGTCGCTTCATTGGCCTGGGCTATTATTTGTTTGAATTCAAGACCAGATTGATATCAGTTTGTCAGTGTCTCAGTTTGTCAGTACCAACTCATTTTGGTAATTTGTGTGGTATTAGAAAAGATTCAGCTAATGTCTTCTGAAATTGTAAATGAGGTAGCATTGCATGACATGCATTTTTAAAACGCAGATTTCTTTCCCGGACTGTGTCCAAAATATATTTAAATACTGATTGGATAAAACATTGAATTTGGCATTACTGCTTTTAGGCAATAGAAACGCATTGAATAACAGATTCACCAGCAGTAATGCCAAATTCAATGTTTTATCCAATCAGTTTTTAAATATGTTTTTTGATACCTTAAGGGGTCTTACAATTCATAATCAAGCAGCTAAATAATCCATGGTATGACCATCTTAAAACAATTACATATGTTAGCTTATGACTGCCACAGCAGCGGAGATTGGTAACAACTGTGCATGTGCGCCCTCGCGGAGGAAACTTAGAAACATCATGATATGCGATACACGGTACACGTACAGCATTGACTGCGATGCTGCCTCCGCAGAAGTCAGAGCCTTCAGACTTCTTGCACTTCGGGGAGCAGTAATACACATCCAATAAATTGTTGTGGGATGTTTTTTTTTCCCCCTCATTCAACTTTTTCACTCCGGACGCTTTATCTGGACATGGTTCGTCAGCACCTTCAACAGCCGAAGCTAAGTAGTAACATTAACATGACGTCTTCTAATTGCAGTCGCTGTACTCATAATATACAGGAGAACGATCGCCTTACGGCGAGGATAGCTGTGCTACTAGCCCAGCTTCAGACGCAATCGTTAGGCAAGGGTAATTTCAGTGTAGGAAAGGAAGAAACAGCGTCTGTGCCACCAGTAAGTACAGATAGTAACGTTGGTATAAACCCCCCCGCACAGTCCCCGCAGGCGGACAACTTTCTCATGGCTTCTGGAGGGAAATGCTGTAGGAATGCTCAACTGGTGTCGCTCATTCAGCCGACAGAAACTTTCAACCGGTTTTCCCCATTAAGTAGCGAGCGGCAGTCTGAGTCTGAGACTTCTCTTGTCTCTACTCCTCCCGCTACGGGGTCTGAGACGCCGAAGGCTCCAACCATTAGCTCTGACAAATTGAAAACCCTAGTCATTGGCGACTCCATTACCCGCAGTATTAGACTTAAAACGAATCACCCAGCGATCATACACTGTTTACCAGGGGGCAGGGCTACCGACGTTAAGGCTAATCTAAAGATGGTGCTGGCTAAAGCTAAATCTGGCGAGTGCAGAGAGTATAGAGATATTGTTATCCACGTCGGCACCAACGATGTTAGGATGAAACAGTCAGAGGTCACCAAGTGCAACATAGCTTCAGCGTGTAAATTAGCTAGAAAGATGTGTCGGCATCGAGTAATTGTCTCTGGCCCCCTCCCAGTTAGGGGGAGTGACGAGCTGTACAGCAGAGGCTCAGCACTCAATCGCTGGTTGAAAACTGTTTTCTGCCCCTCCCAAAAGATAGAATTTGTAGATAATTGGCCCTCTTTCTGGGACTCACCCACAAACAGGACCAAGCCTGACCTGCTGAGGAGTGACGGACTCCATCCTATCTGGAGGGGTGCTCTCATCTTATCTACCAACATAGATAGGGCTCTAACTCCTTTAGCCCCACAATGAAATAGGTTGCAGGCCAGGCAGCAGGCTGTTAGCCAACCTGCCAGCTTAGTGGAGTCTGCCAATAGCACAGTCAGTGTAGTCAGCTCAGCCATACCCATTGAGACTGTGTCTGTGCCTCGAACTAGGTTGGGCAAAACTAAACATGGCGGTGTTCGCCTTAGCAATCTTATTAGGATAAAGACCTCCTCCATTCCTGCCATTATTGAAAGAGATCATGATACCTCACATCTCAAAATAGGGTTACTTAATGTTAGATCCCTCACTTCAAAGGCAGTCATAGTCAATGAACTAATCACTGATCATAATCTTGATGTGATTGGCCTGACTGAAACATGGCTTAAGCCCGATGAATTTACTGTGTTAAATGAGGCCTCACCTCCTGGTTACACTAGTGACCATATCCCCCGTGCATCCCGCAAAGGCGGAGGTGTTGCTAACATTTACGATAGCAAATTTCAATTTACAAAAAAAAAAATGACGTTTTCGTCTTTTGAGCTTCTAGTCATGAAATCTATGCAGCCTACTCAATCACTTTTTATAGCTACTGTTTACAGGCCTCCTGGGCCATATACAGCTTTCCTCTCTGAGTTCCCTGAATTCCTATCAGACCTTGTAGTCATAGCAGATCATATTCTAATTTTTGGTGATTTTAATATTCATATGGAGAAGTCCACAGACCCACTCCAAAAGTCTTTCGGAGCCATCATCGACTCAGTGGGTTTTGTCCAACATGTCTCTGGACCTACTCACTGCCACAGTCATACTCTGGACCTAGTTTTGTCCCATGGAATAAATGTTGTAGATCTTAATGTTTTTCCACATAATCCTGGACTATCGGACCACCATTTTATTACGTTTGCAATCGCAACAAATAATCTGCTCAGACCCCAACCAAGGAGCATCAAAAGTCGTGCTATAAATTCTCAGACAACACAAAAATTCCTTGATGCCCTTCCAGACTCCTTCTGCCTACCCAAGGACGTCGGAGGACAAAAATCAGTTAACCACTTAACTGAGGAACTCAATTTAACCTTGCGCAATACCCTAGATGCAGTTGCACCCCTAAAAATGAAAAACATTTGTCATAAGAAACTAGCTCCCTGGTATACAGAAAATACCCGAGCTTTGAAGCAAGCTTGCAGGAAATTGGAACGGAAATGGCGCCACACCAAACTGGAAATCTTCCGACTAGCTTGGAAAGACAGTACCATGTAGTACCGAAGAGCCCTCACTGCTGCTCGATCATCCTACTTTTCCAACTTAATCGAGGAAAATAAGAACAATCCAAAATGTCTTTTTGATACTGTTGCAAATCTAACTAAAAAGCAGCATTCCCCAAGAGAGGATGGCTTTCACTTCAGCAGTAATAAATTCATGAACTTCTTTGAGGAAAAGATCATGACCATTAGAAAGCAAATTACGGACTCCTCTTTGAATCTGCGTATTCCTCCAGGGCTTAGCTGTCCTGGATCTGCACAGCTTTGCCAGGGCCTGGGATCGGGAGAGACACTTAAGTGTTTTAGTACTATATCTCTTGACACAATGATGAAAATAATCATGGCCTCTAAACCTTCAAGCTGCATACTGGATCCTATTCTTACTAAACTGCTGAAAGAGCTGCTTCCTGTGCTTGGCCCTCCTATGTTGAACATAATAAACAGCGCTCTATCCACCGGATGTGTACCAAACTCACTAAAAGTGGCAGTGATAAAGCCTCTCTTGAAAAAGCCAAACCTTGACCCGGAAAATATAAAAAACTATTGGCCTATATCGAATCTTCCATTCCTCTCAAATTTTTTTGAAAAAGCTGTTGCGCAGCAACTCACTGCCTTTCTGAAGACAAACAATGTATACGAAATGCTTCAGTCTGGTTTTAGACCCCATCATAGCACTGAGACTGCACTTGTGAAGGTGGTAAATTACCTTTTAATGGCGTCAGACCGAGGCTCTGCATCTGTCCTCGTGCTACTAGACCTTAGTGCTGCCTTTGACACCATCGATCACCACATTCTTTTGGAGAGACTGGAAACCCAAATTGGTCTACACGGACCAGTTCTGGCCTGGTTTAGATCTTACCTGTCGGAAAGATATCAGTTTGTCTCTGTGAATGGTTTGTCCTCTGACAAATCAACTGTGCATTTCGGTGTTCCTCAAGGTTCCGTTTTAGGACCACTATTGTTTTCACTATATATTTTACCTCTTGGGGATGTTATTCGAAAACATAATGTTAACTTTCACTGCTATGCGGATGACACACAGCTGTACATTTCAATGAAACATGGTGAAGCCCCAAAATTGCCCTCGCTAGAAGCCTGTGTTTCAGACATAAGGAAGTGGATGGCTGAAAACGTTCTACTTTTAAACTCGGACAAAACAGAGATGCTTGTTCTAGGTCCCAAGAAACAAAGAGATCTTCTGTTAAATCTGACAATTCATCTTGATGGTTGTAAAGTCGTCTCAAATAAAACTGTGAAGGACCTCGGCGTTACTCTTGACCCTGATCTCTCTTTTGACGAACATATCAAGACTGTTTCAAGGACAGCTTTTTTCCATCTACGTAACATTGCAGAAAAATTAATCCATGCATTTGTTACTTCTAGGTTAGACTACTGCAATGCTCTACTTTCCGGCTACCCGGATAAAGCACTAAATAAACTTCAGTTAGTGCTAAATACGGCTGCTAGAATCCTGACTAGAACCAAGAAATTTTATCATATTTCTCCAGTGCTAGCTTCCCTACACTGGCTTCCTGTTAAGGCAAGGGCTGATTTCAAGGTTTTACTGTTAACCTATAACGCGTTACATGGGCTTGCTCCTACCTATCTTTCCGAGTTGGTCCTGCCGTACATACCAATACGTACGCTACGGTCACAAGACGCAGGCCTCCTAATTGTCCCTAGAATTTCTAAGCAAACAGCGGGAGGCAGGGCTTTCTCCCATAGATCTCCATTTTTATGGAACAGTCTGCCTACCCATGTGAGAGACGCAGACTCGGTCTCAACCTTTAAGTCTTTACTGAAGACTTATCTCTTCAGTAGGTCATATGATTGAGTGTAGTCTGGCCCAGGAGTGTGAAGGTGAACGGAAAGGCTCTGGAGCAACGAACCGCCCTTGCTGTCTCTGCCTGGCCGGTTCCCCTCTCTCCACTGGGATTCTCTGCCTCTAACCCTATTACAGGGGCTGAGTCACTGGCTTATTGGTGCTCTTTCATGCCGTCCCTGGGAGGGGTGCGTCACTTGAGTGGGTTGAGTTACTGACGTGATCTTCCTGTCTGGGTTGGCGTCCCCCCTTGGTTTGTGCTGTGGTGGAGATCTTTGTTGGCTATACTCGGCCTTGTCTCAGGATTATAAGTTGGTGGTTGAAGATATCCCTCTAGTGGTGCGGGTGCTGTGCTTTGGCAAAGTGGGTGGGGTTATATCCTTCCTATTTGGCCCTGTCCGGGGGTATCTTCGGATGGGGCCACAGTGTCTCCTGACCGCTCCTGTCTCAGCCTCCAGTATTTATGCTGCAGTAGTTTGTGTCGGGGGGCTAGGGTCAGTTGGTTATACCTGGAGTACTTCTCCTGTCTTATCCAGTGTCCTGTGTGAATTTAAGTATGCTCTCTCTAATTATCTCGTTCTCTCTTTCTTTCTCTCTCTCTGAGAACCTGAGCCCTAGGACCATACGTCAGGACTACCGGACATGATGACTCCTTGCTGTCCCCAGTCCGCCTGGCCTTGCTGCTATTCCAGTTTCAACTGTTCTGCCTGCGGTTACGGAACCCCTACCTGTCCCAGACCTGCTGTTTTCAACTCTTAATGATCGGCTATGAAAAGCCAACTGAGATTTATTCCTGATTATTATTTGAACATGCTTGTCATTTATGAACATTTTGAAAATCTTGGCTCTCTCTAATTTTCTCCTTCTCTCTTTCTTTCTCTCGGAGGACCTGAGCCCTGGGACCATACGTCGGGACTGCCGGGCGTGGTGGCTCCTTGCTGTCCCCAGTCCGCCTGGCCTTGCTGCTGTTCCGGTTTCAGCTGTTCTGCCTGCGGTTATGGAACCGGCACCTGTCCCAGACCTGTTGTTTTTCAACTCTTAATGATCGGCTATGAAAAGCCAACTGAAAATTATTCATGATTATTATTTGACCATGCTTGTCACTTATGAACATTTTTGAACATCTTGGCATAGTTCTGTTATAATCTCCACCCGGCACAGCCAGAAGAGGACTGGCCACCCCTCATAGCCTGGTTCCTCTCTAGGTTTCTTCCTAGGTTTTGGCCTTTCCAAGCAGTTTTTCCTAGCCACCGTGCTTCTACACCTGCATTACTAGCTGTTTGGGGTTTTAGGCTGTGTTTCTGTACAGCACTTCGAGATATTAGCTGATGTACGAAGGGCTATATAAAATAAACTTGATTGATTGATTGTGCACCGCACCACACATAGTGACTCAGGACTAATCTCTATAGCCATCCAGCTAATTACAAGCAACTGGCTAAACGAAAAGACAAGGCCTTACATCTTCTGAGATGTTGGAGTTGGTTTCCCGGTGCTTGACATAGGAGGTCAGCCAAAATAGCATGACATATATGTGGACAACTACAAATACCTAGGTGTCTGGTTAGACTGTAAACTCTCTTTCTAGACTCACATTAATCATCTCCAATCCAAAATTAAATCTAGAATCGGCTTCCTATTATGCAACAAAGCATCCTCCACTCATGCTGCCAAACATACCCTCGTAAAACTGACTATCCTACCTATCCTTGACTTCAGCGATGTAATTTACAAAATAGCCTCTAACACTCTACTCAGCAAATTGGATGTAGTCTATCACAGTGCCATCCGTTTTGTCACCAAACGTAACACCAGTCTGTGTCGATCCTGGGGATGGGTTGGGGCTGTGGTCCAGATGCTGCTGTAACACCAGTCTGTGTTGATCCTGGGGATGGGTTGGGGCTGTGGTCCAGATACTGCTGTAACACCAGTCTGTGTTGATCCTGGGGATGGGTTGGAGCTGTGGTCCACATACTGCTGTAACACCAGTCTGTGTTGATCCTGGGGATGGGTTGGGGCTGTGGTCCAGATACTGCTGTAACACCAGTCTGTGTTGATCCTGGGGATGGGTTGGGGCTGTGGTCCAGCTACTGCTGTAACACCAGACACACCTGGGCCTCAGCAGACACCTTTATAGATTTTGTTGTGATACTTTTGTGGCCTTTTGTTTGTTTGCTTTGGCACCTTTCAACATCCCGCATTATCATATTTATGCATGCAAAACACTCACTTACACTACTGATTACTGATTACACACACCATTGTTAATTGTATTTAGTTTACTTTATTTAATAAATATATTTTGTTATTCCTTGTCTCCACGTTATCTCCCTTTTGTTACGAACTTCGAGCCGGTTTGTGACAGTATCATAAAGATGTTTTTTATTTGTGAACCTGTTCTGATAGCCTTTTGTCAAAGTTCTCCAAGTTTGTTGTGAAGGAAGTGAGTTTGTGTTTACACAGGATGTACCGCACCCACCTACTGTTAAATAATCATGTCAATGCGGAGCCATACAGCGCTCGATTTGGCATCCGCAAGCCTCCGGAAGCTCTGCAATTGCATCACACCCTCTGTATAGAGCCTCCAGACCACATTTACAGATCAAGCATAAATGTTCTTTTAGGCATATCACAGGTAAAATAAGTTATGCAAAGTGAAAAAAGAGATGGCAGCAAGAGCAAGTTGGTGTTTGGTCATTGGCTGCACTTTATTCATGAAATCAAGGAAAGAATGCACCACATTTCACTGTTTTCTGATAAAAGATGCAGAAGATGGTTAGTAGCAATTCAAAATACTATATACAATGTAAATACTCCTGTAGCCAACCTTGCATTGCTGCATGTGTGTAGCAAGCACTTCAGCAACAATACATACGACATGATGGGGACAGAAAACCAAAGGATACTAAAAGATACAGCTGTTGCTACTGTACCTCCATGGACTGGGTCTGGCGCAGTGCCAAAATACAAAGGCACATTTGAGAAGAAAAAGAGACATAGCAAGCGTACTGAGGAATGTAGCCTGATTCTTGACGTTCGAGGTGTTCTTATTGTGTTATTACCATTGCATCATGTAGACATACAGTATAGGCCTAGGTGCTCAACAGGTTAGCATATGTGCCCTGTGTATTAATGACAGGGGGAGTTGAGAGACAATGGACATTGTGTCACCTTACATTGCAGAATAGAATATCCCAAAAACATAAAGCCACAACGGTCCAAGTCATAGATGTTTATGATAAGCAATCATTCAATAAAGTTAAGTTTAGCTACTTACTCATTAGATAACTGTCCATTTGGCCCAGCTGGAACAGGGGTGCATATCCAATTTGTTTTTGGAATACGGATTGTTTCCAGCACACCAGAGTTTAGGTGGGCAGCAAAATCCCCATGTTCTCAAAGCAAACAAACTGCTCCTCATCATCATTACGTTCCTCGATTTCTGTAAGAATTGTAGTCACATATTTGAATTTTCTGCAGCACAAACATTCCTAATTTTCGGCATTGGAGCGCAATTGCCACAACTGTAACACCAGTCTGTGTTGATCCTGGGGATGGGTTGGAGCTGTGGTCCAGATACTGCTGCAACACCAGTCTGTGTTGATCCTGGGGATGGGTTGGAGCTGTGGTCCACATACTGCTGTAACGCCAGTCTGTGTTGATCCTGGGGATGGGTTGGGGCTGTGGTCCAGCTACTGCTGCAGCACCAGTCTGTGTTGATCCTGGAGATGGGTTGGAGCTGTGGTCCAGATACTGCTGTAACACCAGTCTGTGTTGATCCTGGGGATGGGTTGGGGCTGTGGTTCACATACTGCTGTAACACCAGTCTGTGTTGATCCTGGGGATGGGTTGGAGCTGTGGTCCAGATAGTGCTGTAACACCAGTCTGTGTTGATCCTGGGGATGGGTTGGGGCTGTGGTCCAGCTACTGCTGTAACACCAGTCTGTGTTGATCCTGGGGATGGGTTGGGGCTGTGGTCCAGCTTCTGCTGCAGCACCAGTCTGTGTTGATCCTGGGGATGGGTTGGGGCTGTGGTCCAGATACTGCTGTAACACCAGTCTGTGTTGATCCTGGGGATGGGTTGGAGCTGTGGTCCACATACTGCTGTAACACCAGTCTGTGTTGATCCTGGGGATGGGTTGGGGCTGTGGTCCAGATACTGCTGTAACACCAGTCTGTGTTGATCCTGGGGATGGGTTGGGGCTGTGGTCCAGCTACTGCTGTAACACCAGTCTGTGTTGATCCTGGAGATGGGTTGGAGCTGTGGTCCACATACTGCTGTAACACCAGTCTGTGTTGATCCTGGGGATGGGTTGGAGCTGTGGTCCAGCTACTGCTGCAGCACCAGTCTGTGTTGATCCTGGGGATGGGTTGGGGCTGTGGTCCACATACTGCTGTAACACCAGTCTGTGTTGATCCTGGGGATGGGTTGGGGCTGTGGTCCACAAACTGCTGTAACACCAGTCTGTGTTGATCCTGGGGATGGGTTGGAGCTGTGGTCCAGCTACTGCTGCAGCACCAGTCTGTGTTGATCCTGGGGATGGGTTGGAGCTGTGGTCCAGATACTGCTGTAACACCAGTCTGTGTTGATCCTGGGGATGGGTTGGGGCTGTGGTCCAGATACTGCTGTAACACCAGTCTGTGTTGATCCTGGGGATGGGTTGGGGCTGTGGTCCAGCTACTGCTGTAACACCAGACACACCTGGGCCTCAGCAGACACCTTTATAGATTTTGTTGTGATACTTTTGTGGCCTTTTGTTTGTTTGCTTTGGCACCTTTCAACATCCCGCATTATCATATTTATGCATGCAAAACACTCACTTACACTACTGATTACTGATTACACACACCATTGTTAATTGTATTTAGTTTACTTTATTTAATAAATATATTTTGTTATTCCTTGTCTCCACGTTATCTCCCTTTTGTTACGAACTTCGAGCCGGTTTGTGACAGTATCATAAAGATGTTTTTTATTTGTGAACCTGTTCTGATAGCCTTTTGTCAAAGTTCTCCAAGTTTGTTGTGAAGGAAGTGAGTTTGTGTTTACACAGGATGTACCGCACCCACCTACTGTTAAATAATCATGTCAATGCGGAGCCATACAGCGCTCGATTTGGCATCCGCAAGCCTCCGGAAGCTCTGCAATTGCATCACACCCTCTGTATAGAGCCTCCAGACCACATTTACAGATCAAGCATAAATGTTCTTTTAGGCATATCACAGGTAAAATAAGTTATGCAAAGTGAAAAAAGAGATGGCAGCAAGAGCAAGTTGGTGTTTGGTCATTGGCTGCACTTTATTCATGAAATCAAGGAAAGAATGCACCACATTTCACTGTTTTCTGATAAAAGATGCAGAAGATGGTTAGTAGCAATTCAAAATACTATATACAATGTAAATACTCCTGTAGCCAACCTTGCATTGCTGCATGTGTGTAGCAAGCACTTCAGCAACAATGCATACGACATGATGGGGACAGAAAACCAAAGGATACTAAAAGATACAGCTGTTGCTACTGTACCTCCATGGACTGGGTCTGGCGCAGTGCCAAAATACAAAGGCACATTTGAGAAGAAAAAGAGACATAGCAAGCGTACTGAGGAATGTAGCCTGATTCTTGACGTTCGAGGTGTTCTTATTGTGTTATTACCATTGCATCATGTAGACATACAGTATAGGCCTAGGTGCTCAACAGGTTAGCATATGTGCCCTGTGTATTAATGACAGGGGGAGTTGAGAGACAATGGACATTGTGTCACCTTACATTGCAGAATAGAATATCCCAAAAACATAAAGCCACAACGGTCCAAGTCATAGATGTTTATGATAAGCAATCATTCAATAAAGTTAAGTTTAGCTACTTACTCATTAGATAACTGTCCATTTGGCCCAGCTGGAACAGGGGTGCATATCCAATTTGTTTTTGGAATACGGATTGTTTCCAGCACACCAGAGTTTAGGTGGGCAGCAAAATCCCCATGTTCTCAAAGCAAACAAACTGCTCCTCATCATCATTACGTTCCTCGATTTCTGTAAGAATTGTAGTCACATATTTGAATTTTCTGCAGCACAAACATTCCTAATTTTCGGCATTGGAGCGCAATTGCCACAACTGTAACACCAGTCTGTGTTGATCCTGGGGATGGGTTGGAGCTGTGGTCCAGATACTGCTGCAACACCAGTCTGTGTTGATCCTGGGGATGGGTTGGAGCTGTGGTCCACATACTGCTGTAACACCAGTCTGTGTTGATCCTGGGGATGGGTTGGGGCTGTGGTCCAGCTACTGCTGCAGCACCAGTCTGTGTTGATCCTGGAGATGGGTTGGAGCTGTGGTCCAGATACTGCTGTAACACCAGTCTGTGTTGATCCTGGGGATGGGTTGGGGCTGTGGTTCACATACTGCTGTAACACCAGTCTGTGTTGATCCTGGGGATGGGTTGGAGCTGTGGTCCAGATAGTGCTGTAACACCAGTCTGTGTTGATCCTGGGGATGGGTTGGGGCTGTGGTCCAGCTACTGCTGTAACACCAGTCTGTGTTGATCCTGGGGATGGGTTGGGGCTGTGGTCCAGCTACTGCTGTAACACCAGTCTGTGTTGATCCTGGGGATGGGTTGGAGCTGTGGTCCACATACTGCTGTAACACCAGTCTGTGTTGATCCTGGGGATGGGTTGGGGCTGTGGTCCAGATACTGCTGTAACACCAGTCTGTGTTGATCCTGGGGATGGGTTGGGGCTGTGGTCCAGCTACTGCTGTAACACCAGTCTGTGTTGATCCTGGAGATGGGTTGGAGCTGTGGTCCACATACTGCTGTAACACCAGTCTGTGTTGATCCTGGGGATGGGTTGGAGCTGTGGTCCAGCTACTGCTGCAGCACCAGTCTGTGTTGATCCTGGGGATGGGTTGGGGCTGTGGTCCACATACTGCTGTAACACCAGTCTGTGTTGATCCTGGGGATGGGTTGGGGCTGTGGTCCACAAACTGCTGTAACACCAGTCTGTGTTGATCCTGGGGATGGGTTGGAGCTGTGGTCCAGCTACTGCTGCAGCACCAGTCTGTGTTGATCCTGGGGATGGGTTGGAGCTGTGGTCCAGATACTGCTGTAACACCAGTCTGTGTTGATCCTGGGGATGGGTTGGGGCTGTGGTCCACATACTGCTGTAACACCAGTCTGTGTTGATCCTGGGGATGGGTTGGAGCTGTGGTCCAGATAGTGCTGTAACACCAGTCTGTGTTGATCCTGGGGATGGGTTGGAGCTGTGGTCCAGATACTGCTGTAACACCAGTCTGTGTTGATCCTGGGGATGGGTTGGGGCTGTGGTCCAGATACTGCTGTAACACCAGTCTGTGTTGATCCTGGGGATGGGTTGGAGCTGTGGTCCAGATACTGCTGTAACACCAGTCTGTGTTGATCCTGGGGATGGGTTGGGGCTGTGGTCCAGATACTGCTGCAGCACCAGTCTGTGTTGATCCTGGGGATGGGTTGGAGCTGTGGTCCAGATACTGCTGTAACACCAGTCTGTGTTGATCCTGGGGATGGGTTGGGGCTGTGGTCCAGCTACTGCTGTAACACCAGTCTGTGTTGATCCTGGGGATGGGTTGGAGCTGTGGTCCAGATACTGCTGCAGCACCAGTCTGTGTTGATCCTGGGGATGGGTTGGAGCTGTGGTCCAGATACTGCTGTAACACCAGTCTGTGTTGATCCTGGGGATGGGTTGGGGCTGTGGTCCAGCTACTGCTGTAACACCAGTCTGTGTTGATCCTGGGGATGGGTTGGAGCTGTGGTCCAGATACTGCTGTAACACCAGTCTGTGTTGATCCTGGGGATGGGTTGGGGCTGTGGTCCAGCTACTGCTGCAGCACCAGTCTGTGTTGAACCATGGGGATGGGTTGGAGCTGTGGTCCAGCTACTGCTGTAACACCAGTCTGTGTTGATCCTGGGGATGGGTTGGGGCTGTGGTCCAGATAGTGCTGTAACACCAGTCTGTGTTGATCCTGGGGATGGGTTGGGGCTGTGGTCCACAAACTGCTGTAACACCAGTCTGTGTTGATCCTGGGGATGGGTTGGAGCTGTGGTCCAGCTGCTGCTGTAACACCAGTCTGTGTTGATCCTGGGGATGGGTTGGAGCTGTGGTCCAGATACTGCTGTAACACCAGTCTGTGTTGATCCTGGGGATGGGTTGGGGCTGTGGTCCAGCTACTGCTGTAACACCAGTCTGTGTTGATCCTGGGGATGGGTTGGAGCTGTGGTCAACATACTGCTGTAACACCAGTCTGTGTTGATCCTGGGGATGGGTTGGAGCTGTGGTCCAGCTACTGCTGTAACACCAGTCTGTGTTGATCCTGGGGATGGGTTGGGGCTGTGGTCCAGCTACTGCTGCACTACCAGTCTGTGTTGATCCTGGGGATGGGTTGGAGCTGTGGTCCAGATACTGCTGTAACACCAGTCTGTGTTGATCCTGGGGATGGGTTGGAGCTGTGGTCCAGATACTGCTGTAACACCAGTCTGTGTTGATCCTGGGGATTGGTTGGGGCTGTGGTCCAGATACTGCTGCACTACCAGTCTGTGTTGATCCTGGGGATGGGTTGGAGCTGTGGTCCACATACTGCTGTAACACCAGTCTGTGTTGATCCTGGGGATGGGTTGGAGCTGTGGTCCAGATACTGCTGTAACACCAGTCTGTGTTGATCCTGGGGATGGGTTGGAGCTGTGGTCCAGCTACTGCTGCAACACTAGTCTGTGTTGATCCTGGGGATGGGTTGGAGCTGTGGTCCAGCTACTGCTGCAACACCAGTCTGTGTTGATCCTGGGGATGGGTTGGAGCTGTGGTGCAGCTACTGCTGTAACACCAGTCTGTGTTGATCCTGGGGATGGGTTGGGGCTGTGGTCCAGCTACTGCTGCAGCACCAGTCTGTGTTGAACCATGGGGATGGGTTGGAGCTGTGGTCCAGCTACTGCTGTAACACCAGTCTGTGTTGATCCTGGGGATGGGTTGGGGCTGTGGTCCAGATAGTGCTGTAACACCAGTCTGTGTTGATCCTGGGGATGGGTTGGGGCTGTGGTCCAGCTACTGCTGTAACACCAGTCTGTGTTGATCCTGGGGATGGGTTGGAGCTGTGGTCCAGCTGCTGCTGTAACACCAGTCTGTGTTGATCCTGGGGATGGGTTGGAGCTGTGGTCCAGATACTGCTGTAACACCAGTCTGTGTTGATCCTGGGGATGGGTTGGGGCTGTGGTCCAGCTACTGCTGTAACACCAGTCTGTGTTGATCCTGGGGATGGGTTGGGGCTGTGGTCCAGCTACTGCTGCACTACCAGTCTGTGTTGATCCTGTGGATGGGTTGGAGCTGTGTTCCAGATACTGCTGTAACACCAGTCTGTGTTGATCCTGGGGATGGGTTGGAGCTGTGGTCCAGATACTGCTGTAACACCAGTCTGTGTTGATCCTGGGGATTGGTTGGGGCTGTGGTCCAGATACTGCTGCACTACCAGTCTGTGTTGATCCTGGGGATGGGTTGGAGCTGTGGTCCACATACTGCTGTAACACCAGTCTGTGTTGATCCTGGGGATGGGTTGGAGCTGTGGTCCAGATACTGCTGTAACACCAGTATGTGTTGATCCTGGGGATGGGTTGGAGCTGTGGTCCAGCTACTGCTGTAACACCAGTCTGTGTTGATCCTGGGGATGGGTTGGGGCTGTGGTCCAGCTACTGCTGCAGCACCAGTCTGTGTTGATCCTGGGGATGGGTTGGGGCTGTGGTCCACATACTGCTGTAACATCAGTCTGTGTTGATCCTGGGGATGGGTTGGAGCTGTGGTCCAGATACTGCTGCAACACCAGTCTGTGTTGATCCTGGGGATGGGTTGGGGCTGTGGTCCACATACTGCTGTAACACCAGTCTGTGTTGATCCTGGGGATGGGTTGGAGCTGTGGTCCAGCTACTGCTGCAACACCAGTCTGTGTTGATCCTGGGGATGGGTTGGAGCTGTGGTCCAGCTACTGCTGCAACACCAGTCTGTGTTGATCCTGGGGATGGGTTGGAGCTGTGGTCCAGCTACTGCTGTAACACCAGTCTGTGTTGATCCTGGGGATGGGTTGGGTCTGTGGTCTAACTACTGCTGTAACACCAGTCTGTGTCGATCCTGGGGATGGGTTGGAGCTGTGGTCCAGATACTGCTGCACTACCAGTCTGTGTTGATCCTGGGGATGGGTTGGAGCTGTGGTCCAGATACTGCTGTAACACCAGTCTGTGTTGATCCTGGGGATGGGTTGGGGCTGTGGTCCAGCTACTGCTGCAGTACCAGTCTGTGTTGATCCTGGGGATGGGTTGGAGCTGTGGTCGAACTACTGCTGCAGTACCAGTCTGTGTTGATCCTGGGGATGGGTTGGAGCTGTGGTCCAGATACTGCTGTAACACCAGTCTGTGTTGATCCTGGGGATGGGTTGGGGCTGTGGTCCAGATACTGCTGCAGCACCAGTCTGTGTTGATCCTGGGGATGGGTTGGAGCTGTGGTCCAGATTCTGCTGCACTACCAGTCTGTGTTGATCCTGGGGATGGGTTGGAGCTGTGGTCCAGATACTGCTGTAACACCAGTCTGTGTTGATCCTGGGGATGGGTTGGGTCTGTGGTCCAGATACTGCTGTAACACCAGTCTGTGTTGATCCTGGGGATGGGTTGGAGCTGTGGTCCAGCTGCTGCTGTAACACCAGTCTGTGTTGATCCTGGGGATGGGTTGGGGCTGTGGTCCAGCTACTGCTGCAGCACCAGTCTGTGTTGATCCTGGGGATGGGTTGGGGCTGTGGTCCAGATACTGCTGTAACACCAGTCTGTGTTGATCCTGGGGATGGGTTGGGGCTGTGGTCCAGATGCTGCTGTAACACCAGTCTGTGTTGATCCTGGGGATGGGTTGGAGCTGTGGTCCAGATACTGCTGTAACACCAGTCTGTGTTGATCCTGGGGATGGGTTGGAGCTGTGGTCCAGCTACTGCTGTAACACCAGTCTGTGTTGATCCTGGGGATGGGTTGGGGCTGTGGTCCAGCTACTGTTGCAGCACCAGTCTGTGTTGATCCTGGGGATGGGTTGGAGCTGTGGTCCAGCTACTGCTGCAACACCAGTCTGTGTTGATCCTGGGGATGGGTTGGAGCTGTGGTCCAGCTACTGCTGCAACACCAGTCTGTGTTGATCCTGGGGATGGGTTGGAGCTGTGGTCCAGATACTGCTGTAACACCAGTCTGTGTTGATCCTGGGGATGGGTTGGGGCTGTGGTACAGCTACTGCTGCAGTACCAGTCTGTGTTGATCCTGGGGATGGGTTGGAGCTGTGGTCCAACTACTGCTGCAGTACCAGTCTGTGTTGATCCTGGGGATGGGTTGGAGCTGTGGTCCAGATACTGCTGTAACACCAGTCTGTGTTGATCCTGGGGATGGGTTGGGGCTGTGGTCCAGATACTGCTGCAGCACCAGTCTGTGTTGATCCTGGGGATGGGTTGGAGCTGTGGTCCAGATTCTGCTGCACTACCAGTCTGTGTTGATCCTGGGGATGGGTTGGAGCTGTGGTCCAGATACTGCTGTAACACCAGTCTGTGTTGATCCTGGGGATGGGTTGGGTCTGTGGTCCAGATACTGCTGTAACACCAGTCTGTGTTGATCCTGGGGATGGGTTGGAGCTGTGGTCCAGCTGCTGCTGTAACACCAGTCTGTGTTGATCCTGGGGATGGGTTGGGGCTGTGGTCCAGCTACTGCTGCAGCACCAGTCTGTGTTGATCCTGGGGATGGGTTGGGGCTGTGGTCCAGATACTGCTGTAACACCAGTCTGTGTTGATCCTGGGGATGGGTTGGGGCTGTGGTCCAGATGCTGCTGTAACACCAGTCTGTGTTGATCCTGGGGATGGGTTGGAGCTGTGGTCCAGATACTGCTGTAACACCAGTCTGTGTTGATCCTGGGGATGGGTTGGGGCTGTGGTCCAGCTACTGCTGCAGCACAAGTCTGTGTTGATCCTGGGGATGGGTTGGGGCTGTGGTCCAGATACTGCTGTAACACCAGTCTGTGTTGATCCTGGGGATGGGTTGGAGCTGTGGTCCAGATACTGCTGTCACACCAGTCTGTGTTGATCCTGGGGATGGGTTGGAGCTGTGGTCCAGCTACTGCTGCAGCACCAGTCTGTGTTGATCCTGGGGATGGGTTGGGGCTGTGGTCCAGATACTGCTGCAGCACCAGTCTGTGTTGATCCTGGGGATGGGTTGGGGCTGTGGTCCAGCTACTGCTGTAACACCAGTCTGTGTTGATCCTGGGGATGGGTTGGAGCTGTGGTCCAGATCCTGCTGCACTACCAGTCTGTGTTGATCCTGGGGATGGGTTGGAGCTGTGGTCCAGCTACTGCTGTAACACCAGTCTGTGTTGATCCTGGGGATGGGTTGGGGCTGTGGTCCAGCTACTGCTGTAACACCAGTCTGTGTTGATCCTGGGGATGGGTTGGGGCTCTGGTCCAGCTACTGCTGTAACACCAGTCTGTGTTGATCCTGGGGATGGGTTGGAGCTGTGGTCCAGATACTGCTGTAACACCAGTCTGTGTTGATCCTGGGGATGGGTTGGAGCTGTGGTCCAGATACTGCTGTAACACCAGTCTGTGTTGATCCTGGGGATTGGTTGGGGCTGTGGTCCAGATACTGCTGCACTACCAGTCTGTGTTGATCCTGGGGATGGGTTGGAGCTGTGGTCCACATACTGCTGTAACACCAGTCTGTGTTGATCCTGGGGATGGGTTGGAGCTGTGGTCCAGATACTGCTGTAACACCAGTCTGTGTTGATCCTGGGGATGGGTTGGGGCTGTGGTCCAGATACTGCTGTAACACCAGTCTGTGTTGATCTTCGGGATGGGTTGGAGCTGTGGTCCAGATACTGCTGTAACACCAGTCTGTGTTGATCCTGGGGATGGGTTGGGGCTGTGGTCCAGATACTGCTGCAGCACCAGTCTGTGTTGATCCTGGGGATGGGTTGGAGCTGTGGTCCAGATACTGCTGCACTACCAGTCTGTGTTGATCCTGGGGATGGGTTGGAGCTGTGGTCCAGAAACTGCTGTAACACCAGTCTGTGTTGATCCTGGGGATGGGTTGGGTCTTTGGTCCAGATACTGCTGTAACACCAGTCTGTGTTGATCCTGGGGATGGGTTGGAGCTGTGGTCCAGCTGCTGCTGTAACACCAGTCTGTGTTGTTCCTGGGGATGGGTTGGAGCTGTGGTCCAGATACTGCTGTAACACCAGTCTGTGTTGATCCTGGGGATGGGTTGGAGCTGTGGTCCAGCTACTGCTGCAGCACCAGTCTGTGTTGATCCTGGGGATGGGTTGGGGCTGTGGTCCAGATGCTGCTGTAACACCAGTCTGTGTTGATCCTGGGGATGGGTTGGGGCTGTGGTCCACATACTGCTGTAACACCAGTCTGTGTTGATCCTGGGGATGGGTTGGGGCTGTGGTCCAGATACTGCTGCAGCACCAGTCTGTGTTGATCCTGGGGATGGGTTGGGGCTGTGGTCCAGCTACTGCTGTAACACCAGTCTGTGTTGATCCTGGGGATGGGTTGGAGCTGTGGTCCAGCTACTTCTGTAACACCAGTCTGTGTTGGTCCTGGGGATGGGTTGGAGCTGTGGTCCAGCTACTGCTGTAACACCAGTCTGTGTTGATCCTGGGGATGGGTTGGAGCTGTGGTCCACATACTGCTGTAACACCAGTCTGTGTTTATCCTGGGGATGGGTTGGGGCTGTGGTCCAGATACTGCTGCACTACCAGTCTGTGTTGATCCTGGGGATGGGTTGGGTCTGTGGTCCAGATACTGCTGTAACACCAGTCTGTGTTGATCCTGGGGATGGGTTGGGGCTGTGGTACAGCTACTGCTGCAGTACCAGTCTGTGTTGATCCTGGGGATGGGTTGGAGCTGTGGTCCAACTACTGCTGCAGTACCAGTCTGTGTTGATCCTGGGGATGGGTTGGAGCTGTGGTCCAGATACTGCTGTAACACCAGTCTGTGTTGATCCTGGGGATGGGTTGGGGCTGTGGTCCAGATACTGCTGCAGCACCAGTCTGTGTTGATCCTGGGGATGGGTTGGAGCTGTGGTCCAGATTCTGCTGCACTACCAGTCTGTGTTGATCCTGGGGATGGGTTGGAGCTGTGGTCCAGATACTGCTGTAACACCAGTCTGTGTTGATCCTGGGGATGGGTTGGGTCTGTGGTCCAGATACTGCTGTAACACCAGTCTGTGTTGATCCTGGGGATGGGTTGGAGCTGTGGTCCAGCTGCTGCTGTAACACCAGTCTGTGTTGATCCTGGGGATGGGTTGGGGCTGTGGTCCAGCTACTGCTGCAGCACCAGTCTGTGTTGATCCTGGGGATGGGTTGGGGCTGTGGTCCAGATACTGCTGTAACACCAGTCTGTGTTGATCCTGGGGATGGGTTGGGGCTGTGGTCCAGATGCTGCTGTAACACCAGTCTGTGTTGATCCTGGGGATGGGTTGGAGCTGTGGTCCAGATACTGCTGTAACACCAGTCTGTGTTGATCCTGGGGATGGGTTGGGGCTGTGGTCCAGCTACTGCTGCAGCACAAGTCTGTGTTGATCCTGGGGATGGGTTGGGGCTGTGGTCCAGATACTGCTGTAACACCAGTCTGTGTTGATCCTGGGGATGGGTTGGAGCTGTGGTCCAGATACTGCTGTCACACCAGTCTGTGTTGATCCTGGGGATGGGTTGGAGCTGTGGTCCAGCTACTGCTGCAGCACCAGTCTGTGTTGATCCTGGGGATGGGTTGGGGCTGTGGTCCAGATACTGCTGCAGCACCAGTCTGTGTTGATCCTGGGGATGGGTTGGGGCTGTGGTCCAGCTACTGCTGTAACACCAGTCTGTGTTGATCCTGGGGATGGGTTGGAGCTGTGGTCCAGATCCTGCTGCACTACCAGTCTGTGTTGATCCTGGGGATGGGTTGGAGCTGTGGTCCAGCTACTGCTGTAACACCAGTCTGTGTTGATCCTGGGGATGGGTTGGGGCTGTGGTCCAGCTACTGCTGTAACACCAGTCTGTGTTGATCCTGGGGATGGGTTGGGGCTCTGGTCCAGCTACTGCTGTAACACCAGTCTGTGTTGATCCTGGGGATGGGTTGGAGCTGTGGTCCAGATACTGCTGTAACACCAGTCTGTGTTGATCCTGGGGATGGGTTGGAGCTGTGGTCCAGATACTGCTGTAACACCAGTCTGTGTTGATCCTGGGGATTGGTTGGGGCTGTGGTCCAGATACTGCTGCACTACCAGTCTGTGTTGATCCTGGGGATGGGTTGGAGCTGTGGTCCACATACTGCTGTAACACCAGTCTGTGTTGATCCTGGGGATGGGTTGGAGCTGTGGTCCAGATACTGCTGTAACACCAGTCTGTGTTGATCCTGGGGATGGGTTGGGGCTGTGGTCCAGATACTGCTGTAACACCAGTCTGTGTTGATCTTCGGGATGGGTTGGAGCTGTGGTCCAGATACTGCTGTAACACCAGTCTGTGTTGATCCTGGGGATGGGTTGGGGCTGTGGTCCAGATACTGCTGCAGCACCAGTCTGTGTTGATCCTGGGGATGGGTTGGAGCTGTGGTCCAGATACTGCTGCACTACCAGTCTGTGTTGATCCTGGGGATGGGTTGGAGCTGTGGTCCAGAAACTGCTGTAACACCAGTCTGTGTTGATCCTGGGGATGGGTTGGGTCTTTGGTCCAGATACTGCTGTAACACCAGTCTGTGTTGATCCTGGGGATGGGTTGGAGCTGTGGTCCAGCTGCTGCTGTAACACCAGTCTGTGTTGTTCCTGGGGATGGGTTGGAGCTGTGGTCCAGATACTGCTGTAACACCAGTCTGTGTTGATCCTGGGGATGGGTTGGAGCTGTGGTCCAGCTACTGCTGCAGCACCAGTCTGTGTTGATCCTGGGGATGGGTTGGGGCTGTGGTCCAGATGCTGCTGTAACACCAGTCTGTGTTGATCCTGGGGATGGGTTGGGGCTGTGGTCCACATACTGCTGTAACACCAGTCTGTGTTGATCCTGGGGATGGGTTGGGGCTGTGGTCCAGATACTGCTGCAGCACCAGTCTGTGTTGATCCTGGGGATGGGTTGGGGCTGTGGTCCAGCTACTGCTGTAACACCAGTCTGTGTTGATCCTGGGGATGGGTTGGAGCTGTGGTCCAGCTACTTCTGTAACACCAGTCTGTGTTGGTCCTGGGGATGGGTTGGAGCTGTGGTCCAGCTACTGCTGTAACACCAGTCTGTGTTGATCCTGGGGATGGGTTGGAGCTGTGGTCCACATACTGCTGTAACACCAGTCTGTGTTTATCCTGGGGATGGGTTGGGGCTGTGGTCCAGATGCTGCTGTAACACCAGTCTGTGTTGATCCTGGGGATGGGTTGGAGCTGTGGTCCACATACTGCTGTAACACCAGTCTGTGTTGATCCTGGGGATGGGTTGGAGCTGTGGTCCAGATACTGCTGTAACACCAGTCTGTGTTGATCCTGGGGATTGGTTGGGGCTGTGGTCCAGATACTGCTGCACTACCAGTCTGTGTTGATCCTGGGGATGGGTTGGAGCTGTGGTCCACATACTGCTGTAACACCAGTCTGTGTTGATCCTGGGGATGGGTTGGAGCTGTGGTCCAGATACTGCTGTAACACCAGTCTGTGTTGATCCTGGGGATGGGTTGGGGCTGTGGTCCAGATACTGCTGTAACACCAGTCTGTGTTGATCCTGGGGATGGGTTGGAGCTGTGGTCCAGATACTGCTGTTACACCAGTCTGTGTTGATCCTGGGGATGGGTTGGAGCTGTGGTCCAGATACTGCTGTAACACCAGTCTGTGTTGATCCTGGGGATGGGTTGGGTCTGTGGTCCAGATAATGCTGTAACACCAGTCTGTGTTGATCCTGGGGATGGGTTGGAGCTGTGGTCCAGCTGCTGCTGTAACACCAGTCTGTGTTGATCCTGGGGATGGGTTGGGGCTGTGGTCCAGCTACTGCTGAAGCACCAGTCTGTGTTGATCCTGGGGATGGGTTGGGGCTGTGGTCCAGATACTGCTGTAACACCAGTCTGTGTTGATCCTGGGGATGGGTTGGGGCTGTGGTCCAGATGCTGCTGTAACACCAGTCTGTGTTGATCCTGGGGATGGGTTGGAGCTGTGGTCCACATACTGCTGTAACACCAGTCTGTGTTGATCCTGGGGATGGGTTGGGGCTGTGGTCCAGCTACTGCTGCAGCACCAGTCTGTGTTGATCCTGGGGATGGGTTGGGGCTGTGGTCCAGCTACTGCTGTAACACCAGTCTGTGTTGATCCTGGGGATGGGTTGGAGCTGTGGTCCAGATACTGCTGTAACACCAGTCTGTGTTGATCCTGGGGATGGGTTGGAGCTGTGGTCCAGCTACTGCTGCAGCACCAGTCTGTGTTGATCCTGGGGATGGGTTGGGGCTGTGGTCCACATACTGCTGTAACACCAGTCTGTGTTGATCCTGGGGATGGGTTGGGGCTGTGGTCTAGATACTGCTGCAGCACCAGTCTGTGTTGATCCTGGGGATGGGTTGGGGCTGTGGTCCAGCTACTGCTGTAACACCAGTCTGTGTTGATCCTGGGGATGGGTTGGAGCTGTGGTCAAAGATGCTGCTGCACTACCAGTCTGTGTTGATCCTGGGGATGGGTTGGGGCTGTGATCCAGCTACTGCTGTAACACCAGTCTGTGTTGATCCTGGGGATGTGTTGGAGCTGTGGTCCAGATCCTGCTGTAACACCAGTCTGTGTTGATCCTGGGGATGGGTTGGAGCTGTGGTCCAGCTACTGCTGTAACACCAGTCTGTGTTGATCCTGGGGATGGGTTGGAGCTGTGGTCCAGATACTGCTGTAACACCAGTCTGTGTTGATCCTGGGGATGGGTTGGAGCTGTGGTCCAGATACTGCTGTAACAGCAGTCTGTGTTGATCCTGGGGATGGGTTGGAGCTGTGGTCCAGATACTGATGTAACACCAGTCTGTGTTGATCCTGGGGATGGGTTGGGTCTGTGGTCCAGATACTGCTGTAACACCAGTCTGTGTTGATCCTGGGGATGGGTTGGAGCTGTGGTCCAGCTACTGCTGTAACACCAGTCTGTGTTGATCCTGGGGATGGGTTGGAGCTGTGGTCCAGCTACTGCTGTAACACCAGTATGTGTTGATCCTGGGGATGGGTTGGAGCTGTGGTCCAGATACTGCTGTAACACCAGTCTGTGTTGATCCTGGGGATGGGTTGGGTCTGTGGTCCAGCTACTGCTGTAACACCAGTCTGTGTTGATCCTGGGGATGGGTTGGAGCTGTGGTCCAGATACTGCTGTAACACCAGTCTGTGTTGATCCTGGGGACAGGTTGGAGCTGTGGTCCAGATACTGCTGTAACACCAGTCTGTGTTGATCCTGGGGATTGGTTGGGGCTGTGGTCCAGATACTGCTGCACCACCAGTCTGTGTTGATCCTGGGGATGGGTTGGAGCTGTGGTCCACATACTGCTGTAACACCAGTCTGTGTTGATCCTGGGGATGGGTTGGAGCTGTGGTCCAGATACTGTTGTAACACCAGTCTGTGTTGATCCTGGGGATGGGTTGGGGCTGTGGTCCATATATTGCTGTAACACCAGTCTGTGTTGATCTTGGGGATGGGTTGGAGCTGTGGTCCAGATACTGCTGTAACACCAGTCTGTGTTGATCCTGGGGATGGGTTGGGGCTGTGGTCAAGATACTGCTGCAGCACCAGTCTGTGTTGATCCTGGGAATGGGTTGGAGCTGTGGTCCAGATACTGCTGCACTACCAGTCTGTGTTGATCCTGGGGATGGGTTGGAGCTGTGGTCCAGATACTGCTGTAACACCAGTCTGTGTTGATCCTGGGGATGGGTTGGGTCTGTGGTCCAGATACTGCTGTAACACCAGTCTGTGTTGATCCTGGGGATGGGTTGGAGCTGTGGTCCAGCTGCTGCTGTAACACCAGTCTGTGTTGATCCTGGGGATGGGTTGGGGCTGTGGTCCAGCTACTGCTGCAGCACCAGTCTGTGTTGATCCTGGGGATGGGTTGGGGCTGTGGTCCAGATACTGCTGTAACACCAGTCTGTGTTGATCCTGGGGATGGGTTGGGGCTGTGGTCCAGATGCTGCTGTAACACCAGTCTGTGTTGATCCTGGGGATGGGTTGGAGCTGTGGTCCACATACTGCTGTAACACCAGTCTGTGTTGATCCTGGGGATGGGTTGGGGCTGTGGTCCAGCTACTGCTGCAGCACCAGTCTGTGTTGATCCTGGGGATGGGTTCGGGCTGTGGTCCAGATACTGCTGTAACACCAGTCTGTGTTGATCCTGGGGATGGGTTGGAGCTGTGGTCCAGATACTGCTGTAACACCAGTCTGTGTTGATCCTGGGGATGGGTTGGAGCTGTGGTCCAGCTACTGCTGCAGCACCAGTCTGTGTTGATCCTGGGGATGGGTTGGGGCTGTGGTCCAGATGCTGCTGTAACACCAGTCTGTGTTGATCCTGGGGATGGGTTGGGGCTGTGGTCCAGATTCTGCTGCAGCACCAGTCTGTGTTGATCCTGGGGATGGGTTGGGGCTGTGGTCCAGCTACTGCTGTAACACCAGTCTGTGTTGATCCTGGGGATGGGTTGGAGCTGTGGTCCAGCTACTGCTGCAGCACCAGTCTGTGTTGATCCTGGGGATGGGTTGGGGCTGTGGTCCAGATACTGCTGTAACATCAGTCTGTGTTGATCCTGGGGATGGGTTGGGGCTGTGGTCCAGATACTGCTGCAGCACCAGTCTGTGTTGATCCTGGGGATGGGTTGGGGCTGTGGTCCAGCTACTGCTGTAACACCAGTCTGTGTTGATCCTGGGGATGGGTTGGAGCTGTGGTCCAGATGCTGCTGCACTACCAGTCTGTGTTGATCCTGGGGATGGGTTGGGGCTGTGGTCCAGCTACTGCTGTAACACCAGTCTGTGTTGATCCTGGGGATGGGTTGGAGCTGTGGTCCAGATACTGCTGTAACACCAGTCTGTGTTGATCCTGGTGATGGTTTGGTGCTGTGGTCCAGATACTGCTGTAACACCAGTCTGTGTTGATCCTGGGGATGGGTTGGAGCTGTGGTCCAGATACTGCTGTAACACCAGTCTGTGTTGATCCTGGGGATGGGTTGGAGCTGTGGTCCAGATACTGCTATAACACCAGTCTGTGTTGATCCTGGGGATGGGTTGGGTCTGTGGTCCAGATACTGCTGTAACACCAGTCTGTGTTGATCCTGGGGATGGGTTGGAGCTGTGGTCCAGCTACTGCTGTAACACCAGTCTGTGTTGATCCTGGGGATGGGTTGGAGCTGTGGTCCAGCTACTGCTGTAACACCAGTCTGTGTTGATCCTGGGGATGGTTTGGGGCTGTGGTCCAGCTACTGCTGCAGCACCAGTCTGTGTTGATCCTGGGGATGGGTTGGAGCTGTGGTCCAGATACTGCTGTAACACCAGTCTGTGTTGATCCTGGGGATGGGTTGGAGCTGTGGTCCAGCTACTGCTGCAGCACCAGTCTGTGTTGATCCTGGGGGTGGGTTGGGGCTGTGGTCCAGATGCTGCTGTAACACCAGTCTGTGTTGATCCTGGGGATGGGTTGGGGCTGTGGTCCAGATACTGCTGCAGCACCAGTCTGTGTTGATCCTGGGGATGGTTTGGGGCTGTGGTCCAGCTACTGCTGTAACACCAGTCTGTGTTGATCCTGGGGATGGGTTGGAGCTGTGGTCCAGCTACTGCTGCAGCACCAGTCTGTGTTGATCCTGGGGATGGGTTGGGGCTGTGGTCCAGATACTGCTGTAACACCAGTCTGTGTTGATCCTGGGGATGGGTTGGGGCTGTGGTCCAGATACTGCTGCAGCACCAGTCTGTGTTGATCCTGGGGATGGGTTCGGGCTGTGGTCCAGATACTGCTGTAACACCAGTCTGTGTTGATCCTGGGGATGGGTTGGAGCTGTGGTCCAGATACTGCTGTAACACCAGTCTGTGTTGATCCTGGGGATGGGTTGGAGCTGTGGTCCAGCTACTGCTGCAGCACCAGTCTGTGTTGATCCTGGGGATGGGTTGGGGCTGTGGTCCAGATGCTGCTGTAACACCAGTCTGTGTTGATCCTGGGGATGGGTTGGGGCTGTGGTCCAGATTCTGCTGCAGCACCAGTCTGTGTTGATCCTGGGGATGGGTTGGGGCTGTGGTCCAGCTACTGCTGTAACACCAGTCTGTGTTGATCCTGGGGATGGGTTGGAGCTGTGGTCCAGCTACTGCTGCAGCACCAGTCTGTGTTGATCCTGGGGATGGGTTGGGGCTGTGGTCCAGATACTGCTGTAACATCAGTCTGTGTTGATCCTGGGGATGGGTTGGGGCTGTGGTCCAGATACTGCTGCAGCACCAGTCTGTGTTGATCCTGGGGATGGGTTGGGGCTGTGGTCCAGCTACTGCTGTAACACCAGTCTGTGTTGATCCTGGGGATGGGTTGGAGCTGTGGTCCAGATGCTGCTGCACTACCAGTCTGTGTTGATCCTGGGGATGGGTTGGGGCTGTGGTCCAGCTACTGCTGTAACACCAGTCTGTGTTGATCCTGGGGATGGGTTGGAGCTGTGGTCCAGATACTGCTGTAACACCAGTCTGTGTTGATCCTGGTGATGGTTTGGTGCTGTGGTCCAGATACTGCTGTAACACCAGTCTGTGTTGATCCTGGGGATGGGTTGGAGCTGTGGTCCAGATACTGCTGTAACACCAGTCTGTGTTGATCCTGGGGATGGGTTGGAGCTGTGGTCCAGATACTGCTATAACACCAGTCTGTGTTGATCCTGGGGATGGGTTGGGTCTGTGGTCCAGATACTGCTGTAACACCAGTCTGTGTTGATCCTGGGGATGGGTTGGAGCTGTGGTCCAGCTACTGCTGTAACACCAGTCTGTGTTGATCCTGGGGATGGGTTGGAGCTGTGGTCCAGCTACTGCTGTAACACCAGTCTGTGTTGATCCTGGGGATGGGTTGGGGCTGTGGTCCAGCTACTGCTGCAGCACCAGTCTGTGTTGATCCTGGGGATGGGTTGGAGCTGTGGTCCAGATACTGCTGTAACACCAGTCTGTGTTGATCCTGGGGATGGGTTGGAGCTGTGGTCCAGATACTGCTGCACTACCAGTCTGTGTTGATCGTGGGGATGGGTTGGAGCTGTGGTCCAGATACTGCTGTAACACCAGTCTGTGTTGATCCTGGGGATGGGTTGGGTCTGTGGTCCAGATACTGCTGTAACACCAGTCTGTGTTGATCCTGGGGATGGGTTGGAGCTGTGGTCCAGCTGCTGCTGTAACACCAGTCTGTGTTGATCCTGGGGATGGGTTGGGGCTGTGGTCCAGCTACTGCTGCAGCACCAGTCTGTGTTGATCCTGGGGATGGGTTGGGGCTGTGGTCCAGATACTGCTGTAACACCAGTCTGTGTTGATCCTGGGGATGGGTTGGGGCTGTGGTCCAGATGCTGCTGTAACACCAGTCTGTGTTGATCCTGGGTAATGGGTTGGAGCTGTGGTCCACATACTGCTGTAACACCAGTCTGTGTTGATCCTGGGGATGGGTTGGGGCTGTGGTCCAGCTACTGCTGCAGCACCAGTCTGTGTTGATCCTGGGGATGGGTTCGGGCTGTGGTCCAGATACTGCTGTAACACCAGTCTGTGTTGATCCTGGGGATGGGTTGGAGCTGTGGTCCAGATACTGCTGTAACACCAGTCTGTGTTGATCCTGGGGATGGGTTGGAGCTGTGGTCCAGCTACTGCTGCAGCACCAGTCTGTGTTGATCCTGGGGATGGGTTGGGGCTGTGGTCCAGATGCTGCTGTAACACCAGTCTGTGTTGATCCTGGGGATGGGTTGGGGCTGTGGTCCAGATTCTGCTGCAGCACCAGTCTGTGTTGATCCTGGGGATGGGTTGGGGCTGTGGTCCAGCTACTGCTGTAACACCAGTCTGTGTTGATCCTGGGGATGGGTTGGAGCTGTGGTCCAGCTACTGCTGCAGCACCAGTCTGTGTTGATCCTGGGGATGGGTTGGGGCTGTGGTCCAGATACTGCTGCAGCACCAGTCTGTGTTGATCCTGGGGATGGGTTGGGGCTGTGGTCCAGCTACTGCTGTAACACCAGTCTGTGTTGATCCTGGGGATGGGTTGGAGCTGTGGTCCAGATGCTGCTGCACTACCAGTCTGTGTTGATCCTGGGGATGGGTTGGGGCTGTGGTCCAGCTACTGCTGTAACACCAGTCTGTGTTGATCCTGGGGATGGGTTGGAGCTGTGGTCCAGATACTGCTGTAACACCAGTCTGTGTTGATCCTGGTGATGGTTTGGTGCTGTGGTCCAGATACTGCTGTAACACCAGTCTGTGTTGATCCTGGGGATGGGTTGGAGCTGTGGTCCAGATACTGCTGTAACACCAGTCTGTGTTGATCCTGGGGATGGGTTGGAGCTGTGGTCCAGATACTGCTATAACACCAGTCTGTGTTGATCCTGGGGATGGGTTGGGTCTGTGGTCCAGATACTGCTGTAACACCAGTCTGTGTTGATCCTGGGGATGGGTTGGAGCTGTGGTCCAGCTACTGCTGTAACACCAGTCTGTGTTGATCCTGGGGATGGGTTGGAGCTGTGGTCCAGCTACTGCTGTAACACCAGTCTGTGTTGATCCTGGGGATGGGTTGGGGCTGTGGTCCAGCTACTGCTGCAGCACCAGTCTGTGTTGATCCTGGGGATGGGTTGGAGCTGTGGTCCAGATACTGCTGTAACACCAGTCTGTGTTGATCCTGGGGATGGGTTGGAGCTGTGGTCCAGCTACTGCTGCAGCACCAGTCTGTGTTGATCCTGGGGGTGGGTTGGGGCTGTGGTCCAGATGCTGCTGTAACACCAGTCTGTGTTGATCCTGGGGATGGGTTGGGGCTGTGGTCCAGATACTGCTGCAGCACCAGTCTGTGTTGATCCTGGGGATGGTTTGGGGCTGTGGTCCAGCTACTGCTGTAACACCAGTCTGTGTTGATCCTGGGGATGGGTTGGAGCTGTGGTCCAGCTACTGCTGCAGCACCAGTCTGTGTTGATCCTGGGGATGGGTTGGGGCTGTGGTCCAGATACTGCTGTAACACCAGTCTGTGTTGATCCTGGGGATGGGTTCGGGCTGTGGTCCAGATACTGCTGCAGCACCAGTCTGTGTTGATCCTGGGGATGGGTTGGGGCTGTGGTCCAGATGCTGCTGCACTACCAGTCTGTGTTGATCCTGGGGATGGGTTGGGGCTGTGGTCCAGCTACTGCTGTAACACCAGTCTGTGTTGATCCTGGGGATGGGTTGGAGCTGTGGTCCAGATACTGCTGTAACACCAGTCTGTGTTGATCCTGGGGATGGGTTGGGGCTGTGGTCCAGCTACTGCTGCAGCACCAGTCTGTGTTGAACCATGGGGATGGGTTGGAGCTGTGGTCCAGATACTGCTGTAACACCAGTCTGTGTTGATCCTGGGGATGGGTTGGGTCTGTGGTCCAGATACTGCTGTAACACCAGTCTGTGTTGATCCTTGGGATGGGTTGGGGCTGTGGTCCAGCTACTGCTGCAGCACCAGTCTGTGTTGATCCTGGGGATGGGTTGGGGCTGTGGTCCAGCTACTGCTGTAACACCAGTCTGTGTTGATCCTGGGGATGGGTTGTAACTGTTGTCCAGATACTGCTGTAACACCAGTCTGTGTTGATCCTGGGGATGGGTTGGAGCTGTGGTCCAGATACTGCTGTAACACCAGTCTGTGTTGATCCTGGGGATGGGTTGGGTCTGTGGTCCAGATACTGCTGTAACACCAGTCTGTGTTGATCCTGGGGATGGGTTGGGGCTGTGGTCCAGATGCTGCTGCACTACCAGTCTGTGTTGATCCTGGGGATGGGTTGGGGCTGTGGTCCAGCTACTGCTGTAACACCAGTCTGTGTTGATCCTGGGGATGGGTTGGAGCTGTGGTCCAGATACTGCTGTAACACCAGTCTGTGTTGATCCTGGGGATGGGTTGGGTCTGTGGTCCAACTACTGCTGTAACACCAGTCTGTGTTGATCCTGGGGATGGGTTGGGTCTGTGGTCCAACTACTGCTGTAACACCAGTCTGTGTTGATCCTGGGGATGGGTTGGAGCTGTGGTCCAGCTGCTGCTGTAACACCAGTCTTTGTTGATCCTTGGGATGGGTTGGGGCTGTGGTCCAGCTACTGCTGCAGCACCAGTCTGTGTTGATCCTGGGGATGGGTTGGGGCTGTGGTCCAGATGCTGCTGTAACACCAGTCTGTGTTGATCCTGGGGATGGGTTTGGGCTGTGGTCCAGATGCTGCTGTAACACCAGTCTGTGTTGATCCTGGGGATGGGTTGGGGCTCTGGTCCACATACTGCTGTAACACCAGTCTGTGTTGATCCTGGGGATGGGTTGGGGCTGTGGTCCAGCTACTGCTGCAGCACCAGTCTGTGTTGATACTGGGGATGGGTTGGAGCTGTGGTCCAGATACTGCTGTAACACCAGTCTGTGTTGATCCTGGGGATGGGTTGGGGCTGTGGTCCAGCTGCTGCTGTAACACCAGTCTGTGTTGATCCTGGGGATGGGTTGGGGCTGTGGTCCAGCTACTGCTGTAACACCAGTCTGTGTTGATCCTGGGGATGGGTTGGAGCTGTGGTCCAGCTACTGCTGTAACACCAGTCTGTGTTGATCCTGGGGATGGGTTGGAGCTGTGGTCCAGATACTGCTGTAACACCAGTCTGTGTTGATCCTGGGGATGGGTTGGGTCTGTGGTCCAACTACTGCTGTAACACCAGTCTGTGTTGATCCTGGGGATGGGTTGGGTCTGTGGTCCAACTACTGCTGTAACACCAGTCTGTGTTGATCCTGGGGATGGGTTGGGGCTGTGGTCCAGCTACTGCTGCAGCACCAGTCTGTGTTGATCCTGGGGATTTGTTGGGGCTGTGGTCCAGATGCTGCTGTAACACCAGTCTGTGTTGATCCTGGGGATGGGTTGGGGCTGTGGTCCAGATGCTGCTGTAACACCAGTCTGTGTTGATCCTGGGGATGGGTTGGGGCTGTGGTCCACATACTGCTGTAACACCAGTCTGTGTTGATCCTGGGGATGGGTTGGGGCTGTGGTCCAGCTACTGCTGCAGCACCAGTCTGTGTTGATACTGGGGATGGGTTGGAGCTGTGGTCCAGATACTGCTGTAACACCAGTCTGTGTTGATCCTGGGGATGGGTTGGGGCTGTGGTCCAGCTGCTGCTGTAACACCAGTCTGTGTTGATCCTGGGGATGGGTTGGGGCTGTGGTCCAGATACTGCTGTAACACCAGTCTGTGTTGATCCTGGGGATGGGTTGGGGCTGTGGTCCAGCTACTGCTGTAACACCAGTCTGTGTCGATCCTGGGGATGGGTTGGGTCTTTGGTCCAGATGCTGCTGTAACACCAGTCTGTAAATGTTCTAGGTAGAAAAGTACACTTTTTTGACTAAAAATCCTCAAAATATACAAAAATACTGTAGCTCATTCGGCTGCACGCTTTCAATAAAGCATTGAATTTAACCACAAATTCATTAGCAACGGAGCAGAGCGAGGCTTGCATCCAGCAACATCATGTGTCTCGTGACCTGTTTTTGCAGCTGTTTCAGTATAGCACTACAGGGAGAGAGAGGGGGAGAGGGCAAACTCCACTGAACTAGTTTCAATGTATACAATCACTTGGGAGCTTATGGATTTTGGATAAACTTCTCCTTTAACTTGACCATGCTTAAATAGATATTCAATGTCTGATTTGTTATTGTACCCAACTACCAATCACTGCCCTTCTTTATGAAACTTTCAAAAAGCTCCCTGGTCTTTATAGTTGAATCTGTGCTTGACATGCAATACCTGACTGAGGTTACAGATGTATGTATGGGGGCCTGAGGAAGGGGTAGTCATTAAAAATCATGTCAACCCCATAATTATTTCACACAGAGTGAGTCCATGTAACTATGTTGTTTGTTTAGCCACATTTGACTCCTGAACTAATTTAGGCTGGCCTAAACAAAATGGGTTAATACTTTTGCAACAACATTATTTTGGTTATTTAATTTGTTAACATTTGTAGAATTTTCTATTAACTTTTGACATTACGGAGTATTTTATGATCAATGACAAAAAAAACTACAAATCCATTTCAATCACACAACAAAATGTGAAAAGTCCCAGGGGGGTGAATGCTTATGATACCCACTGTATAATGCAATCCAACCCAGCCACGGCGGACCCGGGATTCAAACCCACACCAGGTCACAATATACTCTACAAGCTAGCATGTTAGCGAACAGTGGCAGCTCTTCAGGTCTCAGGAAGGCAGTAGTGGTGCTAACTTAGCCATCCGCAACACCAGCATGATACAGTGATACTGGCGCATGGGAGTGTTGCTAGGATAAGGTGGTCAGACACAGCCATTAGCCTCACTCTGCACAATAAGACTCATTACCAATAATTACCACTTCTGTGAGACACCATATCTAGTGAGTCTTATACATGCTTGTAAAATCAAACCCAGGGTCCAAACGCCTGGAAAATCCCAGGCGTGCAGGTCATTAGCAGTGATAATGTTTTGTTGAACCTTTTTAATTCCTGAGTGAATATTACTGAGACCTCCCTGGGATCACATCATTCCTGTCACTTCCCTTCTCCTGCTGTGCACCTTGATACTGCTCTTAAGGCCAAGCTGAAATATACTGCTTTTTTAATGCCAGACTGAAATACCTCCAAACCAGACTCAGAGCAGTAGGATTTTACTACCTCACTACTTAGTGCAACTGTAATATTCATTTTGCTGCTCTCCCATCTAAAGGAGAGTGTACTTGCACTTCAGTATTAGCTAAAAAATTAGGGCAGTACTGTCTACAGCTAAAACATTAGGGTAGTACTGTGTACAGCTATAATATTAGGGTAGTACTTAGTACAGCTAAAACATTTGGGTAGTACTTTGTACAGCTAAAATATTAGGGTAGTACTTAGTACAGCTAAAACATTAGGGTAGTACTTTGTACATCTAAAATATTAGAGTAGTACTGTGTACAGCTAAAACATTAAGGTAGTACTGTGTACAGCTAAAACATTAGGGTAGTACTGTGTACAGCTAAACATTAGGGTAGTACTGTGTACAGCTAAAACATTAGGGTAGTACTGTGTACAGCTAAAATATTAGGGTAGTACTGTGTACAGCTAAACATTAGGGTAGTACTGTGTACAGCTAAACATTAGGGTAGTACTGTGTACAGCTAAAACATTAGGGTAGTACTGTGTACAGCTAATACATTAGGGTAGTACTGTGTACAGCTAAACATTAGGGAAGTACTGTGTACAGCTAAAACATTAGGGTAGTACTGTGTACAGCTAAAACATTAGGGTTGTACTTTGTACAGCTAAAACATTTGGGTAGTACTGTGTACAGCTAAAACATTAGGGTAGTACTGTGTCAGCTAAAACATTAGGGTAGTACCGTGTACAGCTAAAACATTAGGGCAGTACTTTGTACAGCTAAAACATTAGGGTTGTACTTTGTACAGCTAAAACACTAGGGTTGTACTTTGTACAGCTAAAACATTAGGGTTGTACTTTGTACAGCTAAAACATTAGGGTAGTACTGTGTACAGCTAAAACATTAGGGCAGTGCTGTGTACAGCTAAAACATTAGGACAGTACTGTGTACAGCGATTCAGTGCTTAGCTGTTATTATGCACAGAATGAATAAACTCAACTAAACCTAGACAAATAGCTGTGAAAGTTGTCACATGACAAGTATGTCATTACTAAAAATCTATTTGCTTCAGTGTAAACCTACTATACACAATACAATTAGATTAATAAGATTATAATCTTTATACTATTGCTCAGCGGGAAGCCTTCTCTAGGCATCATGCCTATAATAAGATTGATGTGGACTGATATCTCAGAAGGGCTTCTGGAACATTCACAGCCCATGTAGCCTTTGAGAATGGATAATGACATGAACACTAAGGGCGGTTTAATGTGTGAAGGGATTGTTACGTCTAAAAGCCAGGTTGTTACTTTTGGAAATGGTGCATTGGTCATATCAGACTGCTGTAGCTGACCTAACGGTGAACTCTGACCCTGCTACAGATGCACACAAAGTAAGCAGAATCCATTAGAGTGATAGCCAGGGTGTCCTCTGCGATGCCATTACTGGCCTAATGAGATGGCTAGCCCAGGCTTTAGCCACATTGGCTATGGATTATCCAGCATGGTTGTTTTTATGACTTTATGACTCCACAGTAATGTTAGGGTTAGTTATGTGGGTGTGTTTGTATTGGGTTACCAGGCAACCCAGGCGGGGCCGGTGATGGGACACGTTCCCCCTGAGAAGTGAAATGTACTGTTATGGATTTTGTGCTGTGACTGTTGCATTAGATTCATGTGACCAAGCAGGTGGGCAGAGGGAAATGGGTCTGTTCTACGAGTGAATTATACTCAGTCACACACTCAATGTACCCCTGCAAACCTAGTCATGGAGGCATACACACAGACACATGCACTTAACTCTAGTTAAAGAGGTTAAGAAGGGTTTTTATCAATAAATACGATTTTTTGTTATCCAATTTGGAGGAAATCATATTTCGGTTAATGATGTCAGGAAATGAACGCAAATGGAAAAAAATAACCTTAAAACCAGCTCAGTAGTGTTTCACTGTTAAAAGGACAAACTTTGAATGTGATGGACAGATGTGGTATTACTCAACATCATTTAGTACCAGTTCACATCATTAAATCCTAATGATAATGAGAGTTACATGTGAACTTAGCATGTGCAATGTATGCATGCATGACTATTTCATGATCCAATGCTAACATGTTACATGATTGACCCTATTTAATCCCGGAGCATCACAGACAGTGACAGACTGACAGGGGGTTTGTTGGTTGTTCTGTTTATGTTGGATGACTGTACTCAGTCTGTTAATGAGATGATATTAAATATTCATCTTCATTTCACAGGCAATGAATTATCAAGGTGTTTCTGCCCGCCGCCATCCATCCTGTGGCGTAACAGACAGCTATAGCAGACACAAAGCTGTTTGAAATTATAAACTGGGTGGTTTGAGCCCTGAATGCTGATTGGCTGACAGCCGTGGTATATTGGCCATATACCACACCCCCTCATGCCTTATTGCTTAATTAGACACCAGATTGTGTTACTTATAAGCTAGTGCTAGCAGGAGTGATGCTGATCATTCTGTAACTCAATGAGCAATCTGTCATGGCACAGCAGACTCATGGCAATGTAACCATAGGTGAGGTATGCTCATGTAATATGTCTGGCTATGTATCCATGCAAGGCATGTTGTAAAACACATATGATGTAGTATTGCTCATTTAGTCTCTAGTGGGTTGATATGGTCTTGCACCATGATTTAGCCTGTTGCCCAGTGTAATCAGGGTGTTACATTTTCACATGTGCCTGCGGGTCCCCCAAGTTGTACCTTTACAGGTGCCAATGTAAACAGCTCAGTGCCATGGACAGCACCGCGTTTAGCGCTATGAAGATTGGACGACGATTCAACACTATGACCTAGTGAACAGCACCACGGACTATATAGCACGCACTGCACAACAATACAGCACCATGGATAGCACCGCGTTTATTCAACACTACGACCGTAAACAAGATTGCACGCACCGCACAACAATTCAGTACCACCGAGAAGCACCACGTGTAGAGCTATGAAGATTGGGCGACGATTCAGCACCAAGGCCATGTGGACAGCGCCACACACCTGTTTTTGGTGTGGCTGCAGGGAGGATGCCTCTTTAGTGGCTCCTTTCATGCTGCCTGTATCCTTCCCATTCCCCTTTAACCTATGTACTATGTGCTAACTTACTGTAAATACAGACAGAGAAAGCAAATCTATTCGCAGGGAACCCCTTGTAGCCTACATGAGGCACAGGCTACCATTGACAGTTCTAGGAAGTTGTCATCCCTCCTCATTGTTGCTCAGTCAGACTACAGGTTGGACAGAGCCCAGGCTGTAAATGTCCACAAAGAATATGGACAATGATGATTTTCAATAATTGCCTGACACAATCAATCAATTTCTAATTTGTGAAGTTCTATAGAAAGAAGAGTAGCCCACTTCAGTGGGGAGACATATTAGAGAGGGCAGGATAAGCGAAGACATTGATAGATGGCCATATTCTCAAAAGGAGGCAGGGAGCAGATTCTGATTAATTATCTGACAGAGCAATGTGGAATCGGCAAAATCTTGACTACAGTTTTGTTCCTTTCTGCTCGTTAGCGGCTTTTGCGAGCCTTAATGCATCTTTTCATTTTCTTGTGACACAACGCACAGAACCCACCGCTTGTAGTACAAATGACAAAATCATTCACTCTCGCATCCATATAATTTAAATTATTATTTTATTATGACTTTTAAGATGAAAATGAATAACCCCGCTGCAATGACACCTAATTTGGAGAGCAATTTATTCACAAGCTCTGCAAGGAATTGAAATGACATCACCTAATCGAAAATGGATATTAGCTATTGAAATGCAGCAGACCTTAGTCAGTTGTGAATTTTGATAAAGCTTTAGGGCTAGATTCAATCCAATCGCGGATACCTTTTTCCATATTCTGTTACCTTACAGCCTTATTCTAAAAATGATTAAAACCTTTTTTTTTTACCTCATCAATCTACACACAATAATTCATAAAGACAAAGCGAGGTTTTAGATTTTTTGCAATTGTTTTGCAAATGTATTGAGACCCTTTGCTATGAGACTAAAAATTAAGCTCAGGTGCATCCTGTTTCATTGATCATCCTTGATTTCTACAATTTGATTGGAGTCCACCTGTGGTAAATTCAGTTGATTGGACATGATTTGGAAAGGCACACATCTGTCTATGTAAGGTCCCACAGTTGACAGTGCAGACTGGTTGACACCTCAGACTGGTTCGAAGGTTCACCTTCCAACTAGACAACGACCCTAAGCACACAGCCAAGACAACGTAGGAGTGTCTTCGAGACAAGTCTCTGAATGTCCATGAGTGGCCCAGTCAGAGCCCGAACTTGAACCCAATCAAACATTGCTTACCGCCCCAATAGATCCACAGATGAGGCAATCGCAATCACACTGCACACTGCCCTAACCCACCTGAACAAGAGGAATATCTATGTAAGAATGCTGTTCATCGACTACAGCTCAGCATTTAACACCATAGTACCCTCCAAACTCATCATTAAGCCCGAGACCCTGGGTCTCAACCCTGCCCTGTGCAACTGGGTCCTGGACTTCCTGGCGGGCCGCCCCAGGTGGTGAGGGTAGGAAACAACATCTCCCCCTTGCTGATCCTCAACACTGGGGCCCAACAAGGGTGCGTTCTCAGCCCTCTCCTGTACTCCCTGTTCACCCATGACTGCGTGGCCATGCAGGCCTCCAACTCAATCATGAAGTTTGCAGACGACACAACAGTAGTGGGTTTGATTACCAACAATGACGAGACGGCCTACAGGGAGGAGGTGAGGGCCCTCTGAGTGTGGTGTCAGGAAAATAACCTCTCACTCAACGTCAACAAAACAAAGGAGATGATCGTGGACTTCAGGAAACAGCAGAGGTAGCACCCCCCTATCCACATCGAAGGGACAGCAGTAGAGAAGGTGGACAGTTTTAAGTTCCTCGGCGTACACATCACGGACAAACTGAAATGGTCCACCCACACAGACAGCGTGGTGAAGAATGCGCAACAGCGCCTCTTCAACCTCAGGAGGCTGAAGAAATTCGGCTTGTCACCAAAAACACTCACAAACTTTTACAGATGCACAATCGAGAGTATCCTGTCGGGCTGTATCACCGCCTGGTACAGGCAACTGCACCACCCTCAACCCAAGGCTCTCCAGAGGGTAGTGAGGTCTGCACAAGGTATCACCCGGGGCAAACTACCTGCTCTCCAGGACACCTACACCACCCGATGTCACAGGAAGGCCAAAAAGATCCTCAAAGACAACAACCACCCAAGCCACTGCCTGTTCACCCCGCTATCACCACTGCTATGCTTTATCTTGGCCAGGTCGCAGTTGCAAATGAGAACTTGTTCTCAACTAGCCTACCTGGTTAAATAAAGGTGAAATAAAATAAATAAATAAAATAAATCATCCAGAAGGCGAAGTCAGTACAGGTGCATCAAAGCTGGGACCGAGAGACTGAAAAACAGCTTTTATCTCAAGGCCATCAGACTGTTAAACAGCCATCACTAACATTGAGTGGCTGCTGTCAACATACTGACTCAAATCTCTAGCCACTTTAATAATAAAAAAATGGATGTAGTAAATGTATCACTAGTCACTTTAAACTATGCCACTTTATATAATGTTTACATACCCTACAATACTCATCTCATATGTATATAGTGTACTCTATACCATCTACTGCATCTTGCCTAAGCCGTTCGGCCATCGCTCATCCATATATATTTTTATGTACAGATTCTTATTCATTCCTTTACACTTGTGTGTATAAGGTAGTTGATGTGAAATTGTTATATTACTTCTTAGATATTACTGCATGGTCTGAACTAGAAGCTCAAGCGTTTCGCTACACTCGCATTAACATCTGCTAACCGTGTGTATGTGAGAAATAACATTTGATTTGATTTGAAATTTCTGGAGAGACCTGCAATTAGCTGTGTAGTGACTCTCCATTCAACCTGTCAGAGCTTGAGAGGATCTGCAGAGAAGAATGGGAGAAACTTCCCAAATACAGGTGTGCCAAGCTTGTAGCGTCATACCCAAGAAGACTCGAGGCTGTAATCGCAGTCAAAGGTGCTTCAACATATTACTGAGTAAAGGGTCTGAATACTTATGTAAATATGATATTACAATTTTTTTTTAAATATAAATGAGCAATTTTCTAAAAAACTATTTTTGCTTAGTCATTTTGGGGTTTTGTGTGTAGATTGATGAGGTGAAAACAACAATGTAACTTCACAAAATGTGGAAAAAGTCAAGGGGTTTGAATACTTTCCAAATGCGCTGTATGTCGGCTCAACCACAAATTACCTTTAAATGTCAATTGCGCTACAACGCAGACGTTCCGCGGTCCAGATTAAATCTAGGCCAGTGTAACTCTCCAGTGTTTCCAGGTTTCTATCAAATATGACCAATAATTCATTACAATATAAGTGAAATAGTTTTCCTCCCAAGAAATGGTAATTAAGAAAGTTAAAAAGCAGTTTTTTAGTGTGTTGGAATGGTGTGGGCATATACTGGTCATTAAAAATATGAATGCGAGTAGACCGCTTATTGGCCAGTTCATCCTCTTCATGAGTATGACATCATCAAGTTTGAGGTGGGGTTTCTGAAGTGTTTTTTTCCCAATTTATGCTGTGGGCACAAATACAAGTATAGGATGAGTCAACATTATTTGGGTATGAGTTAACAGAATATTAACTTTTAAAAGTGAGATTTTCACTGGACAGTTATTTAAAGTTACTCAACACATGAATGAGGTTCACTGAACCCCCCGCAGCTACATATGGCCATATTAAATGTGGGTGTTTGTAAGTATGGTTGTGTATCCATCAAAAGCGAACATCAGTCAACTAAATAAACAAAGAGGAGTGTATCAGAAGACGTTATAGACACATTAAAATCCATTGCAACTCTCTGCCAGGTTAGTAATTGCTCTTTTTATGGTGATAATTATTTCCTCTAAGGTACGCACTGTTGCACAATGCAATTATACATGTGCTGCTATCTGTGGAGGGTAAGGAGTGCGGTGGGGGCAGTTATTTTCTACATTTTCACAAATAGTGTGTGTGTGTGTGTGTGTGTGTGTGTGTGTGTGTGTGTGTGTGTGTGTGTGTGTGTGTGTGTGTGTGTGTGTGTGTGTGTGTGTGTGTGTGTGTGTGTGTGTGTGTGTGTGTGTGTGTGTGTGTGTGTGTGTGTGTAATGGGAGAGAAGAACAGAGGAGCAGTGTTCTGAGGGGATTCCACAGGTTCTTGCCAGCACATAAATACATTGATCTGTTATGTGGTTAAAAGTATTACTGGTTTGTGTGGCAGGTCTGTCAGTATATGTATTAATACCAGAAAAGAAAACCCCTGTAAAAGAACAGCAGAGAGATAGGTCGCTGTGTGATCACGCCCCAAAACTCTATTCACATTCTCTATTCCCTGCCCTCCTGTCCGCAGTTTTTTTCTCCTCTCCTTTTTTCTGTTTCTCTCTTTGTCCCAGACAGAGTGACCTGGAGCAACCTTGTGCTGGCCGGCCAACGCTGTCGACCAAACACCTCTCACTGATAAGGCCTCTACTGGGATGCACTATATGAAGCACTTAATTACTTTTATTGAAAAGCTCTAAACAAATAAAGTTATTATTATTTTTCATGTGTGTTCATACTGATTAAAATGTTATATTCCTTTCCACACAAGTATTTTTGACCTTTTAATGATACATTCTCTGAGTCAGAACTGAAGAAGCAATAGCAGCTTACTCAAGCAAAAAGCTGTAGTTGCTCTTATGTGTCTGTAAGATTTAGAGATGTGATAATTGTCCTGTCCTCTATCTGGTATTATAACCTAATTTCCACAGATACCATCTCATGGGGAAGAAAATTCCTCCTGTCTTTTCACGACTCCACATTCAGCCCAGCTGGAAGCTATATTTATATAATTTTCCCGTTAACATTCAGAGAATTTGTAATCATAATTCAACCTGAGATTTGCTGAGCACTCCCAATTAACCCGGCTCCCCTCTCTCTTTGACCTCATCAGTAATGCCATTAAACTCACATGGTCACCAGGGCCCTGTGCTGTATGAGTGTGTGAGAGAGACAGAGAGACAGAGAGAGAGAGTATGAGAGTGTGTGTGAGAGAGAGAGACAGAGAGACAGAGAGAGCGTATGAGAGTATGTGAGAGAGACAGAGAGATGGAGAGTAGGAGAGTGTGTGAGAGAGAGAGAGACAGAGAAACGGAAAGAGAGTAGGAGAGTGTGTGAGACAGAGAAACAGAGAAACAGAGAGACAGAGAGACAGAGAGATAGAGAGATAGAGGGACAGAGGGACAGAGGGACAGAGGGACAGAGAGACAGAGACAGAGAGAGAGTATGAGAGTATATGTGACTGAGTGTGGAACTGTCCCTCTGTGTGGGAGATTACATTGTGTCCATACTTGTGTGTGTGTGTGCATTTGTTTACTATGAGTCGAGAAGTGTGTTTGACTTTGACTTGACTTTATTCATTATCTGTAGCTAAACTTTACTTATCTCTTGTCATTAAATGTTGCTAAACATGACTTTAAAAAAATTATTATCTGTAGCTTAAATGTGTCGCCCCTCTGCCTCTGAAGTGCTACATCTCATTGTATATAGTGTGTGTGTGTTGGTGTGTGTGTGTGTGTGTTGGTGTGTGTGTGAATGCGTGCCTATATGCCTGTGTGTGGTGGCATGCCTTACCTTGCTCCTCACAGCGGCGTGCCAGTCCAAATATGCAGCATGATGATGTGCTCTCAGTGTACCAACACAACCCATTTGGCCAGGAGGCGCTGATCCACACCAGCCATGCTCATTTACAGCTTGGTGGCGAGAGAGGGTGTGTGTCTGTCTCCGCCCTGTCCTCTATGTTGAGTGTTTGTATGATTCCTCTTCTCCTTCTTCTGAGTGTGTGTGTGTGCTCATGCGTAACATCCTCAAAAACAATTATTATATGATTCATATTATAAAAGTCATGACTCCCGTCTCATCTGGTGAATACCAGATAAGATGATGAGAAGTAATCTAATGCCCTTGTATAGGACTATATCATATCAGTCCCACAGTAATCTATACAGTATTTATGCTAGGCCATTTTTGTTCAACCAAAGAGATTCTATCTTGTGCCTTGGCTAAAACAGAAATAACAGGGTTATCTATTTAGTACACAAGGAAATGAGAGTGGATTTGACTAAAATGAACCATAATGTTTGTTACTATACATCTGCTGTAGCAGTATCATCTGGAATCAAGATGGTGCCGCAGAACTGACGTTTTACGTATTCCCAACCAATTTTGTTTTTGTTTGTTTCTTTGGGTTGTTTGTAACTTGTTTTTTTAAACTTATTTTGTACATAATGTTGCCGCTACCGTCTCTTATGACCGAAAATAACTTCTGGACATCAGAACTGCGATTACTCACCATGGACTGGCAGAATCCTTTTTTTCCTTTAACGAGTACGACGAGCCCGACGTGAATGATATACTGCTTTCCCGGGAACACGCCCAGATCCCTGTCATTTGTGTGAAGGGAAGGCGAAGAAAAAGGGTCCAGAGGGCGGGCTGCCTTCTGAGAATTCGTAGGCGATCGATTAAACCCACAGTTCCTTCCATTCTGCTAGCAAGCGTGCAATCTTTGGAAAATAAAATCGAAGACCTACGCGGAAGATTAAACTACGAACGGGATATTCAAAACGGTATATCTTATACTTAACGGAGTAGTGGCTGAACGACGACATTATCAACATACAGCTGGCTGGTTATACGCTTTATCGACAGGACAGAATAGCGGCATCTGGTAAGACAAAGGGCGGCGGACTATGTATTTTTGTAAATAACAGCTGGTGCGAGATATCTAAGAAAGTCTCAAGGTTTTGCTTGCCTGAGGTAGAGTATCTCATGATACTCCTGGGGCGGCAGGTAGCCTTGTGGTTAGAGCATTGGTATAGTAACCGAAATGGTTGCAAGATCAAATCCCCAAGGCAAAAATCTGTCATTCTGCACCTGAACAAGGCAGTTAACCTGTTTGGGCTGCAGGGGCAGTATTGAGTAGCCGGATAAAAGGTGCCCATTTCAAACGGCCTCGTACTCAATTCTTGCTCGTACAATATGCATATTATTATTACTATTGGATAGAAAACACTCTCTAGTTTCTAAAACCGTTTGAATTATATCTGTGAGTAAAACAGAACTCCTTTTGCAGCAAACTTCCTGTCAGGAAGTGGAAAATCTGAAATCGATGCTCTCTTCTAGGGGCTGCCTATTAAAGTCCTTGATATTTATTCGTTTAGATGCACTTCATACGTCTTCCACTAGATGTCGACAAGCAGTGAGAGAAGAAATTGAGTGTGTAACTTGATCTGGGCTCGAATTACAGCTCTTGGCATGACGTGTCACCAGTTTCCTGTTTTCTGGAGAGCGCGAGCAGGGACCTGGATTTGCCTTCTGATAAGCTGCCATTATGGACGACTAATATCTCCGGCTTTGATTTTATTTGATACATGTGACAATATCATCGTAAAGTATGTTTTTTCAATATAGTTTAATCAGATTATTGAATTTTTTTCGGGAGTTTTGCCGTGTTTCGTTCTCTTCCTTTGTTGACATGGAGAGATTCGCGCCACTTGGCAAGTGTACTTACTAAATCGAGAGGGAAAAAGGCCGTTCTAAATCCAAACAACGATTGTTCCCGACAAAGGACCCCTTGTACAACATTCTGATGAAAGATCAGCAAAAGTAGGACCCATTTTATGATGCTATTTCAAATATCTGTCGAACATGTTGTGCTAGTCGTTTGCGCCCAGCTTTTGGGTACTCTCTCGCTATACCTAAACTGGATGTCGTAATGAAGTTATTTTTAGAATTCTAACACGGCGATTGCATTAAGAACTAGTGTATCTATCATTTCCTATACAACATGTATTTTTTAGTTATGTTTATGAATAGCTATTTGGTCAGAATATGTGTGTCAGAAAAAGTGTCTACGTTAGCACAATGTATAACCACTGATTTCAGCTCTAAATATGCACATTTTCGAACAAAACGTAAATGTATGTATAACCTGATGTTATAGGACTGTCATCTGATGAAGCTTATCAAGGTTAGTCAAAAATTATATATATTTTGCTGGTTTGTTACGATCGCTAACTTTTGCTACTGGGGAATGGCTTGTGTTTCTGGCTATTGTGGTAAGCTAATATAACGCTATATTGTGTTTTCGCTGTAAAACACTTAAGAAATCGGAAATATTGGCTGGAATCACAAGATGCCTGTCTTTCATTTGCTGTACACCAGGGGTGTCAAACTCATTCCACGGAGGGCCTAGTGTCTGCAGGTTTTTGGTTTTTCCTTTCAATAAAGCCCTAGACAACCAGGTGTGGGGAGTTCCTAACTAATTAGTGATGTTAATTCATCAATCAAGTACAAGGGAGGAGCGAAAACCCGCAGACACTCGGCCCTCCGTGGAATGAGTTTGACACCTGTGCTGTACACTATGTATTTTTCAGAAATGTTTTATGATGAGTATTTAGGTATTTGACGTTGGTGTCTGTAATTATTCTGGCTGCTTTCGGTGCAATTTCTGATTGTAGCTGCAATGTAAACTATGATTTATACCTGAAATATGCACATTTTTCGAACAAAACATAGATTTATTGAATAACATGTTATAAGACTGTCATCTGCTGAAGTTGTTTGTTGGTTAGTTTGGTTGGTTCTTGGTTAGTTAGGTTGGCTTTGTGCATGCTACCTGTGCTGTGAAAAATGTCTGTCCTTTTTTGTATTTGGTGGTGAGCTAACATAAATATACGTGCTGTTTTCGCTTTAAAACATTTTAAAAATCGGACATGTTGGCTGGATTCACAAGATGTGTACCTTTCATTTGCTGTATTGGACTTGTTAATGTGTGAAAGTTAAATATTTCAAAAAAATATATTTTGAATTTCGCGCCGAAGTGGCTGTTGTCATATTGATCCCGACTTAGGGCTTGCAGCCATAAGAAGTTTTAACCCACTGTTTCCTAGGCTGTCATTGAGAATAAGAATTTATTCTTAACTGACTTGCCTAGTTAAATATTGGAAAAATAAATATGCTTAAGACCACCCTATCTACCTGGAGAGTTTTCATCTGTATTTTTCGTAGCAGTCTACATACCACCACAGACTGATGCTGGCACTAAGACCGCACTGAATGAGCTGTATTCCGCCATAAGCAAACAGGAAAACGCTCACCCAGAGGCGGCGCTCTTAGTAGCCGGGGACTTTAATGCAGGCAAACTTAAATCCGTCTTACCTAACTTCTATCAGCGTGTTAAATGTGCAACCAGAGGGAAAAAACTCTGGACCACCTTTACTCCACACACAGAGACACATACAAAGCTCTCCCTCGCCCTCCATTTAGTAAATCTGACAATAATTCTATCCTCCTGATTCCTGCATACAAGCAAAAATTAAAGCAGGAAGCACCAGTGACTCGATCAATAAAAAAGTGGTCAGATGAAGCAGATGCTAAGCTACAGGACAATTTTGCTAGCACAGACTGGAATATGTTCCGGGATTCCTCCGATGGCATTGAGGAGTACACCACATTAGTCATTGGCTTCATCAATAAGTGCATCGATGATGTCATCCCCACAGTGACCTTACGTACATACCCCAACCAGAAGCCATGGATTACAGGCAACATCCGCACTGAGCTAAAGGCTAGAGCTGCCACTTTCAAGGATTGGGACTCTAACCCGGAAGCTTATAAGACATCCCACTATGCCCTCCGATGAACCATCAAACAGTTAAGGCGTCAATACAGGACTTAGACCAAATCATACTACACAAACTCTGACAGTCGTCAGATGTGGCAGCGCTTGCAAACCATTACAGACTACAAAGGGAAGCACAGCCGAGAGCTGCCCAGTGACACGAGCCTACCAGATGAGCTAAACTACTTCTATGTTCGCTTCGAGGCAAATAACACTGAAACCTGCATGAGAGCACCAGCTGTTCCGGAAGACTGTGATCATGCTCTCTGCAGCCGATGTGAGTAAGACCTTTAATTAAACAGGTCAACATTCACAAGGCCGCAGTGCCAGACGGATTACCAGGACGTGTACTGTGAGCACGCTGACCAACTGGCAAGTGTCTTCACTGACATTTTCAACCTCTCCCTGTCTGAGTCCGTAGTTAAGCAGACCACCATAGTCTCTGTGCCGAAGAACCCCAAGGTAACCTGCCTAAATGACCAACCTGTAGCACTCACATCTGTAGCCATGAAGTGCTTTGAAAGGCTGGTCATGGCTCACATCAACACTATTATCCCAGAAACCCTAGACCCACTCCAATTTGCATACCGCCCCAACAGATCCACAGATGATGCAATCTCTATTGCACTCCACACTGCCCTTTCCCATCTGGACAAAAGGAACACCTATGTGAGAATGCTATTCATTGACTACAGCTAAGCGTTCAACACCATAGTGCCCTCAAAGCTCATCAATAAGCTAAGGACCCTGGGACTAAACACCTCCCTCTGCAACTGGATCCTGGACTTCCTGAAGGGCCGCACCCAGGTGGTAAGGGTAGGTAACAACACACATCTGCCAAGCTGATCCTCACCACAGGGACCCCTCAGGGGTGCGTGCTCAGTCCCCTGCTCCCTGTTCACTCATGACAGCACGGCCAGGCACGACTCCAACACCATCAATAAGTTTGCCGATGACACAACAGTGTTAGGCCTGATCACCGACAACGACGAGACAGCCTATAGAGAGGAGGTCAGAGACCTGGCCGTGTGGTCCCAGGACAACAACCTGTCCCTCAACGTGATCAAGACAAAGGAGATGATTGTGGACTACAGGAAAAAGAGGACCGAGCACGCCCCCATTCTCATCAACCAGGCTCTAGTGGAGCAGGTTGAGAGCTTCAAGTTCCTTGGTGTCCACGTCACTGTTGTGTCTTTGGTAGGTTGGATTAAGTGTTATGACATGCTATTCTATAAAATACTTTCTCCGTAATTAATATTACCTGATTGAACTAATCATGTAAATATAATTAACTAGAGAGGAGGGGCACCACAAAATAATATTCATAGAGCTGTTATCTTCCGAATAAACTCTTAAAGACCTAATAATATTTTACATCAATAGCAGTCAATATTAATCGTCATCTTATTCAGTCTCATCTGAAAGTTGTAAATTCTTGGTTATTTTCACGAACCCTGGCTAACAAGTTGAATCAGCAATACAAAATTGGGTTTAATTATTTATTTACTAAATACCTAACTAATCACACAGAATCACACATACACAATTAAATCATAACTTGATTACAAATTGCCGTCATAAAGGAAAACGTCCCTAGCGGGTGGAACAGATATGACAGCTTGTTACACAAAGGAAAAGGGGCTGGGTTTTAGTGAAAGAGCGGGAGACTGGAACATAGGCGAAGCTGTGCTATCGTAAATACAGTATCTTATGCATTCTAAATTACCGCCCATTTGGAAAAGGAAAATGCAATAAATATTTACTCTGAGCTGCGCTTCAGTAGGTTGGTGGTAGATGGAAGACCGTGTTGCCAAACCGGGTCCTCTGTCCTTTGAAGAATGTCTCTGGTGGTAAATTGGATACGTTGTAGTAACGTCGTTGTGTAGCAGACGGGATACTCTGACTGTCCTTCCTAACCTGCGTTTGTAGCAGCTGTTGCTAACTCAACGCTAGGAGGTATCACTTCTGTAGTGAATACGAGTTCAAAGTTCATACCATTCACAACCAAAGCTCATGCTGATGTTGGCTTAGTTCTGTAGTTATTATCTGAACCATTCTGACATAGGACCGTCGTCCTCATCCTCGGAACAGGAGGTTATATTTTTGTCAATGGCTTATATAGTGGAGGGAGAGGGGTGTGTCTGAAAAGTTTGTAACCCATGTCTCTTCACAGGGGCGGGCCACTGGTTGAGCAGAGGCCCAAACTTATGAAAACCCAAATCTCTCATTTGGAAGCTAAAATTCATTTCATCTCTTCACAAATAATTTCATATTCAAACATTTGAATTAAACAACAATTCCATATGAATCCGATACCTCTGATGTTTAGACTTTCCACAGTAGAGTTTATGTCATTCTATCATTGATTATGAATGTGTCAGAGGGCAACCGAACTGACATAATATACCTTAAGTACCACCGCATGTGTTCAGTTGGTCGGATTACCAGAATATAGTTCATTTCCCCCCACTTATGATGTTCCCAGAACCTCTAGGTTAACCAAAGGGGCTTTCTAATGTCACATCAGTAGAGTAGGGAGAGGAACGGGGGAGAGGGGAAAGAGGTATTTATGACTGTCATAAACCTACCCCCAGGCCAACGTCATGACATCACCAACAAACTAACATGGTCCATGCACAGCTAGACAGTCGTGAAGAGGGCACGACCAAACCTATTCCCCATCAGGAGACTGAAAAGTTTTGTCATGAGTCCTCAGATCCTCAAAAGTTTCTACAGCTGCACCATCGAGAGCATCCTGACTGGTTGCATCACTGCCTGGTATGGCAACTGCTCGGCCTCCGACTTCAAGGCACAACAGAGGGTACGCCAACCAGGACCTCTACAGTATACCAGGTGGTGTCAGAGGAAGGCCCTCTGCAAGTGATATCAGGGCGCCAAGTCTAGGTCCAAGAGGCTTCTGAACAGCGTCTACCCCCAAGCCATAAGACTCCTGAACATCTAATCAAATGGCTACCCAGACTATTTGCATTGACCCCCCCAAGCCTTTTACACTCCTGCTACTCTCTGTTGTTATCATCTATGCATAATCACTCTAACAACTCTCCCTACATGTACATATTACCCTAACTAACCGGTGCCCCCACACATTGACTCTGTACCAGTATATAGTCCTGTATATAGTCTCGCTATTGTTATTTTACTGCTACTCTTTAATTACATGTTACTTTTATTTCTTATTCTTAAATTGCATTATTTTTTAAAACTGCATTGTTGGTTAGAGGCTCGTATGTAAGCATTTCACTGCAAGTTCTACACCTGTTGTATTCAACGCATGTGAATAATACAATTTGATTTGATTTGATATTGACAATGGCCGTCTGAGCTGAAACACTAATACTCTATCTAACATAATCTGGCTATGCTTTACCTACGTAATTACACTCTCAATATGTCCTAGCTAGTAAATGAACATATCGTGAGATAAAGGACCCTGTTAAGAGGCAGGCTGTGGCCACTTTCACCCAGTTCTATTCCTAAGTCAACACAACATACTTCCTCTTCTCAGTTTCTTCATTGGAGATAAGCAGTATAAAAGTGAGAAAGAGAGAGAGCCAGAGATAGAGAGTGACAGAGAGGGAAATAGAGAGAGAGAGAAAGAGAGGAGGGGTGTGGGAGGTTAGAAAGAGAGAAAAAGTATGTCGGGTAAGCCTGAATTTTGGGCCTGATAAAATTTGGGCCTGATAAGATAAAGGCGGAGGACGCTTGTTTACATGAATCCTTGCTGTGGGTTTCATCTGCGATGTGACTGCTCACTTCCCGACCAACCCTTCCAAAGGCTGTAGCTCAGGATGTCGACTGTGGTGTGACTGAGATAATATGGTGCACCTCTGATAATATGGTGCACCCCAGTATCTGTCCTATTATGGTGTCTGTGAGACAGGCTTTTTGGCACTAGAGTCCGCTATCTATCTCTATGGTCCTGTCTGACTCCGAGGCAGATAGAAACATGGTCAAACAAGCCTACAGACAGAGTACTGATGAAAGGCAGACTTCTGGCACATCTAGACAGGACAGAAAGGAGGTGAAGGTTTTGGACGTCATTATGATTTTGTACAGGGCCATTAGTGTCATTTCCCACCCTATCATGACCTCTCACCATTGACGACAACGATAAACAAAGAAATTCTAAGACCTTTACATTACAATCCTGCTCCTTCTTCTATCCACTGGGTAATAACTTTAAAAACTAAATGGAATTTTGTGACTCAGAGGTGTAGAATGTTAGATGCTGAGATATCCAGAGAGGAACTATTATTTCTAACTGAAAGAAGTCCATTTTAAATCAAACTTGGAATGTGTGGATGTGAAAGAGAATGGTGGAAGACACAATTTAACGTCATGGTTTTAACCAACATGAATAGCTACACAAATAAAAAAATGATACATACTTGAAAACTATCTCATCGAATATCACAACAACCTTTAAAAGCCCATAGATACTCTACAGCTATCTCTTCACACAGTCGTGATAGGACTGAATTCATACCTCACCTCAGCTATCTCTTCACACAGTTGTGATAGGACTGAATTCATACCTCACCTCAGCTATCTCTTCACACAGTCGTGATAGGACTGAATTCATACCTCACCTCAGCTATCTCTTCACACAGTCGTGATAGGACTGAATTCATACCTCACCTCAGCTATCTCTTCACACAGTCGTGATAGGACTGAATTCATACCTCACCTCAGCTATCTCTTCACACAGTCGTGATAGGACTGAATTCATACCTCACCTCAGCTCTCTCTTCACACAGTCGTGATAGGACTGAATTCATGCCTCACCTCAACTATCTTTACACAGCTCTTGAATAGGACCAGCTGAACAGCTTCCATGCAAGTACAAATGACTAAATCACCACACGGGTGCTGCTGCAATGTGCTCATAATTGTACTCCTTAGCGCCAATGAAAGAGATTTAAAAAGTTTCTAAAGCACGCTATGTTTGTTAATTAAAACGGCAATCACATTTCTCTCTTAAACTGGCTGCAAAAGGGGCCTCTGCTCAATTCAATCATTAGTCTTTCTATCCCCCTTTCAATACACAAACAAACGAGTGAGGGGGAGGAAATTGTGTAAATCCATGTGCTTGTTGATTGCCTGCTACAGTTGGGATTTTTTTAATTTGGTAAACAGTGGCTTTGGTGCAGCCATTTGAGGTGCTGGGAAGAGGGGAGCAGCGGGCAGGGACGGATTAAAGGCTGTTTCCCTGGTCTCGTGTTGGCACTTGACGTGCACTTCATTTGAAGCTGTAATTAACTTTTGAAATCTCGAGGCATTTCCTACAAGCGTTCTTAGGATTTTGGGCAGATAATGCAGAGTGCATGCTGCTAGGACCAGGGTGCTTAACTAGTATGGAACCCCTTACTATTTACCTATTCCTATAGGGAATTTTCACAACAAGATGGCACCGATGATGGTCGCCCTGTTGCTAGCTCCCAGCCAACTTTCCAGTCTTTTGTTTATTTTAGTGTTATTTTTTACACCTTTGCTTTCTTGGGTACAGGAACAATGGTGGACATCTTGAAGCATGTGGGACATCAGTGGCCAAAAACCCATATTAGCATGGGCAGCACCATTGAGGGCTTCCACCATTTTAATTTAGTCAACTAGGTGGGACTTCCAACTTCATTGGCAGATCCCTCCTAGTGACCCTGTTGTAGTCATGTCCAACTGGGCCATCAGGAGGGATCAGCCAATTGTGAAGAAGAACAAAATGGAGATTGCCTCAACGGCGAGTAATCTATAGAGATTACTCACCGCAGATTGGACTTTCCGGAGCTGATTACCGCTTTTTCCAAAAAGATGCCACCACATGACTCTCCAGAGGGTGGTTCAGTCAGCCCAACACATCACCGGGGGCACACTGACTGCCCTACAGGACATTTAAAGCACTAAGGGTCAAAGGAAGGCCAAGAAAATCATTAAGAACCTACGTCACCTGAGCCATGGACTGTTCACTCAAATCAAATCAAATGTTATTTGTAACATGCTTCGTCAACAACAGGTGTGGTCTAACAGTGAAATGCTTACTTACAGGCCCCTTCCCAACAATGCAGAGAGAAAGAAAATTGAGAAATAATAGAAAAGTAAATCATGTAATAATGCAAATTAATAATTGATACAGAATTGTTTTTACTTTTACCCCTTTTTAATGGTATCCAATTGATAGTGTCGTGGTAATTTGCTGTATTACTAAATGATGAGTTTACAAACCACACACAAGTCAGAGTTATATTTTAAAGTCCACCTTTAATTATATGAGCTTCACCATAGCCCTTTGACTCTCAGATTAATTCAGTGTCTATAAATGAATTCTCTGAGAGTGCTTACAAAATAATTCTTAGTATCTTTTATATCCAAGATACTCCCCTCTCAACTCACATGACGAACCACAGATCTTAGAAACTTAACAAAGAAAGACTTTTACTTGAGGGAGGAGTATCCCATAGCCAGATAGCATTAGCTATAAATTATCGTTCAGTTTGGTCTCTCAGACGAGGTTCTACTTCTCGTTCTTGGTACTTCGTATTACCAAAACATTACCTCATCCAATGGCATATATCAATTGTCAATTCTAGATACTCCCATCTCAATTACACCCCCTCTTCTCCCCACTGCTGGAGAAGCTCACTAAGAGGAGTGAACCTCTAGGTCATATACTATGAAAGATAAGTTCAACATCAGAGGGGTGGTATAATGGTTCCAGACACTGCCATACTCCTCCCCGCCAATGGGAAAAGGAGGGTATGACTGGCATACAGACATAGTGGAGCCCTTCACACGGTTTCACAGATATATTCATTATGAAGACAATGTTCAAACTTGACTTCTCCCTTTCTGATATTCTGCCTATTACCAGACATGTAAAAGACAAACCTGACCTCTCCCTTCTCTGGGCCCCAAGTGACTTTTCCCTAGAGGAGAAAGGAAAATGCAACTGCCAACAGTATAGTCCAAAAGAAGACATTCTAATGACAAGTATAAAGTAAATAAACATCTTATTTATCTATGTTACCTAACTAATTCTGATTCAGCTACGACAGTAGTTACAGTTTTGTCTCAATGCTGAAACTCCCATACGGGCTCGGGAGAGGCGAAGGTCGAGAGCCGTGCATCCTCTGAAACACAACCCACCCAAGCCGCACTGCTTCTTGACACAACGCCCACTTAACCCAGAAGCCAGCCACACCACTGTGTCAGAGAAAACACTGTACACCTGGCGACTGTGTCAGCGTGCATTGCACCCGGCCCACCACAGGAGTCGCTAGAGAGCGATGGGACAAGAACCTCCCTGCCGGCCAAACCCTCCCCTAACCCGGAGGACGCTGGGCCAATTGTGCACTGCCCCATGGGACTCCTGGTCGCAGACGGCTGCGACAGAGTCTGAACTTGAACCAGGATCTCTAGTGGCACAGCTAGCAATGCAGTGCCTTAGACCGCTGCACTTCTCGGGAGGCAATTGAGGTAGATACGTACACTACCATTCAAAGGTTTGGTTTCCCTTAGAAATGTCCTTGTTTTTGAAAGAAAAGCTAATTTTTTTTGTCCATTAAAAGAACACCATATTGATCAGAAATACAGTGTAGACATTGTGAATGTTGTAAATGACTATTGTAGCTGGAAACGGCAGATTTCTAATGAAATATCTACATAGGTATACAGAGGCCCATTATAAGGAACCATCACTCCTATGTTCCAATCGCACGTTGTGTTAGCTAATCCAAGTTTATAATTTTAAAAGGCTAATTGATCATCAGAAAACCCTTTTGCAATTATATTACCACAGCTGAAAACTGTTGTCCTGATTAAAGAAACAATTAAACTGGCCTTCTTTAGACTAGTTGCGTATCTGGAGCATCAGCATTTGTGGGTTCGATTACAGGCTCAAAATGGCCAGAAACAAAGAACTTTCTTCGGAAACTCGTCAGTCTACTCTTGTTCTGAGAAATTAAGGCTATTCCATGTGAGAAATTGCCAAGAAACTGAAGATCTCGTACAATGCTGTGTACGACTCCCTTCACAGAACAGCGCAAACTGGCCCTAACCAGAATAGAAAGAGGAGTGGGAGGCCCCGGTGCACATCTGAGCAAGAGGACAAGTACATTAGAGTGTCTAGTTTGAGAAACAGACACCTCACAAGTCCTCAACTGGCAGCTTCATTAATTAGTACCTGCAAAACACCAGTCTAAACGTCAACAGTGAAGAGGCGACTCCGGGATGCTGGCCTTCTAGGCAGAGTTGCAAAGAAAAAGCCATATCTCAGACTGGCCAATAAAAATAAAATATTAAGATGGGCAAAAGAACACAGACACTGGACAGAGGATCTCTGCCTAAAAGGCCAGCATCCCGGAGTCGCCTGCTCACTGTTGACGTTGAGACTAGTGTTTTGCGGGTACTATTTATTAATGAAGCTGCCAGTCCAAAAAGTTTGTGCAAAAAGGGTGAATGCGGATTGTCCGGGTAGCTATTTGGTTAACTATTTAGCAGTCTTATGGCTTGCGGGTAGAAGCTGTTCAGGGTCCTTTTGGTTTCCAGTCTTGGTGCATCGGTACCGCTTGCCCTGCGGTAGCAGAGAGAACAGTCTATTACTTGGGTGACTGGAGTCTTTGCCACGATTTTTAGGGCCTTGCTCTGACTATGTCTGGTATAGAGATCCTGGATGGCAGGGAAGTCAGTCCCAGTGATGTACTGGGTCGTACGCATTACCCTCTGTAGCGCCTTGAGGTCAGATACCAAGCAGTTGCCATACCAAGCAATTATGCAGCCAGTCAAGATGCTCTCAATGGTGCGGCTGTCAAACTTTTTAAGGCTCTGAGGGCCAATGTGAAATCTTTTCATCCTCTTGAGCCCACCGACTGGTGCAGCTGTAGAACCGTCTGGCAGACGGAGACAGGTGCATCAGGACCAACATCGTGAGACTAAAAAACAGCTTCTATTACCAGGCTGTCAGACTGTTGAACAACTTCTATTGCCAGACCATCAGACTGTTGAACAGCTTCTATCACCAGGCCATCAGACTGGTGAACAGCTTCTATTACCAGACCATCAGACTGTTGAACAGCTTCTATTACCAGACCATCAGACAGTTGAACAGCTTCTATCACCAGGCCATCAGACTGTTGAACAGCTTCTATTACCAGACCATCAGACTGTTGAACAGCTTCTATTACCAGACCATCAGACTGTTGAACAGCTTCTATTACCAGACCATCAGACCATCAAACTGTTGAACAGCTTCTATCACCAGACCATCAGACTGTTGAACAGCTTCTATCACCAGACCATCAGACTGTTGAACAGCTTCTATCACCAGACCATCAGACTGTTGAACAGCTTCTATCACCAGGCCATCATGCTGTTGAACAGCTTCTATTACCAGGCCATCATCAGACTGTTGAACAGCTTCTATTACCAGACCATCAGACTGTGTAACAGCTTCTATCACCAGGCCATCATCATGCTGTTGAACAGCTTCTATTACCAGACCATCAGACTGTTGAACAGCTTCTATTACCAGACCATCAGACTGTTGAACAGCTTCTATCACCAGGCCATCATCATGCTGTTGAACAGCTTCTATTACCAGACCGCCAGACTGTTGAACAGCTTCTATTACCATCAGACTGTTGAACAGCTTCTATCACCAGGCCATCAGACTGTTGAACAGCTTCTATCACCAGGCCATCAGACTGTTGAACAGCTTCTATTACCAGACCGTCACAGTTGAACAGCTGCTATTACCAGACTGTCACTGTTGAACAGCTTCTATTACCAGACCGTCAGACTGTTGAACAGCTTCTATTACCAGACTGTCACTGTTGAACAGCTTATATTACCGGACTGTCACTGTTGAACAGCTTCTATTACCAGACTGTCACTGTTGAACAGCTTCTATTACCAGACTGTCACTGTTGAACAGCTTCTATTACCAGACTGTCACTGTTGAACAGCTTCTATTACCAGACTGTCACTGTTGAACAGCTTCTATTACCAGACCATGATCAGACTGTTTAACAGCTTCTATTACCAGCCCATCAGATTGTTTAACAGTTTATATTATAAGGCCATCATCAGACTGTTGAACGGCCATCACTAGCTGTCTACCAGGTGTTGCACCCTTACACAAAACACACACAAACTTTCACACACACACAGACCTCATACACACACACACACACACACACACGCACACACACACACACACACACACACACACACACACACACACACACACACACACACACACACACACACACACACACACACACACACACACACACACACACACACACACACACACACACACACACACACACACACACACACACACACACACACACACACAGAGCCTGGAGGTGTGTTGGGTCACTGTCCTGTTGAAAAACAAATGCATCGCTGCAGAATGCTGTGGTAGCCATACTGGTTAAGTGTGCCTTGAATTCTAAATCAATCACAGACAGTGTCACCAGCAAAGCACCCCCACACCATAACACCTCCTCCTCATTGCTTTACGGTGGGAAATACATATGTGGAGATCATCCGTTCACCCACACCGTGTCTCACAAAGACACAGAGTTTGGAACCAAAAATGTACAGTTTGTACTACAGACCAAAGACAAATTTCCTCCGACCTAATGTCCATTGCTTGTGTTTCTTGGCCAAAGCAAGTCTCTTCTTCTTCGTCTCTTCCTGTCTGCTTCTCACTATTCTCATAGGGGAGTTTACAACTAGATTTGATTTATGCTCTGATGGCCTCGTACGGTGTTGTCCGTAGTCTCGACCCTCCCACTGGCCTCGATGAGGCTCATCATGGGTTTGGGCTACTATTCCACCCCTTTGTGTCTCGGGACTCTAGACACATGAGATGCTGTCCACCTGCCTCTAGACACCAGACATGCTGTCCGCCTGCCTCTAGACACAAGAGATGCTGTCCGCCTGCCTCTAGACACCAGAGATGCTGTCCACCTGCCTCTAGACATCTGCCTGCTTGACTGGGAGGATATAAAGCAAGCCCTGAACAAAGGTTTACACACACATGCATGCGCGCACGCATACACACGTACGGCTTAAACAATACACACACCAATACACAGACCACATGACAACTATTTCACACAATTTTAGTAAGGATACAGAGGATGAAGACCTCAGCAAAAGGGACACGACTGTTTCTTGAAGACCAGTCAATTACTAGGTAATTACATAGTGAATAGGTTGTGGCTTTTGGTATTCAAATGGTAGTTATCTGATGAGAGAAGGCACTCAATAAGTTATTATGAAAGTGAATGTTAACTAAATTACTCTTTTGAAAATATGTTACATTCTTGTTAATTTCTAAGTGCCATCTCTTTTGAATTAATCACTATCTATATACGTAAGGAATGTATTATTTAACTTGTTATATCTCTGTAATTAATTGTCAAGAGAGAGTGTATAGACCAAAACATCACAAGATATAAGAGAGCAAACCCATTGCCAACATAGAAAAGTAATGTTGCCTTTAGCTAAATCAGGACATGTAAACCACTCAACTAGCCACTCAAATATTCATTACCATGCAATTAATGTTGCAATGCAATATCATATGACTAGAATATGACCATTACATATTACTCTGCCAGAACACGAGCCAGTTCATCCTACAATGAGAACAGATTTTCATAGTCATTGTCACTTCTTACTGATTCGGTTCACACCGAGGCTTGAACCCAGGACCGCTGCCTTGCTAGCACATGTGATGTGCTAGTGTCTTTACCAGTCTGCTCCACGCGAAAAACTAACTATTCGCTGCTGCAAATGGGGACCCTTCAGGCTGAGGAGTAAGTTTCACACATCAATAGCACCACAAGTTATTTAAAATGTGTCTGCATGTGGCTCAATAAATAACTCCACAGGACGTAATATTGTCTTAAAAATACTTTACTCTCCATTACTTTAATCCGTGAACCCCTTACTAACCACTGGCCCCCATAATTACCATTCTCATAGATTATATTTATTATTGAGTCAAAATGTTTCATTATAGCGCCTCAGTCCCTCTCTTCCTCTGTGCCCCATCTCTCTTCCTCCTTGCTGAGGCTCTTAGGGTCCCAGAAAATTTCCTCTGTCTGTCAACGTTTCTCCTTTTTGCAGTGCCGTGATAAGAAAGCTGTGTATTCTCCATACGCTCCATCTCGCCCCTTAGACTCATTACTTAGAAAAGCTGTTAATGTAATTTGAATATTTTTTTTAAACAAGAAAACAGTTCCTCAAATCCAGGGAAGGAACTTTGTGTGGAGTGGAGAAGAAGGAGCAGAGAGAAGGAAAATCTGAGACAAAGGGGAAGTGTGTGTGTGTATGCGTGCGTGCGTGTGTTTCAGAGGAGTGTTATGTAACCTCATATATGATCTGGCCCAGCCATTAACCTGGGATTAGCCTGGCAGATCTAGACGTCAGAGGTCAGAGGGATGGAGAGCCACCCAGCCAACACAAGCTGGTATTACCAACCCTGAAATTGAAACTTAATGGTTCCCTGTAATCCTTATGAAATGGAAATTCCCCCTTGGCTCAAGGATCTTTGTGTGTGAGTGTAGGGAAGAGTGTGTAAGTGAGAGTGCGTGTATGTGTATGTGTGTGTGAGGGTGTTTGTGTGTGCGTGTGTGTGTGTGTGTGTGTGTGTGTGTGCGTGTGTGTGTGTGTGTGTGTGTGTGTCTGTGTGTCTGTGTGTCTGTGCTTGCGTTCATGCTTACGTTTGTGCGTGCGTGAGAGAGAGAGAGAGAGAGAGAGAGAGAGAGAGAGAGAGAGAGAGAGAGAGAGAGAGAGAGAGAGAGTGTGCATGTGTGATGATTAGGTATGTATATGATTAGATGGATGCTGTATCTTATTATGAGTATTTTCCAAGGCTTTTAGAAAGATATCTGTATAGATGAGAGAAGGTGAAGGTAATAACCTATTCCAAAATGATCAGATTTGACATGAGAGACTGGACGCATGAGATTAGAAGTGATTTTGCTGACATTTTAGGAAAGGCACATTATCTTATAATGGCTTATATGCAAATAGTAGGAATACACTACAAACAGACTTTTCCCTCAGAAAGTATTCACAACCCTTGATTTATTCCACATGTTGTTGTGTTACAGCCTGAACTCAAAATGGATTAACTACATTTCTTCTCCCCTAAATACACACAAAACCCCAGAAAAACAAAGTGAAAACATGTTTTCATGCATTTTTACAAATCTATTGAAAATTAAATACAGAAATATTTAATTTACGTACTGTTAGCATTCACACCACGTTGCTATGACACTCCAAATTGTGCACAGGTTCATCCAATTTCCTTTGATCATCCTTGAGATGTCACTACAACTTGATTGGAGTCCATTTGTGGACTGTATAAGGTCCCACAGTTGACAGTGCATGTCAGAGCAGAAACTATACCATGAAGTCCAAGGAACTGTCCCGTAGATCTCTGAGATAGAATTGTGACGATGCACATATCTGGGGAAGGGTATATAACAATTTCGAGAGTTTTGAAAGTTTCCAAGAGTACAGTGGTTTCCATCACTGGGAAATTGAAAACATATGGCACTACCAAGACTCTGCATAGAGCTGGCCGTCCGACCAAACTGAGAAACTGGGCAAGAAGGACCTTGATCAGGGAGGTGACCAAGAACCCAATGACCTCTCTGACAGAACTACCTTGGCCGAGATGGGAGAACCTTACAGAAAGACAACAGTCTCTATAGCATTTCACCAATCTGGGCTTTATGGGAGAGTGGCCAGACAGAAGCCACTCCTGAGAAAAAAGCACATGACAGCACTCCTCCAAGACTACTTAAAGCTGTAATTTCCGCCAAAGGTGCTTCTATAAAGTGGAATATTATTTTATGTTTGTGCATGTGCACCACGTAGTCACGTTTCGTTGTTTGTTTATTGTTTTGTTTTGCTAAAGCTCCAATTGATAATAAAGATGTGGAACTCTACGTCCGCTGCACCTTGGTCCAGTTCTTACGACAACCGTGACAAACAGTCTTGAAGGTGTTCCACATCTGCTGAGCACTTGTTAGCTGCTTTTCCTTCACTCTGCGATCCGATTCATCCCAAACCATCTCAATTTGGTTTGTGGAGGATTGTGGCGCCCAGGTCATCTGATGCAGCACTCCATCACTCTCCTTCTTGGTAAATAAGCCCTTACACCGCCTGGAGGTGTGTTGGGTCATTTTCCTGTTGAAAAACAAATGATCGTCCCACTAAGCCCAAACCAGAAATGGGTGGTGTGTCGCTGCAGAATGCTGTGGTAGCTATGCTGGTTAAGTGTGCCTTGAATTCTAAATCAATCACAGACTGTGCCACCAGCAAAGCACCCCACACCATATCATCTCCTCCTCCATGCTTTATGGTTTGAAATACACATGCAGAGATCATCCGTTCACCCACACCGCATCTCACAAAGTCACGGAGGTTGGAACCAAAAATCTCAAATTTAGACTCCAGATTTAGCAAGCTAGCTAATGCAGGACATCAACACAAGCAGACCAGAAACAGACACATTTTTCTGAAAATGATGTCTTGCCTAGGAAGTGATTTGATTGGTGTGAAGCCAAATCCAACTATTCTCCCTTGGGGGGGGGGGGCGTTTTGCTGCACCAAGACAACCCACAGTTGAGCTCAGCTCAACGCTGATTGGCTAATCCTTTTAGATTTTTTTTAAGGGAGGCCAAATGCTTCCTGGCATCAATCAATCAAATCCTACGGCAGCAACATGTTATATTATTTTGGTCCAGACAGCATCAGAAACATGGACTACACATACTGAAATAGAGGGGCACTGTTTTCATCAGATTTGCCACCAATGCTCACATCACTGCACTCTATACTCCTCTGTAAACTGGTCATCTCTGTATACCCGTTGCAAGACCCACTGGTTGATGCTTATTTATAAAACCCTCTTTGGCCTCACTCCCCCTATCTGAGATACCTACTGCAGTCCTAATCCTCGACATACAACACCCGTTCTGCCAGTCACATTCTGTTAAAGGTCCCAAAGCACACACATCCCTGGGTCGCTCCTCTTTTCAGTTCACTGCAGCTAGCGACTGGAACAAGCTGCAAAAACCACTCAAACTGGACAGTTTTATCTTCATCTCGTCATTCAAAGACACAATCATGGATGCTCTTACTGATGGTTGTGGCTGCTTCGCGTGATCTATTGTTGTGTCTACCTTCTTGACCTTTGTGATGTTGTCTGTTACCAGTAATGATTGTACCATGTTTTGTGCTGCGACCATGTTGTGCTGCTGCCATGTTGTGTTGTTACCATGTAGTTGTCATGTGTTGCTGCCATGCTATGTTGCTGCCTTAGGTCTCTCTTTATGTAGTGTTGTGGTGTCTCTCTTGTCGTGATGTGTGTTTTGTCCTATATTTTTATATAATTTTATATTTTTAATCCCAGCCCCCGTCCCCGCATGAGGCCTTTTGCTTTTTGGTAGACCGTCATTGTAATTAAGAATTTGTTCTTAACTGACTTGCCTAGTTAAATAAAGGTTCCATTAAAATTAAACTTAAATTCCCTCGCTTTGATGCTTTCTTCGCTGAGATTCAGCCACTTGCAAATGGATGGAAAGATATGAACACACAGAGAGATGAAAGAGAAATTATTTTTAAAAGTATTTATTTATTGGTCAATTATTTGGCATCCATTAATACAGGCCACTGATTCAGGCCGTAACACAACAAAATGTGAAATAAGTCAAGGGGTATGATTACTTTCTGAAGGCACTGGATGTGCAAGAAATTGAGTTGTGCAGAGAGTTTAGAATTTGTTTGATGTGCGGAGATGTGAATGTCGTGGGGAGTTTGGAGGAAGGAGTTTGAAGGAAGGAGTTTGAAGGAAGGAGTTTGGAGGAAGGAGTTTGGAGGAAGGAGTTTGGAGGAAGGAGTTTGAAGGAAGGAGTTTGGAGGAAGGAGTTTGGAGGAAGGAGTTTGAAGGAAGGAGTTTGGAGGAAGGAGTTTGAAAGAAGGAGTTTGGAGGAAGGAGTTTGGAGGAAGGAGTTTGAAGGAAGGAGTTTGGAGGAAGGAGTTTGAAGGAAGGAGTTTGGAGGAAGGAGTTTGAAGGAAGGAGTTTGGAGGAAGGAGTTTGAAGGAAGGAGTTTGAAGGAAGGAGTTTGAAGGAAGGAGTTTGGAGGAAGGAGTTTGGAGGAAGGAGTTTGAAGGAAGGAGTTTGAAGGAAGGAGTTTGGAGGAAGGAGTTTGGAGGAAGGAGTTTGAAGGAAGGAGTTTGGAGGAAGGAGTTTGGAGGAAGGAGTTTGAAGGAAGGAGTTTGGAGGAAGGAGTTTGAAGGAAGGAGTTTGGAGGAAGGAGTTTGGAGGAAGTAGTTTGAAGGAAGGAGTTTGGAGGAAGGAGTTTGAAGGAAGGAGTTTGGAGGAAGGAGTTTGAAGGAAGGAGTTTGAAGGAAGGAGTTTGGAGGAAGGAGTTTGGAGGAAGGAGTTTGGAGGAAGGAGTTTGAAGGAAGGAGTTTGGAGGAAGGAGTTCGAAGGAAGGAGTTTGGAGGAAGGAGTTTGGAGGAAGGAGTTTGACGGAAGGAGTTTGGAGGAAGGAGTTTGAAGGAAGGAGTTTGAAGGAAGGAGTTTGGAGGAAGGAGTTTGAAGGAAGGAGTTTGGAGGAAGGAGTTTGAAGGAAGGAGTTTGGAGGAAGGAGTTTGAAGGAAGGAGTTTGGAGGAAGGAGTTTGAAGGAAGGAGTTTGGAGGAAGGAGTTTGAAGGAAGGAGTTTGAAGGAAGGAGTTTGAAGGAAGGAGTTTGGAGGAAGGAGTTTGAAGGAAGGAGTTTGGAGGAAGGAGTTTGAAGGTGGCAGAATTTGTTTTATGAGGGTAATTGACGCTGTGCTGCAGAAGAAGAGGGGCAAAGCAGGCATGAAATTGCACTGGGGATCAGATCCGTATCGGAGCGTGTGGGAGAGTGGGGGAGAGCCTGGCAGGCCGGGGTGGCTGGATTAGGGCTCCGCTCAGCACTGAGGTACAGTTAAGAGCCTATTTTATTCTCTAGTAACCCAATCGATGGAAGGGCCCTGTATCCTATTAGAGTCAAGTTTGAGGAGAAGGCGCAGTGCTGTTGGAGAAAGACAATAAAGACATTCATATGTTCATTAGAGCGGACTATGGATCTGTGGTGACAGAGGGAGGCTGCTGGGGAGGAAGAGAAAGATGGAGAGGACGGAAAAGGAAGAAGATTGATGGAGAGAAGGGGGAAGAGGAAGAGAGAGATGGGGTAAAGGAGAAAGAGGAAGATGGAGATGAGGGGGAAGAGGAAGAGAGAGATGGAGTAAAGGAGGAAGAGGAAGATAGAGAGGAGGGAAGAATAACAAAAGAGAGTGGTAAACTGGGAAAAGGTGTCATAGGAAGTCACATCGCCTCATAAAAGCCTGATTGACCTGCTGTTTTCTGAAAAATTATACATAAATAGATAAATGGTGTTCGTAGATGAAATACCCCATGAGGCTGTCAGGCTTCATGATCAGAATGTAAAAAGTTGACAACACAGAGATGACTATCTGCTGCAGGTTTATGAACAAAGAGCTCATCATGATCTGAATGCTCAGTGTGTTTGGTTTCATTGTGACTGTGGGTGTATTATTGCAGGCCGGATGGTGTTAGCAAGCGAGTAGACCATAGAGGGTACACCTCATCAGGATTCTGTGGCTGTCCATCTCTGAATAAGAGGGGGGAATTGGGTGTCAATCCCTAATTAATTAACTCTGCTCCTCACCCTGGTCGGGGGTGTGTGATCAATAGATATTGTGGAATTTGCTTCAGATGGAAGCCATTCAGATTTATCTGCTAATATCCTGCGTGATAGCCAATGCTAGACTGGAGATGACAGTGGGCTCAAAGCCCATTAACTCCTTATTTACATTACATTCTGCCGTTGCCACAGTCAGTCGGATGCGAATTGGCTGCGTCATTTCCTGTCACAAACTTGGTTACCTCCTGTTGTTTCCAAAGTTTTTCTTTCATTTTTTTTTTTTTCCAACTGTTTGTGTCAATACCTGCTGCCAACTAGCTAGCTAGCAATGGAGCCCACTTCGCCTGGAATGGCCAACAAACGTTTCAAGCACTGTAGAAGCTGTGTTTATTAAGCTCTTGTCTGGGACAATATTGACAATCCGGAGTTCCAATGCAGCAATTATTTGCTAGTGGAGGATTAGAGGAATGAGGGGAATATGCTTAGCAAAGAAATCTCAATTCTGCACAAATTTATGTGGAAAACGCAAATTGGAACTTTCTCGTTCTCAACTCCTTTGGCTGGATGCCGCTCAGGCCTGATGGATGTTTACACGCCTTGTCATCTGTCCCTATCGGAATGGCCTGTGCTACCTGGAACTTGCCTGCCCAGGAAGTCGTCTCCATCTGCTTCTTCTCCTCCATCCTGTAATGAAGTAGACGGAGAACAGACTGTTCCAATCAGCGCTGATCCCATGTCACAAGTTGTGGAAACCCGAAGGCAGCGGCATGCTGCTAAGTGGACAGGAGGGACTGCAAGAAGTTCAGAGCAGATCGACATAAGGAATAGCTTCAATGCACTGGTGCCTGATCTACCTCCGCCTCATGACTGGGATTGCCTGTGTCTGCAATGACGGTGCTGACTCCAACTACGCTGACTCCAGCAGCGTCTTCGTCATCGAGTTCGGCTCCTTTCCCTCTCTCTGGATCTGACGGGGCACTGCCTGCTGTGCGAGGTCTGGACCTATCGCCTGGCGTATGCTATCATGCTTCTCGTGGACCCGTGAAAGGTTCAACAAAATGTGTGAAGTGTAGGATTGGGGCCCTCTGCCCTCCCTAAATCATGCCATTGAATGTTTCAGCAGACTTTTAGCCCTCCATAACTGGCTACGAGACTATTGCAGTTCTGTGGGTTTAACATTTATTGACAATTTTGATACCTTTTGGAAACAAAGCTTGTTTTATAAGGAGGTTGGGATCCACCCAAATCATTTGGGTTCCTGGATCCTTTCATAGCATTATAAGGCTGCGTTGAGACAATTACTTATCAATGACCCAAGCCCAGGTCAGTTAATCCCTACTAGTGTGTCGCTGAGTTGTTATAATTCTTCAGCAAATGTACATTATCCCAGGTGCGTTGGAAGACACAATGTAAGTAACCTAATTTATGTCCCTCTAACTTCCCTGAATGCTTCTGCTGATCCCAAGCTATTGTATGCAGTAATCATGTGCCTATAAACTAGAGTTATACTGTTAGCACTGAGGTGGTGTGCCCTAGTAAGAAGTCCACTGTGTGCAGCTCACCCTGCCCTATCATAAATGAATGAGCATGTATACTTCTGCTAAGCTTCCCAGTAAAGCATTGAAAACAATCAAGCATCCCCAAAAAGTGCTAAAATAGCCCATGTTAACATGAAGTCAATAACTTGCCAGTAACAGATGACATTCATATTCTGACTATATCTCTGAAACTCACTTACCTAATACCTTTGATGATACAGTGGTAGCAATACATGATTATAACATCTACAGAAAAGACAGAAATGCCAACAGGGATGGTGTTGCAGTCTATATTAAGAATCACATTCCTGTAAAATATAGAGAGGTTCTCATGTTAAATACTGTTGAAGTAATATGGCTACAGGTTAATCTGCCTCACCTAAAGCCCATTCTTGTGAGAAACTGCTGTAGACCACTAAGTGCTAACAGTCAGCATCTGGATAATATGTGTGAAATGCCTCACAATGTATTGACTGGCTTTCATCAAGCTGCCCACTCAAGAAAAGCTTCAAACTGTAACCAGTGCCTGCAAACCTGGATCAGGTTATCAGTCAACTTACCAGGGTAGTTACAAACAGCACAGGAATGAAATCATCAACATGTATTGATCACATCTTTACTAATGCTGCAGAAATTTGCTTTAAAGCAGTATACATATCCATTGGATGCAGTGATCACAATATAGTAGCCATATCTATGAAAACAAAAGTTCCAAAGTCTGGGCCTAATATAGTACAAGAGGTCTTATACTATACGTTTTGTAGTGATTCTTATGTTGATGATGTAAAGAATATTTGCTGGTCTGTGGTGTGTAATGAGGAGCAACCAGATGCTGCACTTGACACATTTATGAAATTGCTTATTCCAGTAACTAATAATCATGCACCTATTAAGAAACAGACTGTAAAAACTGATAAATCCCCTTGGATTGATGAGGAATTGAAAAATGGTATGTTTGAGAGGGATGAGGCAAAAGGTATGGCAAATAAGTCTGGCAGCACAACCGATTGGCAAACATCCTGCAAATTGAGAAATTATATGACTAAACTGAATAACAAGAAGAAGAAACTATACTATGAAACAAAGATAAATAATATAAAGAATAGTAGTAAAAATCTTAAATGAAATTTTGGGCAAAAAGGCAAACTCTGCTCCATCATTCATTGAATCAGATGGCTCATTCTTCATCATTTACATTTACAATTAAGTCCTTTAGCAGACGCTCTTATCCAGAGCGACTTACAAACCCCACTGATATTGCCAACTACTTTAATAATTTTTTTCATTGACAAGATTAGCAAACTTAGGTATGATATGCCAGCAACAAACGATGATACTACACATCCAAGTATATCAGACCAAATTATGAAAGACAAGCATTTTAGTTTTGAATTCTGTAAAGTGAGTGTGGAAGAGGTGAAAAAATTGTTGTTGTCTATCAACAATAACAGGCCAACGCGGTTTGACAACGTGAATGGAAAATGACTGAAAATAGTGGACGATGTTGCCACCCCTATTTGCCATATCTTCAATTTTAGCCTACTAGAAAGTTTATGACCTCAGGCCTGGAGGGAAGTAAAAGTCATTCCGCTACCTAAGAATAGTAACACCCTATTTACGACAGACTTTCAGAACGCTTATGGGGAAGGTCATTCAACAAGCACAGAACTTACACAAATTAAATTGATGATTAAAAGATTGTGGGGGCTGTTTTGTTAGACTTTTGACATTATCGATCATAGTCTGCTGCTGGAAAAACGTATATGTTATGGCTTTACAGCCCCTGCTATACTGTGGATAAAGAGTTACCTGTCTAACAGAACATAGAGGGTGTTCTTTAATGGAAGCCTCGCCAACATAATCAAAGTAGAATCAGGAATTTCCCAGGGCAGCTGTCTAGGCCCCTGACTTTTTCAAGCTTTACTAAATACATGCCACTAGCTTTGAGTAAAGCCAGTGTGTCTATGTATGCGGATGACTCAACACTGTACATGTCAGCTACAATAGTGATTGAAATGATTGCAACACTTAACAAAGAGCTGCAGTTACCTTCAGAATGGGTGGCAAAGAATAAGTTATTCCTTAATATTTCAAAAACTAAAAGCATTGTATTTGGGACAAATAATTACTAAACCTAACCTCAACTTGTAATGAATAATGTGGAAATTGAGCAAGTTGAGGTGACTAAAATGCTTGGAGTAACCCTGGATTGTAAACTGTCATGGTCAAAACATATTGATACAACAGTAGCTAAAATGGGGAGAAGTCTGTCCATAAAAAGCGCTGCTCTGCCTTATTAACAGCACAGTCAAAATCACAGGTCCTAGTTTTGTTGCACCTGGACTAATGCTCAGAACAGGGCAGCACAGCTGGCCCTTGGAAGTACACAGAGAGCTAACATTAATATTATGCAGGGTTGGGTAAGTTACTTCGGGATATTCTGTCATGGATGTCGTAAGAACGGGACCATGTGGTGCACATGCACAAACACAAAACAATATCCCACAAACACAGGTGGGAAAAATAGCTACTTAAATATGATCCCCAATTAGAGACAACGATTACCAGCTGCCTCTAATTGGGAATCATACAAAACACCAACATAGAAAATAATAAACTAGAATACCCCCTAGTCACGCCCTGACCTACTACACCATAGAGAAACAAGGGCTCTCTATGGTCAGGGCGTGACAGTACCCCCGCCCCCTTGTGTTTGTGCATGTGCACCACGTGCACCACCCTCCTCTGGTCATCCTGGGATCGGTCGGACGGTGCGCTGTCTTAGTGGGAGGTACTGGTGGCCCACTTTAGAAAGAGACGTACGGGTTTATGTTTCCTCCTGCTCAGTGTGCGCCCAGTGCAAGGCTCCTAGACACCTGCCCAGAGATAAGTTACAACCCTTACCCGTTCTACAACGGCTGTGGCCGCACCTGTCGGTGGATTTCCTAACCGATCTTCCACCTTCACAGGATAACACCACGATCCTGGTCGTTGTGGATCATTTTTCTAAGTCCTGTCGTCTCCTCCCTTTGCCCGGTCTCCCTACGGCTCTACAAACTGCAGAGGCCCTGTTTACACACGTCTTCCGGCACTACGGGGTGCCTGAGGATATAGTGTCTGATCGGGGTCCCCAATTTACGTTGAGGGTCTGGAAGGCGTTCATGGAATGTCTGGGGGTCTCGGTCAGCCTTACCTCAGGTTTTCACCCCGGAAGTAACACGCAGGTAGAGAGAGTTAACCAGGATGTGGGTAGGTTTCTGAGGTTTGTTTGCCGGGACCGGCCGCTGGAGTGGGCGGCTTCGTGCCCTGGGCAGAGAAGGCCCAGAACTCGCTCCGCCACTCCTCCACTAACCTTTCTCCATTTCAGTGTGTATTGGGGTATCAGCCGGTTCTGGCTCCATGGCATCCGAGTCAGACAGAGGCTCCTGTGGTGGACGACTGGTTCCAGCGCGTGTAGGAAACATGGAACGCCGCCCACGTCCACCTTCAGCGCGCTGTTCTTTCTGGCGCAGACCATCACCGCAGTGAGGCGTGTTCGCACCGGGGGACATGGTCTGGCTCTCGACCTGAAACCTGCCTGCCCGGCCGGAAGCTGGGTCCGCGGTTTGTGGGGCCATTTAAAGTTCTGAGGAGAGTGAACGAGGTATGTTATAGGCTACAGCTTCCCCCCAATTACCGTATTAACCCCTCGTTCCATGTGTCTCTCCTCAGGCCGGTGGTGGCTGGCCCGCTCCAAGAGGCTGCGGTGCGGGTGGTTCCCCCGTCCCCTCTGGATATTGAGGGGGTCCCGTCGTACTCCGTTCGATCCATCCTGGATTCGAGATGTCGGGTGAGGGGCCTTCAGTACCTCGTGGACTGAGAGGGGTACAGTCCGGAGGAGAGATGCTGGGTTCCGGTGGAGGACGTGTTAGATCCTTCCCTGCTACGAGAGTTCCTCCATCTCCAACTGGATCGCCCTGCGCCTCGTTCTCCGGGTCATCCCCGAGGCCGGTGTCGACGTGCTGCTGGAGCCGGGCATCAGGGGGGGTACTGTCACGACTTCTGCCGAAGTCGATGCCTCTCCTTGTTCGGGCGGTACTCGGCGATCTACGTCACCGGTCTTCTAGCCATCATTGATCTATGTTTCATTTTCCATTGGTTTTGTCTGGTCTTCTTACACACCTGGTTCCAATCCCATTCATTAATTGTTGTGTATTTAACCCTCTGTTTCCCCTCATGTCCCTGACAGAGATTGTTTATTGTTATGTTCATGTTCTATGGATTGGTGTGCGACGGGTTCTTTTACCCACATTTATTTTATTATGGACTTTGGTTTTGGAGTTTATGTTTTAAGTTATTAAAATACTCCATTTATACCAAGTTTAATTCTCCTGCGCTTGACTTCCCTGCCACCTACATACACGACGTGACACTCATAGAGGATCTAGATACTTTTTCTAACCTCTGTGGATTAAAACCAAATTATGATAAGTGTACAATATTAAATATTGGACCACAAAAATTTACAACTTTTACATTACAGTGTAGTTTACCAATAAAATGGTCTGACAGGGATGTGGACATACTCGGTACACATATCCCGACAGAAATAAATTATCTCACTCCAATACATTTTAATAAAAAGTTTTAGATAAGTTATAGATAAGATCTTGCTACCATGGAAAGGAAAATACCTGTCTATTTGTGGAAAAATCACCCTGATTTAACTCTTTAGTCATATCACAGTTTACCTATTTGCTTATGGTTTTGCCTACACCCAGTGACCTGTTTTTTAAATTATATTAGCAAAAAATATTCCATTTGATTTGGAATGGCAAGCCAGACAAAATTAAAAGGGCCTATTTAAATAATGAATATGAATTCGGGGGGCAGAAATGATTAAATATTAAAGCATTAGACCTCTCTATAAAGAGATCATTCATACAAACGTTATACTTAAATCAGAAATGGTTCTCTAGAAAGTTTGTAAGAATGTCTTTCGGTTATTTGAAAACGAAATCATCTCCAAAATATTATTTTTTAAACAAGCCATATAAAGTTGTTTGCAATTTCTGTTTAATCCACCAGAAAATACAGAACAAATAATACATCAAATATACTAATTGATATTTTTTATTTATTTTCGATAACATTTAAAAAAAGGTATAATCTTTGTAATTCATATCATAAATAGGACTGGTGGTGTTATGTCACACTTGCAGCTAACACAAACATATGGAAATCTGTGCTCTACCCAAAATTACAACCAATTAATTGTAGCATTACTTCAAAAATGGAAGAGCTAAGTGGAAGGGGGAAAAGTAAGGAACTTGTCTGTTCGCCTTGCATTAAAGACCAACATTGGTTAAAGAAAATTGTGATAAATAAAAATATATACAAGTTTCATTTAAGAACCAAAAAATGGACAGCTATTCCATATAAATTGCAAAATAGTTGGGAAGAGATTTTCAATGGCACATGTTTTATGAATTGACATGCAAATGACGCCGGATTTAAAACATAGAATTTTTCAATTAAAATGATTATACAAAATTCTTGTAACCAATAGAATGTTATATATATATGAGGAACACAACCTTCCCAGCTCTGCAGATTTTGCTGTGAGGAGGCAGAGTCATTAGATCATTTATTTTGGTGCTGTCCGTATGTAGCTCGTTTTTGGTCACAGGTCCCGGAATGGCTGAAGAATTGCAACATTTACCTGGCACTAACACTGCAGATAGCAATACTGGGTAATTTGAAAAGTCATAGTCAATCGATGAATAATATAATAATTATTTTTTGCAAAAATGTTTATCTTTAATTTACAATCTGTAGAAAGTATGAGAATCCAACCAATTCAAATTAACCCAGCATGTGTTCTGTCCAATACTTACCAAGCGCTGGGTTACCAAAGAACCCAATTGGGTGGTTTTTGACTCAGCATTTTTTAGAATGTATACAGGCCCTACATTATCTCTTTTAATACAATGATGTTTATTTTAATAGCAGTCATGCCAACTATTAATATTACCCTATCAGTCTTAGAGTGCAGGATGAGTTCTCTTATGGTTCCTTTGAGCTTTGCTCCCGCCCCCAAATATAACCTGTGGGAGTCACTTCACTGCTGTCCTGGGCACAGCTTTAGGTGGTTCAGACAGGGGGCTCTGTGATAAGCTCTCTGCTTCCAATCACAGTTTTGGCGAATATAATCAAAGCATCTTAGGTGGGATTTGAGCTGTTTCTTTGTTTATGCTCTATTGCTCGATTTCAGAGGCAGGATTGTTTCTGGTTGTTGCGGATGAGGTTTTCCTGACGATATCTCTGCGCTGATCAGAGGGAGATGATTAGAAGCGCTGGCCTGGGATACAGAGTCGGCACACTAATTCATCCAAGTGAGAAGGATACACACGCTCAGGAGGAGGCTTGCTCAGGGATAACACACTGACTGACTGACTGATGTAACCCAACAATCACCTTCTTCTCATTGTTGGGGAATGGTGGTTTGAAACGATCACCTCAGACACTACAGTCTGTCAGAACCTGTGGATTCATCTTCATCGAGATGCTTTTTACATTTTATTTATTTAACCTTTAATTAACCAGGAAGGGCTCATTGAGATTTAAAATCTCTTTTTCAAGAGCCAAGATAGGCAGCACCAAGTCATTACAAAAATTACAGACAAACAACATGAAAAACTACAAGTAGTCTAGTAAAAACCATAGAATTCACAAGAGTATAACGAAAATCAAAAACAGCAAATTAAAAACATTGACAGGTCAGGGAATCAGTCTCAAGATCATTCATCAGTGATTTAAAAATACCAATCGGTACAAGTTCTTCCAGTTTAAAAGTATTTTTTAAGGTGTTCCAAGACGATGGCGCAGAGTACATAAAAGCCCTTTCACCAAATTCAGTTCGGTCATTTGGAACAGTTAGCAGGATAAAGTCCAGCGAACGAAGAGAGTACTGTTACGTTCCCCAGTTTCTGTTTTGTATTTGAGTGTGTGCGTTTCAGGAGATGGCTTCCTGGAAGCCTCCCCAACCAGCTGATTGGTCGACCCCAGGCTAATTGATGATTGGAGCTGACCCCGCCCCCTCGTCAAGTAGCAGTTGACTCTAATCACCATTGCCACCTGAAGATATAAAAGCCAGTGTTCTGTTCAGAAGAAAGGAGATTAGAGGGAGATTGAATGTTTTGGAGAAATCATTAGAGAGAGATGATAGGCAGGCTGAGATTCTTGCTGGAGAATTAGATTGTGATATAGTGTTGGTTGTTTAACAGAAAGTGTGGTATGTAATGTGTTAGTTGTTGTTGGTAGCAGCTTTGATATGTTCTGTGTTTGTTGCTTTGTCAAAGCTTCTTTAGTGGCCTGAGTTAGTTTACTCAGTTTTGTTGTAAAGTGTTTGTGAAATTGTTAATAATTATTCTGTTTCATTTATTCCCAGGGGGGAAGGAGAAGGCACTTTGGGAGTGCTTAGGCAAGAGGACCGCGGGCATACATATACCTGTAGTATATTCACTGTCTAGGCACACTAGGTAAGACCTGGGTGGACCACCCCCTGTATTTTGGTTAGAGCACCAGGTGGTGCAAAGTTAGGTAAGTTAAGTGGGTAGGCAGGTTAGATAGGAGAGGGGGAGCTTTGATATTTACTTTCTTTCCTTTGGTTCCGTCCAGCCCCTTTTCCCCATATTACCGTGTAGGAAATAAATCCTAGTAATGGTAAATTCTGCCTTAGTCGTCCTTTCTCACACCTACGGTCCATACCTCTTTCGCTTCACGTTGAGTTGCAGCAGGGAGTTGCGTTCCCTCTTTATAGAGGCGTGCGTAACAAGTACCCACCACATTTCTGAACAATAAAAATGGCCAAATAAAAAGGTAGTAAACCCACAATGGCTTTATAAATAAAAGTATACCAGTGACTGAGTCTACGAGTGACTAGAGAAGGCCAGCCAACCCTGGTATACAAAGTGCAGTGGTGCGTAAAGGTTTTGCAGTTTAAAATAAATCTCAAAGTGCCATGGTAAAGGGTGTCAATTGATCTCAAACACTGAGCAGAAGCATTCATAAATATTATATCCCCATAGTCTAGTAAAGGCATAAATGTAGCTGATACTAGCTTCCTTCTGGCTTCAAAAGAAAAACAGGCCTTATTCCAAAAATAAAATCCCAATTTCAGCTCAAATTTTTTTGTAAATTGTTGAATATGCAATTTAAAAGAGAACATTATCAATTAAAATTCCAAGATATTTATATTAGGTTACAACCTCAATCTCCTTGCCCTGACAGGTAGTAATAGGTGAAAGGTTCAGAGGTCTATTTCTTGCTTTAGAAAACACCATTAGTTTAGTTTTGTCAGTATTGAGGATAAGCTTCAATTGACACAAGGTATGTTGAACAGTATAAAAAGCAGTTTGCAAGTTCTGGAAAGATTTTGTAAGAGACGAGGCATAACAGTAAATAACAGTATCATCAGCATAATAATGAAGTTGCACATTTTGGACATTGTTGTCTAAATCATTAAATAATTACTGGATAAGAGAGGACCAAGTACAGAGCCTTGGGGCACACCATTAAAGACAGACAATTTAACAGACATAAGCCCATCAAATTGAGTGCACTGAGTTCTATCAGAGAGATAGTTAGCAAACCATGCAACTGCATGCTCTGAAAGACCTACACTCGACAATCTCTGCCTTAGTATAGCATGATCAACTGTATCAAAATCCTTAGAGATATCAATAAAAAGTGAGACACAGTGCTGTTTTTTTATCAAGGGCTTCAGTGATATCATTTAAAACCTTCATGGCTGCTGTAATTGTGCTATGCTTCTTCCTGAAGCCCGATTGGTACATTGATAAAATAGAGTTAGTAAATAAAAACTATTTTAGCTGTTCACTCACAAGGGTTTCAAGTATTTTCACCAGGGGTGACAGCTTTGAGATTGGCCTATAATTATTTAAAAGAGTTGGATCTCCACCTTTTAAAAGTGGGAGAACAAATGCTGATTTCCAGATTTTCGGAATTTCATTACATTCCAGGGTTAGATTGAACAGATGTGTAAGTGGTTCAGCTATGAAATCAGCTGGGATCCAAAAGATCAGGACCTGCAGGCTTTATCTGATATAAGGATTTCAGGGCTTTATGTACCACCTGCACTGAGAATGGCAAAAAGCTAAAAGTTTGACCAGCTCTCACTGGTTCATCCACACAGGATTGTACAGAGACAGAGGAGACTGGTTCATCCACACAGGGTTGTACAGAGACAGAGGACACTGGTTCATCCACACAGGGTTGTACAGAGACAGAGGACACTGAATCGAACATCCTACCAGATGATACAAAGTGCTCATTGAAACAATTCAGCATTTCAGTTTTGTCATATACAGCAACAGAGTCCTTCAAAACACATGACGGTAATTCATTAACATTACTGTTACCAGACATAGACTTAATAGCCTTCCAAAACTTTCTAGGTTCATTCAGGTTATCAGTGTAATTTAATGTTTAATGTCACTTCAGAGGGGCTGTTTGACAATGAGATACAACAGGCATAATAAACATGTTAACCCACATTTAGTCTTATTTGCATGTGATTTATTGTGCACAGTGGGTATACACACAGTGTGGGAACGTGTTTATAATACAACAGTTGCAGGTTTATGTGTGCATATGTTTGTGTTCAACACTGGAGGAGATTGTATTTTAGATTGGACGTATTAAGATTACGCTTAATAGTGTTCATACATAATACATGTACTGTATGTCTGACAGCACATAGTACTGGAGTACACACGCACACACACACACGCACACGCACACACACACACACACACGCAAACAAACACGCACGCACGCACGCACGCACGCAAACACACACACACACACGCGCGCACACACGCACACACATACACACACACACACACGCACACACACACACACACGCGCACGCACGCACGCACGCACGCACGCACGCAAACACACACACACACACACACACACACACACACACACACACACACACACACACAAGCACACACACACGCACGCACGCAAACACACACACACACACACACGCACACACATACACACACATACACACACACACATACAGACACGCAAACACATTTTAATCCGCTTTTGATTCAGGTCTTAATCTCGTCTCTGCCTCTATACTGTGATGTCCCGCCTCCCACCCAGTTTAGTAGTATACAGTACACCAGGCTACGATTGGCCAGTTAAGATTAACAAGACATTTGGCTGGCTGAGGCTTGACATCTCTGCGTTAAAGGTTGGGCTGCATGATGGTGGGGGAAATCAGAACTTGATTTTTTCCCCAAAAATGTAAATGCCTGTTTGTCATTAGATAAACAGGGAGCATTGCTAGTGTGCATGCGTGCTGGTGCAGATGTCTTCATTATAGGCCCATTAGTTTCATTGCAATAAGCATTGAATACTCATATACAGTACATACACAGTATCTCAGCCCTGCAGTCCACACATAGCTGTCTATAGGCAGTAGGAGGCAACCAGGCCAGTGAAAACACCACTTGGGTTGTGTTATATTTTATAGCTCCATTTGACCAGCAGACACTGTCCTACTGCTGACTCTTTGACAGATAATTCATCACATCAACAGAAATATCTGTTGTTATGACAGTTGGAACTGTGGTATTATAGTCAGAGTGCTGAAATATCCAAAGACTGACACACATTAAAGACTTAAAGACCAAATGATGAATGCTCTGTCTCATGGCAAAAGAGGGATGCTTTATCAAAATGTAGGCCCCTACACATGAATTAAATATAATTTTGTTGTTGTTTTGTATACAAAGAAACCAAACACATTTGTAAATCACTGCTGTAGATATTGCCAACGTGATATTTGATGTGTATGTGTTTGCTTTTAAGGCTCCTAGGCTTCCCGAGGCATGCACACACAAATATCACACACACACAGTGCACATGGTGCGTTTAATGTGACCAGCACAGTCACTCTCCGCATATGTGACATTCTCCTCTGGGAGGACAGGAAAGCATCTGCCCCCCTCTGTGTGTGTGTGTGTGTGTGTGTGTGTGTGTGTGTGTGTGTGTGTGTGTGTGTGTGTGTGTGTGTGTGTGTGTGTGTGTGTGTGTGTGTGTGTGAGAGAGAGAGACGTGGAAATATGTGTCCAATTTAGGAGAGACTGTGTGAGAACCACATTTTCATTTTGTGATTATATGAATGGTAGTCAGGTGTGTGTGTGTCTTTGCTGTCTTTGTATCTAAGATAATTGTGTAGTCTAGAGTAATTATCGGTTAGCTAGCCAGCTATTTTCGTCCGCCGCGCTGCCGTTCTCCTACCTAGTCAACACTGCTAGCTAGCCAACTTCTACCGAATAGCAGCACTGTAGAAACTATTACATTACAACGGAACGACTTGATTAGTGTAGTGTTAGCTAGCTACATAGTTGTCTTTGCTGTCTTTGTATCTAAGATAATTGTGTAGTTTAGAGTAATTATCGAGTTTACCTAGCCAGCTATCGAGGTTACCTAGCCAGCTACACTTTCAAACAAAGTCAACAACGCAGCCACTGCTAGCTAGCCTACTTCACCAGTCAGCAGTACTGCATCATTTTAATCATTTTAGTCAATAAGATTTTTGCAACATAAAGCTTAACTTTCTGAACATTCGAGACGTGTAGTCCACTTGTCATTCCAATGTCCTTTGCATTAGCGCAGCCTCTTCTGTAGCCTGTCAACTATGTGTCTGTCTATCCCTGTTCTCTCCTCTCTGCACAGACCATACAAACGCTTCACACCGCGTGGCCGCGGCCACCCTACCTGGTGGTCCCAGCGCGCACAACCCACGTGGAGTTCCAGGTCTCCGGTAGCCTCTGGAACTGCCGATCTGCGGCCAACAAGGCAGAGTTCATCTCAGCCTATGCTTCCCTCCAGTCCCTCGACTTCTTGGCACTGACGGAAACATGGATCACCATAGATAACACTGCTACTCCTACTGCTCTCTCCTCGTCTGCCCACGTGTTCTCGCACACCCCGAGAGCTTCTGGTCAGCGGGGTGGTGGCACCGGGATCCTCATCTCTCCCAAGTGGTCATTCTCTCTTTCTCCCCTTACCCATCTGTCTATCGCCTCCTTTGAATTCCATGCTGTCACAGTTACCAGCCCTTTCAAGCTTAACATCCTTATCATTTATCGCCCTCCAGGTTCCCTTGGAGAGTTCATCAATGAGCTTGATGCCTTGATAAGCTCCTTTCCTGAGGACGGCTCACCTCTCACAGTTCTGGGTGACTTTAACCTCCCCACGTCTACCTTTGACTCATTCCTCTCTGCCTCCTTCTTTCCACTCCTCTCCTCTTTTGACCTCACCCTCTCACCTTCCCCCCCTACTCACAAGGCAGGCAATACGCTTGACCTCATCTTTACTAGATGCTGTTCTTCCACTAACCTCATTGCAACTCCCCTCCTAGTCTCCGACCACTACCTTGTATCCTTTTCCCTCTCGCTCTCATCCAACACTTCCCACACTGCCCCTACTCGGATGGTATCGCGCCGTCCCAACCTTCGCTCTCTCTCCCCCGCTACTCTCTCCTCTTCCATCCTATCATCTCTTCCCTCTGCTCAAACCTTCTCCAACCTATCTCCTGATTCTGCCTCCTCAACCCTCCTCTCCTCCCTTTCTGCATCCTTTGACTCTCTATGTCCCCTATCCTCCAGGCCGGCTCGGTCCTCCCCTCCCGCTCCGTGGCTCGACGACTCATTGCGAGCTCACAGAACAGGGCTCCGGGCAGCCGAGCGGAAATGGAGGAAAACTCGCCTCCCTGCGGACCTGGCATCCTTTCACTCCCTCCTCTCTACATTTTCCTCTTCCGTCTCTGCTGCTAAAGCCACTTTCTACCACTCTAAATTCCAAGCATCTGCCTCTAACCCTAGGAAGCTCTTTGCCACCTTGTCCTCCCTCCTGAATCCTCCCCCCCCCCTCCTCCCTCTCTGCAGATGACTTCGTCAACCATTTTGAAAAGAAGGTCGACGACATCCGATCCTCGTTTGCTAAGTCAAACGACACCGCTGGTTCTGCTCACACTGCCCTACCCTGTGCTCTGACCTCTTTCTCCCCTCTCTCTCCAGATGAAATCTCGCGTCTTGTGACGGCCGGACGCCCAACAACCTGCCCGCTTGACCCTATCCCCTCCTCTCTTCTCCAGACCATTTCCGGAGACCTTCTCCCTTACCTCACCTCACTCATCAACTCATCCTTGACCGCTGGCTACGTCCCTTCCGTCTTCAAGAGAGCGAGAGTTGCACCCCTTCTGAAAAAACCTACACTCGATCCCTCCGATGTCAACAACTACAGACCAGTATCCATTCTTTCTTTTCTCTCCAAAACTCTTGAACGTGCCGTCCTTGGCCAGCTCTCTTGCTATCTCTCTCAGAATGACCTTCTTGATCCAAATCAGTCAGGTTTCAAGACTAGTCATTCAACTGAGACTGCTCTTCTCTGTATCACAGAGGCGCTCCGCACTGCTAAAGCTAACTCTCTCTCCTCTGCTCTCATCCTTCTAGACCTATCGGCTGCCTTCGACACCGTGAACCATCAGATCCTCCTCTCCACCCTCTCCGAGTTGGGCATCTCCGGCGCGGCCCACGCTTGGATTGCGTCCTACCTGACAGGTCGCTCCTACCAGGTGGCGTGGCGAGAATCTGTCTCCTCACCACGTGCTCTCACCACTGGTGTCCCCCAGGGCTCTGTTCTAGGCCCTCTCCTATTCTCGCTATACACCAAGTCACTTGGCTCTGTCATAACCTCACATGGTCTCTCCTATCATTGCTTTGCAGACGACACACAATTAATCTTCTCCTTTCCCCCTTCTGATAACCAGGTGGCGAATCGCATCTCTGCATGTCTGGCAGACATATCAGTGTGGATGACGGATCACCACCTCAAGCTGAACCTCGGCAAGACGGAGCTGCTCTTCCTCCCGGGGAAGGACTGCCCGTTCCATGATCTCGCCATCACGGTTGACAACTCCATTGTGTCGTCCTCCCAGAGCGCTAAGAACCTTGGCGTGATCCTGGACAACACCCTGTCGTTCTCAACTAACATCAAGGCGGTGGCCCGTTCCTGTAGGTTCATGCTCTACAACATCCGCAGAGTACGACCCTGCCTCACACAGGAAGCGGCGCAGGTCCTAATCCAGGCACTTGTCATCTCCCGTCTGGATTACTGCAACTCGCTGTTGGCTGGGCTCCCTGCCTGTGCCATTAAACCCCTACAACTCATCCAGAACGCCGCAGCCCGACTGGTGTTCAACCTTCCCAAGTTCTCTCACGTCACCCCGCTCCTCCGCTCTCTCCACTGGCTTCCAGTTGAAGCTCGCATCCGCTACAAGACCATGGTGCTTGCCTACGGAGCTGTGAGGGGAACGGCACCTCAGTACCTTCAGGCTCTGATCAGGCCCTACACCCAAACAAGGGCACTGCGTTCATCCACCTCTGGCCTGCTCGCCTCCCTACCACTGAGGAAGTACAGTTCCCGCTCAGCCCAGTCAAAACTGTTCGCTGCTCTGGCACCCCAATGGTGGAACAAACTTCCCCACGACGCCAGGACAGCGGAGTCAATCACCACCTTCCGGAGACACCTGAAACCCCACCTCTTTAAGGAATACCTAGGATAGGATAAAGTAATCCTTCTGACCCCCCCCCCCCCCCCCTTAAAAGATTTAGATGCACTATTGTAAAGTGGCTGTTCCACTGGATGTCATAAGGTGAACGCACCAATTTGTAAGTCGCTCTGGATAAGAGCGTCTGCTAAATGACTTAAATGTAAATGTAAATTTGTCATTGAAGAATGAACAATGAGTTCAGACTTGTAGAGGAGTGAGGAAGCAAATCAAGGAATCTCAGACCGTTCTCAAAGCTCAGCAGGTTTATTTATACACCGGCTGACGGAGGGTTGTGCTCCTCGATCACCTATCAGACCTACAATCACATTTCCTTGTATACTGTCAACACACACAACATCTCTTTGGTCGTACAGAACTATCTATACATTCTCATTGGTCAATTTTGACCATCTCATGACCATCTTGTGACAGTCATACTACATCCCTGTGATGATGTCTCCCACCGCTCAGGCCGTCTTGTGATCCAGGCTTCCACGAGAGCTGCTTCACACTATGCATACATTAACCAAACTAAGAGCACAGTGTCTTCTCTCCGAAGTTCACCATGAGACCGCAGAAAGACCCGCTTCCTTAGAGAGTACAGAGTTAACACACAGTGCTTTGAGATGTGATGTGTACAATATTTGGATATATACTGGATATATATTGGATATATACTGGATATATATTGGATATATACTGGATATATATTGGATATATACTGGATATATACTGGATATATATTGGATATAACGATCAAGGATATATTAGTTCAGGTCCAGGTCTTCATCACTGTGTCAAAGAGAGATTCTCATTCAACTCTGTAGGCAGGTCACATTTCTATGGAATAACACACAACGCAACTAAGACATCCAACCAACAAATCATTGGACAACAATTTGAGTTGAAAGCTTTAAGCAGCCCTATTTAGAGAGTTTAAAGAAGGGTAACAGCCTCCAATTTCTATAAGCAGTACAAAATGTACAACATGTCAACATGCGTGACCACCTGCCTTTCATTCAACATGAGCTAATTCTAATTCATATCTGTATTTCCTTTCAGGCCTTTTAATATGACTTCTGAGCCAGTTCTGTTTCTGAATGTAAAATTGTACCAGTGTCAGTGTGTGTATGACTGTGCATGTTTATCTGTCTGTGTGTCTGTGACTGTGTAGAAGAATAAGCTCCAGACTTTGTCTTATCTACTAATTCCTTCATTAAGCCCTTATCACTGGGTTTTAATGCTAATTAAGATGCTCTTTAATGTGATGGCAGGACGGCTAAGAGCCTCTGAGCCTGACGTGCTTTTCACTCTGCATGCGGAGAGCGTCGAGAGAGGAGGAGCTCCCAGCCCACGCACAGACAGAACCACTCTCTCCCTCAATCCAACCAATCCACATGCTCTGGCCTCTTGGCGTAAGCTGGCCTTAAGTCGTAATTCATGTCTTATAACACCAATAAGCCTTTCATTGGTCATAACAAAATATAGCATTCTGGGGATAGAGAGCGTACTGTCGGGCAGCTTCATAGTACGGCAACTCCACTGCCACGGACCGCAAGGCTCTTCAGAGGGTGATACGTGCTGCCTAACGCACTGTTGGGTGCACACTGCCTGTCCTACAGGACACCTACATCACCAGGTGTCGCAGGACGGCCAAGAACATCATCAGGGACCCCAGCCGCCACCCCAATGACATTCATCACTGTTGCAGTTGTTAATATGTATATTATTATTACTATTATAAAAAAAATATATATTCGCTTGGACCCCACACACCCTCAATGGTCATGTGGTCATTTCCCCCCATCTCCTCAACAGTCTTTACTCTGCCTACTCCACAATGGACATTTATTTATTCATCACTGCTACAGTTATGATGTATATAGTGCTATTTATATTTATTCTGTATTTTATTACCATTTTCGTCATTTTATTTCACTAGTCCTTCATGTTAGAGCTCGTAAACTATGATGTTTACTGTAACCTGAAATCACACCTGCAACCCTGTACAGTGCATTCAGAAAGTATTCAGACACCTTTTTTGTTCTCATCAGTCTACACACAATACCCCATAATGACATCACAATACCCCATAATGACATCACAATACCCCACAATGACATCACAATACCCCATAATGACAAAACGAAAACAGGTTTTTAGAAAGTTTAGAAAATGTATTTCAAATTATAAACAGAAATACCTTATTTACATAAGTACTCAAACCCTTTGCTATGAGACTCGAAATTGAGCTCAGGTGCATCCGGTTTCCATTGATCATCGTTGAGATGTTTCTACATCTTGATTAGAAGTACACCTTTGGTAAATTCCATTGATTGGACATTATTTGTGAAAAACTGTCTATATAAGGTCCCACAGTTGACATTGCACATCAGAGCAAAACCAAGCCATTAGGTCGAAGGAATTGTGTCGAGGCACAGATCTGGGAAAGGGTACCAAAAATATTCTGCAGCATTGAAGGTCCCCAAGAACATAGTGTCTTCCAACATTTTTAAATGGATGAAGTTTGCAACCACCAAGACTCTTCCTAGGGCTGGCCGCCTGGCCAGAGCAATCCGGGGAGAAGGGCCTTGGTTAGGGAGGTGACCAAGAACCCCATTGTCACTCTGACAGAGCTCCTGAGTTCCTCTGTGGAGCTGGGAGAACCTTCTAGAAAGACAACCATCTCTGCAGCACTCCACAAATCAGGCCTTTATGGTAGAGTGGCCAGACAGAAGCCACTCCTCAGTAAAAGGCACATGACTTGGAGTTTGCCAAAAGGCACCTAAAGGACTCTCAGACCATGAGAAACAAGATTCTCTGGTCTGATGAAACCAAGATTGAACTCTTTGGCCTGAATGCCAAACATCACCTCTGAAGGAAACCTGGCACCATCCCTACGGTGAAGCATGGTGGTGGCAGCGCCATGCTGTGGGGATGTTTTTTAGAGGCAGAGACTGGGAAACTAGTTAGGATCGAGGGTAATATGAACGGAGCAAAGTACAGAGATCCTAGATGAAAACCGTCTCCAGGGTGTTCAGGACCTCAGACTGGGGCGAATGTTCCCCTTCCGACAGGACAATGACCCTAAGCACACAGCCAAGACAAAGCAGGAGTGGCTTCAGGACAAGTCTCTGAATGTCCCTGAGTGGCCCAGCCAGAGCCCGGACTTGAACCGATCGAACATCTCTGGAGAACGGAAAATAGCTGTGCAGCGACGCTCCCCATCCAACCTGACAAAGCTTGAGAGGATCTGCAGAGAAGAATGGAGAAACTCCCCAACTACAGGTGTGCCAAGCTTGTAAGCTGTAAAGACTAGAAGCTGTAATCGTTGCCAAAGGTGCATCAACAAAGTACTGAGTAAAGGGTCTGAATACTTATGTAAATGTGATATTTCAGTTTATTTATTATTTCTAAAAACCTATTTTTGCTTTGTCATTGTGGTGTATTATGTGTAGATTGATGAGGAAAAAACTATTTTATTCATTTTTAGAATAAGGCTGTAACTTAACCAAATTAGGAAAAAGTCAAGGGGTCTGAAAACTTTCTGAATGCGCCATTAAACACTCTGAATCAGAATTTCATTACACTTGCTGTAGCTACATTTTTGCTGGCCAAAATTAGTATGTTTTCTACCATGCAGCAACTTTCAACCCATTTCAGATCAGTTCATTTCATTTGGTTATTTTGACAATATATTTGTCCCAAGGTTCTTCATAAAGAGGCCCAGCTAATCTTCCAAAGCCTAAAGGCATGCAGGACTTGACTCGGCTAAGAGGTGCACAATAGAAAAGCTCTTGAATTGAGAGATTGGTGAGTGAGAATCCTTGAGAGGGACAGGCAGACTTCTTCCAGCCCCCACCCCTCCAACTGCTACAGGATATATGAAAGTCATGGACCATCATTCTCCTGTGAATGTAGTTCATCACATTATGAGCACAGACACATTTCTCTAGCCCACTGATTGGTATAGTATTGAGGGATACTAGTCGATATCTCATTATCAATCATAAAATACAAGAAGAATGAAAAAATGGATTTTATTTAAACTTGTTGGACAGGGTCAGAAGTATAGATTATTAGGAGTTTGTATGTTTTCCCACTATAACTCTTGTTTGTCTCCACACTAACATTCAGCAAACACATGCAGGGTCAGAATGAAGAGCACTGTGTCAGTTATAATTAGCCCTCATTGATAGATGTGCAATATACAGACTGGCTCATCGGTGACAGCGAAGTGAGCGCCCGCCGGCATAGGAAAGGATGGTGTGATTGGCTACAAGGCTTTGTTTGTGTTTAGCAGCTGGTTGCTAACACAGAGATATGTCAACAGACAGAGAGAGAGAGATGGAGAAGAAGGGATGATGGGTAGTTTATGAAGGGGAGATGAGGGAGTTATTCACGAGAAACAGTCCTGAGGAGAAAATACCTAGTAATAGGCAGTTATGCATTAGGACTAGAAATGTTTTAGATGTCCCTCTATACCTGTACTGCTGCTGTCCTCCCCCTCTATCCCTCTAAACCTGTACTGCTGCTGTCCTCCCCTCTCTATCCCTCTACACCTGTACTGCTGCTGTCCTCCCCTCTCTATCCCTCTAAACCTGTACTGCTGCTGTCCTCCCCTCTCTCCCCTCTATACCTGTACTGCTGCTGTCCTCCCCTCTCTATCCCTCTAAACCTGTACTGCTGCTGTCCTCCCCTCTCTATCCCTCTATACCTGTACTGCTGCTGTCCTCCCCTCTCTATCCCTCTAAACCTGTACTGCTGCTGTCCTCCCCTCTCTCCCCTCTATACCTGTACTGCTGCTGTCCTCCCCTCTCTCCCCCTCTCTATCCCTCTATACCTGTACTGCTGCTGTCCTCCCCTCTCTCCCCCTCTCTATCCCTCTATACCTGTACTGCTGCTGTCCTCCCCTCTCTCCCCCTCTCTATCCCTCTATACCTGTACTGCTGCTGTCCTCCCCTCTCTCCCCCTCTCTATCCCTCTATACCTGTACTGCTGCTGTCCTCCCCTCTCTCCCCCTCTCTATCCCTCTATACCTGTACTGCTGCTGTCCTCCCCTCTCTCCCCCTCTCTATCCCTCTATACCTGTACTGCTGCTGTCCTCCCCTCTCTCCCCCTCTCTATCCCTCTATACCTGTACTGCTGCTGTCCTCCCCTCTCTCCCCCTCTCTATCCCTCTATACCTGTACTGCTGCTGTCCTCCCCTCTCTCCCCCTCTCTATCCCTCTATACCTGTACTGCTGCTGTCCTCCCCTCTCTCCCCCTCTCTATCCCTCTATACCTGTACTGCTGCTGTCCTCCCCTCTCTCCCCCTCTCTATCCCTCTATACCTGTACTGCTGCTGTCCTCCT